>NW_028270147.1:95773813-96073813 GCF_037043375.1 Chiloscyllium plagiosum | reverse complement strand
GTAGATACAAGGGAATTCACCTCCTGTAAGGTTCCCCTCCAAGCTACACACCATCCTGATTTAGAATTGTGTTGCTGTACTTTCATTATTACTCCTGGTCAAACTCCTGGACCTCCATTCCAAACGACACTGGGTGTACCTACACCACATGAACTCCAGAGGTTCAACAAGGCAGCTTACCACCCCTTTTTCAAGGGCAACTGGGGATGGGCAACAAATGCTGGCTTTTCAAGTGGGGGGATGCCTCTATCCCATGAATGAATTCTTAAAGAGGTACTCCTTCCTCTGATTCATTTACAAAACCTCAGACCGCGTTGCTGGGAGTATTCAAGGCACCAGTTACAAGGGCCCATATGTTCAGTGCTGGGATTCTTGATGAATAGTATACATTAGATCAAGGACAGGATAATGATAATGTGCATGATTATGATAGAGCCATCACTTTCAAACACCAGAACAGGCACTTGGGTGACATGTATTCTAAAGGGGCCAAATAAATAGAGGTATGCACCAATTGGTGGAGAGGGGGAGGGGTTTCTTCTATTCATTTCCAATATGTGACCTCACTATCCAAGCTAATATTTAATACGTAACCTAAGAGAAGCTAAAACCAATCAAAACGTTCTACAAATGAAGGGCTTCTGGTTCAAGACCGAGATCAGAATTATTTTCTGATGGTCAAGAATTCTCTTCCCAGAAAGCTGTGGCAACATGACCCTTTTAAAGCCAACAGTCGACAAAGGAGTCAAGAGAAAGTAGAGAGAGAGAGACTGCAACCATATCAACCGTGATCTTATAAAATAGCGGAGCAGGCTGGAAGGATTGAATGGCTTCCTACTCTTTATTCAATCAGTTGTACGTAATAGATTATGTTCAGCTAAAAACATATTTCACAATGTTTATTGGTATTATGAAGGAAAAGTAAGCATTCGTCATAGCATGTTGCTGATTCTTATGGAACGCTTCTCTGGAATTTCACGTGGATAATCAATAAAATAAGCATTTAAGATTGAAAGTAATTGTTTGAACTGCGTTGATTTAGATACAAAGCAGTGTAGGTTTGGAACAACTTTGAATCAACAATCCTATTTAAAGAACATTCCAGCTAATTATGTTCGGTCAGTACAAAAACAAAATGCATGCAGAAGAGACAGCGCAATTGCAAAGCTTGATTGGTCAATTGAACAGGTTATGTACCCAAACCAAACCCAGATTATACTTTTGCTGTGGTGTAATTAAGCACCAAGATGAAACAACCTAAAGTCCAGAATGGTTTACAGACAAATAAAATATTTTGAAGGTTAAGTCTGCAAAAGTGCACACTAAAGTTCCCATCTAGCAGTAACTCAATGTGAAACTAATCATTTTTTGTGTTGTTTCGTTCTGACCATTTTTACAGTGTACTCAACATAATAACCAATATGGTCAAATGAACTATTTCACACTATTCATTAACCACATATACCAATAAAATTACAATATTAAGCTAGTTAGCAATCCTGAAACAGATGGTTGTATAAATAGTCAGTTAATGATCATTTTCAAACTGGTTTTTCAATTAAAGCTTACGGTGAATTACTGCAGTCTCTGTGCAAGAAAATGCAGTTTCATCCAAAGTGTTCCAGCCATGAAGCCTTCTGGATTCTTACTAGAATTCACTGGGAAAGGCATGTCATGATAGAATCACAGAATTGTTATAGTGTAGAAGAAGGCCATTCAGTCAATAGAGAAATTGTTTATTATCAGATTAAGAAACACTTACAGCTGTCACTGTATTATTGCAGCATCTGTGGAAAGAGAAGAAGGAGTTATTGTTTCAAGTCCAGTGACCAATGAGTTCTGACAATCTCTGTTTTTCTCTCTGCAGACGCTGCCAGACTGTTGAGTTTCTCCAGTCCTTTGTTTTAGTTTGTGTCAGACCTCCAACATCTGCAGTTTATTGTTTTATTTTGTGTCTGTATTCTCGTCTGAGATACTAAGGGCAAGTGGTTACTGTGATTAAGAACCGAGCATGTCAACCTCGCAACAGCAAAACCAATTATTAAATGTTAGGATGATGTCCCCGCAAGGTATAAGTCAGTGTAAAAGCAACATACAACATATGCTGAATAAACTTGTCAGATCTGGCAACATCTATGGAGAGAGAAACAGTCAAAGTTTCAAATTCAAAGTGTCTTGTTTCTCTGTTTGCAGATGCTATCAGACATCTTGAATTCCTCCAGCATTTTCTGTTTTAATTTAATTTAAAAGGCAGGGCTCCATAATGTTTCATTGCTGGTCAATTACTGGAGATTCCTGAGGGACAAATCATGGGGCCAACTTTCCCAGTTGGATCATCTCTAACGTAAACTTGAGGGTTACATTCCACTGGACTGATCGCGTGGAAGGAGTTCAAGTCGTTGACCTGAGTTGTGAAGTATATCATTCCCTTTTAATAATTTGTGTACAATTGTACCTGATGGAGCAATGCTTATGTTGTCCCTAGTAACATGTAAAACGAAGTGTGGATATCAGAATAGCAAAGAACAAAACAGGCATTGCTATACACGCGCTTACATACTTATTACAATTTGCTATTATATATAGACATTTCTTTCACATTATTTTGAGTTAATAGGTAACAAAAGAAAAGTATGCCTTCAATGGCATGTCATGCTTTGTGATCTCAGTAAAATGGATTAAGAGATCTTTATATATTGAGGTCACATGCTATTATACAGTGATGATAGTATGAGCATGTTAATTAAAGGTATACCTCATACCAACCATAAGACAGACTTAATACAGTACAGGAGGAGACTACTTGGCCCATTGTGCCTACACCAGTTTGATGAGCCTGTGCCAATCTCCTACCTTCTCCTCATGTCCCTACATACCATTTCTGTCCAGATAGCCATCCAATGCCCTTTTGAATACCTCAATTGAACCTGCTTGCACCACATTTCCAGGCTGTGCATTCCATAACCTATCAACTCACTGTGTGAAAAAGTCTCTAAATTTCTGCCCTCTTACTCTTGTTTCTTTTACAAGCGGAAACAGCTTCGCCCTAACTAATTTGTTCAGTCTGCTCATAATCAGATCTTGTCTCAGCCTCCTTCTCTCTGGGAAGAACATTCTCAACTTCTCCAATCAAGCCTCATAGCTGAAATCTCCCATACCTGGTATGAGATTCTAGTAAATCCCTGCTGCACTCCCTCCAGTGTATTGGTATCTTTCCCATAACGTGGCACCCCACAACAGTATAAAGTACACCAGCTGAGGTCAAAGTGTCAAGTACAAGTTCAGCATCACCGCCCTGCTCTTTTACCCTATGTCTGTATTAATAAAGCCAAGAACACCATATGCTTTATTACCTGTCCTACTATTTAAGATGACCTGTGCATAAATAGACCCTGGTTCCTCTGCTCCCACACCCCCTTTAGAATTGCATCCTCTAGTTTATAATGTCTATCAATATTCTTCTGACCAAAGTGCATTACCTCACACTTCCCTGCGTTGAACATCATCTGCCACCTATCCTCCTACTCCACCAACTTGTCCATGTCCTTTTGGAGTTCCACACTGTACTCCTCACAAATTAGAAATATGATATCATCTGCAAATTTGGAAATTATCCCCTGTGCACCAAGATCTAGATCATTAATATACATTAAGAAAAATAAGGGTCCCAATTCTAGTCCCTGGGGAACTCCACTGCAAACCTTCTTCCAGCCCATAAAATATCCTTTGACCTATTACAACAAAATACAACAGTGGTTAATGTTTCACTTTAAATAAATGTAAGACAATAAAGTGGTTGTAGCACTGTCTTTCACCAAGTGACTTTCTGTAATGGAACAGCATGCCCCTGGATATAGAGTAATTAAGTTTCTTTCAGTTAGAGCACTACTTACTTCACCTTAGAGATGTTTTCCTTTCTTTCGTGTGATGATTTTGGGTCAAAATCCTGGAATTCACTCCCTAATGGCATTGTGGGTCAGCCCACAGCAGGTGGACTGCAGCGGTTCAATAAGGCAGCTCACCACCGCCTTCTCAAGGGGCAACTAGGGGTGGGTGATAAATGCTGACCCAGCCAGCGACACCTACAGCCCACAAAATGAATAAATAAATAAATGAAGGTCTTCTGCAATGTCCTGTCCTCTGGCCTGGGTCTTTCCATTATTTATTCTTCAGAAAATATTTCTCCTCATAAATACATTGTTCCTGTTCGGCCTGGTATGTATCTCAGTGCAATGCAGATATTTTATTGTTTTCTTCGACTGAGATTGTAAAGAAATTTCAATTCTGCCTCCTGGCTCCTTTCACATCCAAGCAGCAGGGAGTGCAAAGTGCGCTGCTATTCTGAGTAACGTTGCAATTCAAACTTCCACATTGCTGCTTTCTTTTCACTTTCTTGCCTTTTTCTTCGGGGTTGGTTCACTCAGAGCTCTGAGAATCCATAGATTTTATGTTGGACCTTTTTGCATCTCTAAACATCCACACATTTCAAGCAGCACCAATTCTGATAGCATGTTTAAAGTCATGTGTATAATGGCTGCACACAGATGTAGAAGTCACATGACTATGGCAAGACAACTCTTACGCCAAGTACATTTGCATTTCTTCAATTTGTGTGCTTAACTAATTATGGCGGCTTCCTGGATATCTTTCATGGACATCCGCAAATATCTTCTAGTGGCTGGAAATCAACTGAATGTTCATACAGCAAATTCTCTTAACTGACGAATAATTCCGATCTGTCTGGGGATGTCTGAATAGCTACATGACCACAAACTGTCACTTGCTGATCTTGTTGAAATCCAACCAATGGAACAAGCCCCAGTGTCTTCTCATTCCGATTGGCCTCATCAGTAGCAAAGTGGAAATCATTAGCATTCCTTGTAAACATGGATCAGTCACCTGGGAGATGCAATGGAGTACTCCAGATCCCTGATCGAAGCAGGAGGTGAAGGGATACAAGGCTGTCATAACCTTGGATTGAGGTCTCATTCTAGAAGGCAAAAGTGAGGACTGCAGATGCTGGAAACCAGAGTTTGGATCAGAGTTGTGCTGGAAAAGCACAGCAGGTCAGGCAGCATCGGAGGAGCGGGAAAATCGACATTTCGGGCAAAAGTCCTTCATTCCTCTATTCCTGATGAAGGGCTTTTGCCCGAAACGTCGATTTTCCTGCCCCTCGGGTACTGCCTGACCTGCTGCGCTTTTCCAGCACCACTCTGATCTAAACCCCCTTCTCATTCTAGAAGGCGGCAGATGTCAGCATTGGTCTGCACCAATAGCATCAGCAGCACCAGTATATAATTCTGGGCATCAGATTGCAGGAAGGATGTGAACACATTGGAGAGAGTGCAGAAAAGTTTTACAGGAATACTTCCAGGGATACCTCAGCAATGAGGATAGATTGAAGAAGAAAGATTTGATGGAGATTTTCAAAATCATCAATGGGCTGGATAGACTAGATAGGGAGAGGTAACAAGAACAAGAGGGGGATATATTGAAAGTTTACAGAAGCAAAGGTAAAGTGAGGATCACATCTTCACTAGACGTAGTTAGTGTATGGAATGCACTGCCTGGAAATGTGGTGGAAGCAGATTCAATTGCAGCATTCCAGAGGGCAATTTCTTTGAATAAAAATAATGTGCAATTGTCCAGGGGAGAATGCAGGAGATTGGCATGAGGTAATGATGCTCCACTTAAGGATCGGTGTAGACACAATGGGCCCAACTACCTCTGAATTGCTTCTGTGACCTGCCAAAAATGTCTGACCTCCTGTTGCTCAGTTGCACCCAGAGAGCTGACTCTGCCGTAAACTCTATGTTAATGATATCATTTCCTGGAGATCTGTATTCATCCCCTGTTCCTGTGCTGCTGCAGTTCCGGCTGGTGTTCCTGCTGGTCCTGATGGTGCTGCTGTTATTGCACTCCTCCAGTTCCCCCTCAGAAGTCCAATCTTGAACTGTAGGAGCTGCTGTCATACTGCTATAAATCTCGACAGCTTGGGGGTGCAGATCACAGTCCAAAATGTTCAAGGCAGCAAAAATAACCACATGCTGGAAACCACTTGCCAAACAGCAAAGGAATGCTCTTTGAACATGTCATGGGAGCAAAGACCTTTCCCTTTTGGGATGAATCAGCTGTCCTGATTCAAACTGTAAAGGCTTTCCAGCCAGTCACTGGCACCAACCTCTCAATTTATCTTTTGTTTCCTTGAGCCCAATGAGTTGCACACAGAATCACAGAATTGTGACCATTAAGAGGGAACCATTCAGCCAACTGTTTCTCAACCAGCTGTCCGAATGAGCACTTTGTTTGGTTCCCTTCTCTCACCTCTTTGCCACCCTGAATGTTCATTTTCAAATAACAGTCTAATTTCCTTCAGAAATCATCCTGTAAACCTGCCTGCACCACACTCTCAGGCATTGCATTCCAGACCCTAACAGCTCACTGGGTGATAAAGCTCTCTGTCAAAGAGAAATCTCGGCTCTGGTTGTCAACGCGACAATGCGGTGTCATTTTTGATTAATTCATGGAATGTAAGCATTACTGGTAACATTTCTTGCTCAACCCTAATTGCCCTTGAAAAGGTGATTTTAAGTGCTCTCTTGATCCACTGCACACGTCCACATATTCCATCACGTTCCTACCTTGTACCATACAGATGGTAAACAGGCACTGTAAACAGACAGTCAATTAGTTTGAATGTATTTAACTCACAACCTACAAGGATTTCTTGTAAACTTCTGTAAACAGCAGCAATTAAATGCAAAAGTCAGCAGGCCCTAAGACATATAGCATTTCATTAATTCCCTTTGATACACTGACTCCTGCCAGAATGACACTTTGGTGCAATACAAAGGCATTGCCGCACTGTCAGAGGTGCCATTATTCCAAGGATCTGTCTGCCCATCTCCCGATGTAAAAGATTCTCCATCACACTATCTCAGAAAATAGCATGGTACACAGTGATGTGTGTGTGTGTGTATATATGTGTGTGTGTGTGTATGTGTGTATGCATATGTGTGTGTCTGTCAGTCTGTCTGTCTGTCGGGCTATCACTGCCTATGAGGGTGTGCCCCATCAAGAGTTGGCATCCAATGGTAATACCTGCCATTTTGCTGAGCACACCACGTCCTGAACAACTTCAGAAAATGATCAAATCACACAGCACAAGAGGAAGTCATTCAGGCTTTTGAACCTTGCCAACCCTTTGAAGGAGTTAGCTAATCAATCAACCTTGTCCTGACTCCATAGTCTTCCCTCTGCAAATATTTATCCAACTCACTTTTTAAAGTTGCAATTAGACTTCCTTCCAGTACCCTTTCAGGCAGTTTACAACAACTATCAAATAAAACAAAGAGATGCAGATGCTGAAGATCTGACACAAAAACAGAAGTTGATGAAAAAGCTCAGCAGCTCTGGCGAATTCAATGGAGAGAAAGCAAAGTTAATGTTTTGAGTCCAGTGACCCTTCAGAACTGAGTTTCTCCAACAATTTTTGGTTTTGTTTCACAACAGCTCTCTCCGCAAAAATCCTCACCCCCAAATTAACTCTGATCTTCCAGGCTTTTTTTTTTGCCAATTATCTTAAATTGGGTCCTATGGTTACCAACCTTCCAGTCTGTCTGTCTGTCTCTCTCTCTCTTTCTCTCTCTCTCACACACACACACACTCTCTGCCTCTGTCTGTATCTTTCTGTCTTTCATTCCCTGCCTCTCTCTCACTCTCTGCCTCTCTCACTTTTAATCTCGGCCCTCTCTCTTTCAGTCTCTGTGTTTCACTCTCTATCTCTCTCACACTCTGCCTTTCTCTCGATCTGCCTCTCTCTTTCACTGTTTGCCCTCTCTTTCACTCTCTGTCTCTTTCACTCTCTGCCTCCCTTGCTCATATTCGGCCTCTCTCTGTCTCCCTCTCTGCCCTCCCTCTTTCTCTTTCGCTCCCTGCCTCTGTCTTCCACACTCTCTCTTTCCCTTCCTGCCTTCTCTCGGTCTCTTTCAATCTCCACCTTTCCCATTTTCTCTCTGACTTGTCATCCTTTGATACTTCAAAAACATTGCAATGTTTATGAAAGATTTCTGCCTGTTGGAATGATGGAAGGAGATTTACGGCTTTGATCTATACTCATAAATCCTTTTGCAATTGCTTTGATTGCTGCTGTGTGTGTGTGCTTTGGATGATAGCTCCACTGTATAAGACAGACTTTAATTATGGCTCCCATAACACTATTGAGTCAAAATTACAATCTGATGTCATAGTGTTTCTGGGAAAAGAAAGTTATTGATGCTGTCATTCACGTGTTTAAATTCGTCATGAGTTTCCAATCCACTGCTTTTCCCGGTCATCAGTTAGAATAAGAAAGAAATGAACCGTGAGATCCTCAGATTTAAGGCTTTTAACATCCAGTTAGAAAATAGCATCTCTGTCAGTGCTGCACTCTCTTGGCTTTTCATTGAAGTTTCAGCCTAGATTTTGTGCTTAAGTATCAGATATGGGACTTGAACCCATAATCCCCTGGATCAGTGTGAAAAGAAGGACTGAGCTACGATGAGGAAAGAAGGGAACATTAAATAATATAAACAGAATATCACCACTTGGGTTCATCTGAGCTACTCCTTGGCGTGCAGGTTTTTAAGATAGACTCAGCTGACACTGTCTGAGTTTCTGTCTTCAGCTACGTACACAGCACTGTGACTTCCCTTGTGAGTTTACAATATGACTAAGTGATGGAAACGCAGATTGACCTTGTGTTAGCTGTGGAGGTTATATCGTGGCCCTCAGCAATGTATTTCAGAGGGACTTTCTCATGGGGTAGAAGCGGAATTTGTTCCTCATTTTCACAGGACATAAAGAGTGGCCAAATCAATGGAGCTCTGCATTCTGACAGGTACCACCAATCTCTGCTGCAAGTGCAGGTGAACGAGAATCACTGTACAAAAATAAGGACTGTTGTGATGCAGTGGTAGAGTTCCTAGATCAGGGCCAATAAGTTCAAATCCCTCCTGCCCCAGATGTGTGTTATAACATATTTGAACAGATGAATTTAGAAGTATTTATTGAGCAATTCACTGTTGTGGAATTGAGAGACTTATAAAAAAAAGCCTAACATTAAAAGAAAAAATACTGACAGATCAGCAATGCAATGAGAGGTGACATGGAGAAATCGAGGGAGGGAATCGGACAAGCAGAGAGTGAGCAACATACATTAGACCCATAGAGAGGCAACAAGACATAGCCATGGAGGACAGAGAGGTACACACTCAAAATAGCAGAGCTTTGTCAAAAAAGGAAAGGAGAATGTAAAATGGATTCAGTCACTTTGCTGACTATTGCTTGTTATCAAGTTTCACAGAAACCCTACAGTGAAGAAGCAGGCCATTCAGCCCATTGAATCCATACTGATCCTCCAAAGAGCAACCCACCTAGTCCGCCCCACCCCCCACCTACACCAACCCTATCACCCCCATGTTTCCCATGGCTAACCCACCGAGCCTGCAAACCTCTTGTCTCTGTGGGCAATTTAGCATGGCAATCCACCTGACCTGCACATCTTTGGAATGTGGGAGGAAACCGGAGCAGCCGGAGGAAACTCACGCAGACACGGGGGGAGAATGTGCAAACTCCACACAGACAGTTGCCCGAGGCTGGAATCACCCAGTCACTGGCTTAACAAAATGGTCTGCCACTAAAATATTCTGATTTAATCTCCCTCCTGCCACCTACAGGCTGGTGACCAGGGATTAACTGTTTCTAGAAAAAACTCCTGATGAAGGGCTTTTGCCCAAAACGTCCTGCTCCTCGGATGCTGCCTGACATGCTGTACTTTTCCAGCACCACTCTAATCTAGACTCTGTTGCTCGAAAGCAAATCCACAAGATTCTAATGTGACATGAATTTTTCACCAGAACAACATTCCTATACAAGTGAGGCTGAAATAAGAAGGAAATTGATTTTTTTAATGGGAGAGTACTAGAGACTTGTTCTTGAATTCATTTAATGTGGGCAATTTCAACCGTTTGCTTTTGAGACCAAATCCAGATGGCAAATGGCAGCTGCTTTTATCTGGAAGCTATGAACCACTTTTGAAAATCAGTTTTTTTTTGTGGCTAAAATTGTATTTGAGAAATGCCAGGCCCTCTCTAATAGATTAAAATCGGGCAGGCACTGCTGTCAGCAATGGCGTGCTGGAACAGAAAATAAAACAAATCACAAATCCTCTACAACGTTTCAGGGGATTAGTAAACCAATCAAAAATATTAAACTTCCAGCAGATCTATTAAGGGATTTGCTGATACAGTCGTGAAGAACAAGGAGAGGATGTTGTCAGGCAGAAATCGACAGTCAGCATAAAATGTTAACTTGTGTGCAGCAGAGAGACTGAACTGCACGACGGATTTGCCATTACCGAATCTGAATTGGGAGAGTGAACACCCACAGTTAGGAGATATTGTTTGCTCCTGCCCACTAAAGCCTCTGTGTCTGATCACCAGCCAAGGGAAATAGTAGGAGTGGAAGAAATGTACTGAATTCCCTGAACTTCTTGTTAAACCCGTTGATGACGTGTTGACTTTTCATCCATCAGGAAGTATTCAAGGTCTGTGCTTCTGGTAAGTGACCAGCCAACATGTTGTAGTTTGCTCATCCATCGTGACATGTGAAATCTCTGGAAGTTGTGCTCTGTTTCTCTTTATTGCGGTGCCTGGATTACCTTACTGCCAGACCTAACCTCGGAGGACATGCTCTAATTTTATACACGCCATGAATGGTTTGGGCTGGAAGTATTTCTTGGGTTATGGTCATCTCACCAGTGGATTTGAGAGCCTTGAGAATTTGCCTGTACAATATGTTAAAATGGCTTTAATCTTCAAGTGAGCAGTTCATGAGAATGATGTTGTTATACAGTTCTGGTCCAGGTGATCTCTGTACTGGGTGATTGACTAAGCAAGAGTATTGTCCCCAATCTTTAGTAACTCTACTCATTTCATTGATGCTTATCTGATTCAGGAGGACAGAGGATGATTATTTGGATGGACCATAGAAGTGGTCTACAGGAATATGGGATAGAAATGGCATGCAGGGATATGGACAAAAGG
The DNA here is from genome assembly GCF_037043375.1 of Chiloscyllium plagiosum. Classification (NCBI taxonomy): domain Eukaryota; kingdom Metazoa; phylum Chordata; class Chondrichthyes; order Orectolobiformes; family Hemiscylliidae; genus Chiloscyllium; species Chiloscyllium plagiosum. The sequence continues at coordinate 96,062,729 of NW_028270147.1, read as the reverse complement.
CTGGAGATTGGTACTGAGTAATAGAATTGGTGCAGGCATGATGGACTGAATGGCCTCCTTCAGCACTGTAACAATTCCCTGATTCTGGGAAATGAGGAAAGCGGAAGGAGAGAGAGAGAGAGAGAGAGAACCCAACCCTGACCCATAAAGCCCCCTCCCTCGGAGCAGCTGGCCTATCTGCCCAGACTCTGTGACTCCAGGATAAGATTACCGAGTCAGCTGAGGACAAACAAATCGTGAAGCCAGCTCAATGTTTCATCTCACCATTACAGAATCTACATCCATACACCTTACATGGATTAACCAACCATTTGGAATGCTTAGGATCTGAAGACTAATTTAATTTCTCCCATACAAATGATAATCTGCTTTTTTGTTATTGGCTTCATCACCTTTTGTATATGATAGAGTATCACCCTTCCCACTTGTACGGTTTATAAACTTGATTCAAAGTTGACACAATTGGTTCAACGTGGGCACCTTGGTCAAGAACTACACAGTTACTTGCGAAAAATCCTTCAAGTCAAGATGAGACTCTTTGTGACTCCTCTTCTCATGCGGTTTCAGTATGTTTTTTTGTTCTTCTTTAGAATCAGACTTTACACTCCCAACAAGGCATTGACCTTGTTCAGCCTTTAACTCCAGCTTTTAATGTCCAGATTAGTAACAAAAGTCCCAGCCAGCTCAATAACCAAAATGCCCTCCTCTAGATTATATGTTCTCTTTCGCCGTTTTAAATATTGTCTTAAGGCCAGTTCTGAAGGAGGTCACTAAAGCCGAAACATTAACTCTGATTTCTCTCCACAGATCCTGGCAGGCCTGCTGAGATTTTCCAGCAATTTCATTTTTTTGTTTCTGATTTCCAGCACATCCGCCATTATTTTAGGTATTTACTTTGCCTTAAGGTCCCCTGGATCAATCAATGAATTTTGATACTCTCTTCTTGCCAATTCACAAATCATTTCACATTCTTTTCCCACAGAATGCACATTGGTACTTAATGAGAGCAATGGCTTCACCAATCTATTCATAGAATCCCTACAGGGCGGAAAGTGGCCATTCGGCCCATCAGGTCCGCACCTACCTTCTGAAGAGCATCCCACCCAGACCCACCCCCTTACCCTAACCCCACAACCCTTTCCCATTGCTAATCCACCGAACCTGCACACCTCTTGACACTATGAGTCAATTTAGCATGGCCAGTCCACCTAACCTGCACATTCTGAAGCTTTAATTTATATTCCAGCACCCAATTTCTTCCTCAGAATTCCACTGTATCACCATCAATTACAGGGCGAAAGTGGGTACTGCAGCTGCTGGAGGTTAGAGTCAAGTTTAGAGTGGTGCTGGAAAAGCACAGCAGGTCAGGCAGCATCCGAGGAGCAGGAAAATCGACGTTTCGGGCAAAAGCCCTTAATCAGGAATTACAGTCACCATCAATTACAGTCAAACCCTTTTGCTTTAAGGCTCTGTCTTCCTTTGTTTCTCCATCAGTCTGGAGTGTCTGTGCTTTCTTCTGCTTTCACACTTTCTGCTCAGGTTCTGTCAGCAAGCTTAATTTGGACATCTTCAATTAATTCCCAGTTGTTTTTAACTCTTTGTTGCGATTCTGAGGTTTCAGACTTCTAAAATTCTGACTCTTTTTTTGACCTCTCTTGAGTCAAACCATTGCTTTTCACAACAGATTCAGAGAGACAGACTTAGATTTTCTCACCTCCGTGGATGTGGCTGACACACCTTAATCTTTAGTGGAATCTGTGGGAATGCCAGAAAGCAGAGTATAAGCCTCCAACTGGACTGTTTCAGAAAATAAGGGGAACATCACCAATAGGTAATTTTGACAACACTCTCACAATAACAAAACCAGTGACATAAGAACAGCTTCAATTCACTCTGTGCAATGGAAGAGGCAAACACTTGCTCACAATATGCTGTGTCAATATGCCCATACGTGGAAAACATTCTGTGGAGAAATTCACATCTTTTGCTAACTCCAGGGAGTGATCAATTCTGTTATCTCTCTTGGAATCTTTTTGTCCCTTTTATTGTGTTAATTTCACCCTTAGACATAATCTGGTACGTTTCAATTTACACTCACTGAAATACATTAGGTGGTTTTGGTTTATTACTTAATTGTACAGCATTATCTGGAGAAAGACCAGATGCACCAGGAATGCCAGCAGCTTAGATGTTAATGTTTGGCACTCTGCATTTACATGCCCTTTCCATAATCAAGGCGAACCTCTTTCTAATTCAAAATTTCTGGCTGCTCCTTCTCTTTGCAATCAAGAGTTTCTTTTTCAAATTTTTCCTTTTCCCTTTCTCCTCCTGTTTGAAAACGTAAGGCTTTCCTGATCTCTTGCTAGTTGGAATTCTGATTCAAGTTTTTTGCAATTCCTTTTTCACTCAATTTGCTTCACTTGCAGTTGCATCTTGGCTAATTCAATCAGAGTGCTGTCCAGATTAGTCCGTTCTCCATTAAGTTCAGGTGTTGAACCAATACTTCAACAATGTTTGCAATGAAAATCCCCTATTTATAAATCTATCTCCAACTTCTCTGCTCTTACCTTCAAATTAATGTTGATTTACTATAGCAAGGATCTTTCAGATAGGTTCACTCTTCTGAGGAAGACTATAGATATAGTTATTATAATGTTCCAACAAAGGCAGCAAAACCACTGCAAAATCTTACTTGAAGGATATTGTTAAGCTGGAGAAAGTTCAGAAGAGATTGCTGGGACTGGAAGGGTTGAGTTATAAAGAAAGGCTGAACAGGTTGGGACTTCTTTAACTGGAGTGTAGGAGGTTGAGAGATGACCTTATAGAGGTTCATAAAATCGTGAAGGGTATAGATAAGTTTATTGGTAGGTGTCTGTTTGCTAGGATAGGGGATGCCAAGACTATGGTGGTGGGGGCAGGGGGCATACTTTAAAAGTGAGAGGAGAGAGATTTTAAAAAGTTCCGAAGAGCAAATGTTTTACACAGTGGATGGTTCACATGTGGAATAAACTTCCTGACCAAGTGGTGGATGCGGATACAGTCACAACATTTAAAAGACATTTAGATAAATACATGATTGGGAAAGGTTCGCAGGGTTATGGGCCAGGAGCAGGCAGTTGGGACTAGTTTAGTTTGGGATTATGGTCAGCATGGACTGGTTGGACCAAAGAGTCTGTTTCCGTGCTGTACGACCCTATGACTCCGGTTAACTTTAGAAAATCACAGTACTCTGGTCCAGATCGATGGATTTGAAATCCCGAATGAGACCCTAATTTGTTATTATCCCCATGGAGACTGGTTAACTTTTAAAATGAAATTTGAATTTCAAGGGACTGATGGAAAAAAATAACGTGACAGCATTTCATGTATTAAAACTTGAACTGTAACAAATGAATTAAGTGCAACATTCAGTCAACACGCACTTTATACTTTGAACTAGCGAAATTAAATTCTCCATAAAATTAAAAAGTCCCTTCGTATAGTTATACTTAACAGTGTCTTATGAATGCACTTCATTCTCCAGGAACCCATTCAAAGTAATTCTGAGATCTGAAGGACTATTTCCTTTTTTTCTTTTCCAGCCAGGTGACTTTGTCCCTGAACTAACTTTCACAGTGAGGATTACTTTGGAGATTCCTCCCTCTAGCCAAAGTGAAGAAATCTTCCAACTTCCTTGAAATCCTCACAAATTCAGTCCATTCAATCTGAGCACAAGCTTCTACCTGCATTTTGCCTGCTGAACCAATAATCAGTAGCTATCTCTATCTCTTTCTATCTCTCTCTGTCTCTCTCTCTCTCTGTCAATCAGATTCTTACAGACATTCTTACATTCAATCACAGAAACCCACAACCAGAAACTACAACAGACTGCGGACACCCCTCTCAAAGCCCATCTCCATGATAATTTAATCAAATGAGCCATTTATCCAGGTAGAGATTAGTGAGCTATTCTGCAGAATCTCAACTCCATGAAGTTCAGGTGTTGAGCCAATACTTCAACAATGTTTGCAATGAAAAACCCCTATTTATAAATCTATCTCAACACCTGAACTGTATTTAAATAGACAGGTTAATGTATAATGACTTCTAAAGGCTGGAATTCCTATCTCCCCTCTTTGAGACTTGGAAACCAGCGGTCAACTTGGAGTCATTATAGGTGCCCCTGGCATTGTCAACAAGAGTGAACATCTTTTATATTCTTACCAGTAAAATAACCTGGACATCATTGTCCCTGTAGCAACCAATCCACCCAGGTTTGTTGTCAGGCAGGATTCAGAATAGGTCACATTATGCCTGTAATCCTCCACTTTACCCTTCATTAAAGAGAGAGTCCTAAAACATAACAATCCTTCAGACTTCATATTTGCAACAGTCTCATCCAGCATCAAAATATCTTTGTAGGAGCAAATGACTGCAGATGCTGAAATCTGTACTGAAAACAGACACTAGCTTGGTCTGGGGCCATATATGGTGCCTGATCTACTATGATCTCCAGCACTTGTTGTCATCAACATATCGTTGTTGGGTTTTATTTAATCCAAGTGTCACTCTACTGAATTAAAAGGTCCGCACACCCCTCATCCACTTGGATTTCTCATACTGCACCTTGATGTTTATCCATTGGGTACAGGAGTTGGGAGGTCATGTTGCGGCTGTACAGGATATTGATTAGGCCACTTTTGGAATTTTGCGTGCAGTTCTGGTCTGCTTCCTATCGGAAGGATGTTGTGAAACTTAAAAGGGTTCAGGAAAGATTAACAAGGATGTTGCCAGGGTTGGAGGATTTGAGATATCTGCAGGGGCTGAACAGGCTGGGGCTGTTTTCCTTGGAGCGTCAAAGGCTGAGGGGTGACCTCATAGAGATTTATAAAATCATGAGGGCCATGGATAGGATAAATAGGCAAAGTCTTTTCCCCAGGGTGGGGGAGTCCACATTATTTTTGCACATTATTTTTAAAGCATGAATATTGTTGTGATGTGGACGCAGGTTCTCCTCCATGGGAACTCTTAAGCTGCGCATAATTATTTCGTAGCTATGGAGGTGAAACCAATGCACAAATTCCTCACCTGCCATTGACATGACACCCCTCCCATTGTGAGCCAATAGCAACTGATGGAATTGAGGTGAAGTTTGCAGGATGCACCGTTGGTTATTTCAAGGTAAGTTACTATCAACACTCAAGGCTAAAGAGAATCAGTTTTGAGGACAAAATCTACTGGTGAATGCACAGACTGATGCACAGATTGCAAGTTTCAACTTCAAGCTGCCTACAAGCAGGTTAGCAGTTATGTATACAAGCCATCTATTATGAAATCGGGAATTACATTGCGACAGAGTTACGGTGGCGGATAATATCTACCATGAAGTAGAAACCAAAACAAAAATGGGGATACCCAGCAGGTCAGACAGCATCTATGGGGAGAGCAAACATAATTTTTTTTAAGTTTATGATCTTCAGAGCTGCTGTGCATTTCCTGGATTTTCTCTTCTTATTTAAGATTTCCAATACCTGTTTGCAATTTAGAACAAAGCAAATGGAATTTCTTATTTTATAATACATTGGTGCAAGTGATTCTGAATATTTTTGATGCCTTACAAGATAAAACTCTCTCTGTTTTGATAACTATCCACAATAAGAATTTCTGACAGACTTTGTTTCATGCTGTTTGTGAACAATTCTGTTAGTCGTCCTTTGCAGTAATTTCCTTCCTTAAAAGCTTTCTGATGGTGGCAGATATAGCCTCCTGAACCATAATGACATGTTAGTCAATCATTTGCAAGTGTGAACCTCGTTTAAGCAATTTGATTAAAACTGAACGACCTGAACCATTATTCCAACCATCACTCAGCTTTCAGGGCACAATGAGACCTGAAGTGGTTTCATTGTGAAAAAGCTGCAATGTTTGTGGCAATGTTAATGGTCTAGTCTTTGAGTCTGCTAAGTGCTGCAAAGAGGTGTCAAATGATAGGGCGAAATATCAGGTCACTTGTGCATTTTCCCTGTCCGTGACCTGCTTTTCCAATAGGATGAATGTCCGGTGCGGGAAACACACACACACCCCAGAAATAGATGGGAAAGTGTCTAGAAAATTTGACGGACTTCACTCTATGCAGGATAGTTTTGACTCTGGAGTACTCTGTGACAGGACTGCTAACCTGGATCAGAATGTGGAGGTGCCTGTGTTGTACTGGAGTGTACAAAGTTAAAAATCACACAACACCAGGTTATACTCCAACAGGTTTCTTTGGAAGTACTAGCTTTCGAAGCACTGCTCCTTCATCAGGTAGCTATGGATCAGGATCATAAGACACAGAATTTATAGCAAAAGATCGTGGTGTCATACAAATGATGCGATATATTGAACAAACCTAGATTGCTGTTAGGTCTTTCATCTTTTAGAATGGGTTGCAGGTTTTGGTTCATTAATATTGCGGAGCGATTCAGAGAGCACCTCTGGGTCACCCGGACGAACCAACCCAACCACCCTGTAGCACAGCATTTCAACTCCCCCTCCCACTCCACCGAGGATATGCAGGTCATTGGACTCATCCACCGCCAAACCACAACAACGCGACGGTCGGAGGAGGAGCGTCTTATCTTCCGACTGGGAACCCTCCAACCACAGGGGATGAACTTGGACTTCACCAGTTTCTTCATCCCCCCTCCCCCCACCTTGTCTCAGCCGAATCCCTCCAGCCCGGCACCGCCTTCCTGACCTGCAGTCTTCTTCTTGACCTCTCCGCCTCCATCCTACTCCGACCTATCACCCTCACCTTGACCTCTTTCCACCTATCACATTTCCAATGCCCCTCCTCCAAGTCCCTCCTCCCTACCTTTTATCTTCTCCTGCTGAACACTCTCTGCTCATTCCTGAAGAAGGGCCTGTGCCCGAAACGTCGAATCTCCTGTTCCCTGGATGCTGCCTGACCTGCTGTGCTGTTCCAGCAATAAAGTTTCAACTTTGATCTCCAGCATCTGCAGACCTCACTTTCTCCTTGGTTCATTAATATGTAAATCCCAGAATTTTTTTCAAGTCACATTCCCAAGATAACTTAAGGTTTTATAAAAAAAAGTAACAGCTCAGCTCAGACAATGCATAAGATGTGTGAGGTTAGAGTCTGTCTGTATCCCAATCTTGAGTCAGACTCATTCTATTTCCAAAGTATTAATTTATAAAATGTCACATGGATTGACTCCCTGCAAATTGTGTGCTTTTTGAATAGAATAGAATGCAAATACAAATTCACCCCATAGACGTATGTGTGTGTGTGTGTATATGTGAGAGAGGGAGAGAGTGTGAATGTGGGTGCGTGTCTGATAGAGTGTGATGGAGTATATGTCTGTGAGAGGATATGCGCATAGGTAAGTGTGGGGTGTGTGTGTGCCTGAGAGAGACCATGTGTATGAGAGAGGGTCTGCGTGAGTGTGATTGTGAAAGTGTATAGTGTATTAAGATCACCTTTAGTGTGACATGGACCCAAGGTCCAAGCTGAGGCCATGCTCATGGATACCGAACTTGGCTATCAGCCTGTGCTTGGCCATTCTGCGTTGTTGCAAATCTCGAAGTCCGCCTTGGAGGATGGTCACCTGAAGATCCGAGGCCAAATGTCCCTGACCGCTGAAGTGTTCCCCGATTGGGAGGGAACACCCCTGTCTGGGGACTGTTGTCTGGTGTCCTTTCATCCATAGTCACAGCATCTGCTTTGTCTCACCAATGTACCACGCCTCAGGGTATCCTTGCATCTGAGAACCTGAATCAGAGGGTTGTTATGGTACAGAAAAGGCTATTCAGCCCATTGTTTCTGCAGTGGCTCTCTCAACTGAACCCGCCTCCACACTCCCAGGCTGTGCATTCCACACCTTAAATGCTCGCTGGGTGGGAAGGTTTTTCTCAACTTGCGTTTGCCTCATTTGCAAAATACGGCAAACACTTTAATAACCAGCGCCTGTTGGACCTTCAGCAGGCTGGGGGATGGATCAAATATTCCAGATGATCAAGAGGCATGCATAACTGCAGTAAACTGACCAAGCAAGGCTTTGAGACATCAACATCACTATCCTATCGACCTGTGACTCCACTTTCAAGAAACTATGAACCTGTACTCCAAGTATCTATGCTCAGCAACACTCACAAGGACCTTACCATTGAGTGTTAAAGTCCTGACCTGATTTGCCTTTCCAAAATGCAGCACCTCACATTTATCTAAATTAAACTCCATCTGCCACTTCTCAGCCCATTGGCCCATCTGGTTGTACTCTGAGATAACCTCCTTCGCTGTCCATTACACCTTCAGTTTTGGTGTCATCTGCAAACTTACTAACTATACCTTCTATGTTCACACTCAAATCATTTATATAAATGATGAAAAGCACCCAAACCTTGTGGCACTCCACTGGTCACAGGCCTCCAGACTGAAAAGCAACCCTCCACCACCATCCTCTGTCTTCTACCTTCGAGCCAGTTCTGTATCCAAATGCTTAGTTCTCCCTGTATTCCATGCAATCTAAACTTGCTAAGTAGTGCACTGTGCAGAACCTTGTCAAACGCCTCCCTAGATCACGTCCATTGCTCTGCCCTCATTAATCCTCTTTGTTTCTTCTTCAAAAAACTTAAGTTTGTGCGACATGATTTCCCACGCACAAAGCCATGTTGACTATCCCTAATCAGTCTTTGTCTTTCCAAATACATGTACATCCTGTCCCTCACGATCCCCTCCAACAAATTGCCCACCGCTGATTTCAGGGTCACCAGTCTACAGTTCACTGGCTTTTCCTTAATACCTTCCTTATATAGTGGCACCACGTTAGCCAACCTCCAGTCTTCTGGCACCTCACCTGTGACTATCGATGATACAAATATCTCAGCAAGGGGCCCAGCAATCACTTCCCTAGCTTCCCACAGAGTTCTAGGATACACCTGATTAGGTCCTGGGGATTTATCCACCTTTATGCATTTTTTTTTTCAGCACAGTACAGACCATTTGGTCCTACTCTAAGATCAAACTAATCTACATACCCTTCATTTTACTATCATCCATGTGCCTATCCAAGAGTCGCTTAAATGTCCCTAATATCTCTGACTCTACTACACTGCTGGCAGTACATTCCACAAACTCACCACTCTGTGTGTAAAGAACCTGCCTCTGACATCTCCCCTAAACTTTCCTCCAATCACCTTAAAATTATGCCCCCTCATGATAGCCATTTCCGCCCTGGGAAAACTCTCTGGCCATCCACTCTATCTGTGCTTCTTATCATCTTGTACACCTCTGTCAAGTCACCCCTCATCCTTCTTCACTCCAATGAGAAAAGCCCTGGCTCCCTCAACCTTCCTTCATAAGACCTGCCCTCCAGACCAGGTAGCATCCTGGTAAATCTCCTCTGCACCCTCTCTAAAGCTTCCACATCCTTCCTAAAATGAGGCGATTAGAACTGAACACAATATTCCAACTGTGGTCTAACCAGGGCTTTACAGAACTGCAGCATAACCTCGCGGCTCTTAAACTCAATCCCCCTGCTCATGAAAGCCAACACACCATACACCTTCTTAACAGCTCCACCAACTTGATTGATTAATTTTAAAGTGTCCAACACCACCTCCTCTGTAACACGGACATTTTTTAAGATGTCACTATCTATTTCCCCAAATTCTCTAGCTTCTACGCTAAACACTAATGCAAAATACTCACTTAGTATCGTCCCCTTCTCCTGCAGTTCCTCATATGTGTGGCCTTGGTGATCTTTAAGAGTCCTTATTCTCTCCGTAATCACCCTTTTATCCTTACTGTATTCATAAAATCCCTTCGGATTCTCCTTAACCCTATTTGCCAATGCTATCGCATGTCCTCTTTCTGCCCTCCTGATTTCCCTCTTAACTTCTGCTGCCCTTATATTCTTCTCGCAATTCATTCAATCCTTGCTGTCCATACCTAACATATGCTCCCTTCTTAATCTTAACCAAAATCTTAATTTCTCAAGTCATCCAGCATTCCCTACACCTGCCAGCTTTGTCTTTCACCCTAACAGGAATATACTGTCTCTGGACTCTCGTTATCTCATTTCTGATGGCTTCCCATTTTCCAACCATCCCCTCACCTGCGAATATCCACCCCCAATAAACTTTTGAAAGATCTTGCCCAATATCATCAAAATTGGCCTTTCTCCAATTTATAATTTTAATGGATATTCTTTAAAGGATAGATCTGGTCCATCCTTTTCTATCATTGTTTTAAAATGAATAGAATTATGGTCGCTGGCCTCAAAGTGCTCCCCCACTGACACCTCAGTCACCTGCCCTGCCTTATTTCCCAAGAATAGATCAAGCTTTGCACCTTCTCTGGTAGGTACATCCACATACTGAATCAGAAAATTGTCTTGTACACACTTAACAAATTCCTCTCCATCCAAGCTCTTAACATTATGGCAGTCCCAGTCTATATTCGGAAAGTTTAAAAATCCCCTGTCATAACCATCTTATTATTCTCATAGATAACTGAGATGTCCTTACAAATTTGCTTCTCAATTTCTGGCTGATTATTTGGGGGGTGGGAGCGGTCCATCGTGCAATCCCAAGAAGGTGGTAATCCCTTTCTTATTTGTCAGTTCCATCCAATTAGCTTCCTTGGACATACTCCCTGGAATATCCTCCCTAAGTACAGACATAATTTATCCCTATTCAAAAGAGCTATTCCCTCTTCTCTCTTGCCCCTCTTTCTATCCTTCTTATAGCATCTATACCGTGGAATATTAAGCTGCCAGGCCAGTCCATCCCTGAGCTACATCTCTGTAATAGAATATTCTTTATTGTCATGTGTACTCCATTGTAGAATTACAATGAAAAGCTTTAACAATGTCTGCCTCTATGGCACCATCTTAGATACAAGTACCCAGGTCTTAGGGTGTGTTGTGTGTTTCCTTGCGGTAATGCATCGTAGGTTGTGATTGTATCTGTGTGTCATTGTCTCTCTGAAATGTGGATTTGAATGTTGGTACGGTGGAGTGATTGTTTGTGGTGTCTGTGTAGTTTCTGCGTGATTCTGTGTTGGACTTTGTATGCGCAGGCTTTGAATGTTTGTGGCTATTTATCATTGTTTGTGTGGTTCAGATATTCGTGTGGTTTTATGTGTGTGTGTGGTGTTGGGTACATGTGGTTGTTTGTAAAAAGCAACGAAACAAGGTCAATTGCAAGTATCAGTTAAAGTAGATCATGCGAATAGATGTGACACTACTTTCAGGAGCAGCAAATAGGGAGTGATATTTGTAGTTTTATTTTGTAGAGTACATTAATATTCAGTTAGTTTGTTTGGCCTTAGCTGAGAACTCATTCAATGATGGCACAGTGTCTCAGTGATTAGCACTGCTGCCTCACAGTGACCTGGACCCAGGTTCAATTCCACCCTCAGGCGACTGTCTGCTTGGAGTTTGCACGTTCTCCCCGTGTCTGTGTGGGTTTCCTCCGGGTGCTCCGGTTTCCTCCCACACACCAAAGATATGCAGGTCAGGTGGATTGGCCGTGCTAAAGTGTTTATAGTGTCCAGGGATGTGCAGGCTAGCTAGATTAGCCACAGTAATTATAAGGCAGGGAGCTGAGTCTGGGTGGATTGCTCTTCAGAGGATCAGTGTGGACCCAATGGGCCAAATGGCCTCTTTCTGCACTGTAGAGAATCTGTGATCTGTGACACTATAATATCCAATCAACATTTACAGTGATGAATCTGTTGTTGATGGGATGAGTTTGATTTCTGTAATGTTGAATCTATCAATGTCACAGCATAGTGCTTAGAAGATGACTCAAAATGCCTCTTTTTACCCAAAATAGCAGCATTGCCTATGCTACTGGAGAGAGAGAGAGACCAGCTTTGAAACTAATTGATTAATTGCAGGAATCTAACCTTCTGGACCAAGTGATCAGCAGTTGCTCGGTCAGAGCCGACTGAAAATAGCTTTCCATCTGTAACCATTCACACGTGAAAGACCTCAGAAGAGATTAGGAATTCCTGTCTGCCCGGGGGACAAGCGGTAAAGGGCCCCATGACTGCAGAGTAACTGCATTGAAATTCCTGAGAGCTTTGCAATGTTGTGTCGCAAGGAACTGTGCAGTGAACCAAATCCATGGCAATGTCGGCATCACTGGAGTTGCGAAGCTGAGGTGTAAAAATAGCAAAATTGTAAAATGGGGAAAGCGTTGCATGGTCCCTTTAAAAGATGGTGTTCTTTTCGGTGCTTAGAGTTAAAATGGAGATCTGAGCAACGGTTAAAGTACAGTGCACAGATTGAAACATTTTGTGTCGAACAGCCAAGCAGCATTTTACCATAACTGGTCTTTTCAAATTTAGCCAATTAATTTAAACCAAGTACTGAGAGATTGAAAGGCAATTAAATTTAAATCTGATTGTGTTGACAACCTTGGGCCAATCCGGTTGTAAAGAAATTAATATGTCAGCATGGGTGTAAAAACGGGGCAATTGGACATAGGGGAGAGACTATCTGAAGTGACAAGAACTTTCCCGCTCTCTGGGGCAGCACGGTGGCTCAGTAGTTAGCTCTGCTGCCTCACAGTGCTAGGGACCTGGGTTCAATTCCACCCTTGCACATTCTCCCTGTGTCTGTGTGGGTTTCCTCCCACAATCCAAAGATGTGCAGGTTAGGTGGATTGTCCATAGCGTTAGGCTATTCCAGATGGACGGCTTTTGCCCAAAACGTCGATTTTCCTGCTCCTCGGATGCTGCCTGAACTGCTGTGCTTTTCCAGCACCACTCTGGTTTCCAGCATCTGCAGTCCTTGTTTTTACATAGTGTTAGGTGAATTAGTTCGGGGTAAATGTAGGATAGGGGAATGGGTCCAGTATATGTTTAGAAAGTTAAAATCCCCTAACATAACCATCCTATTATTCTTACAGATAACTGAAATCTTCTTATAAATTTATTTCCAATTTCCCTTTGAGTACTGGGGTGGGGGTGGGGGTCTATAATACAATACAATCCACTCTGGTGATAATCCTTTTCTTACTTCTCAGTTCCACCCAAATAACGTCTCTTGACGAATTCCCAGGAATTTCCTCCCTAAGTACAGCTGTAATGTTATCCCTTATCAAAAGGTGCATTAGTCAGGGGAAATGTAAAGTAACAGGGTAGGGGAATGGGTCAGGGTGGGTTACTCTTCAGAGGGTCGGTGTGGACTTGTTGGGCCGAAGGGCCTGTTTCCATACTGTAGGGATTCTAATTCTAAAAAAAAAGCAACATCTGTTCGTAAACATACACGGCATTCTTAGATAATGTTCTTGACACCAGAAAATGACTTAGAAGGCATTTCAGACAGAGGAAGATGACAGAAGAAGTTACAGAAAGTTCAGGAAGACACATTCTGTGTGAACTTTGAGAGATTGTCTTAATTTATTTACTTATTTCTTGGATTCATATAAGTGGGAACAGCGTTATTGGAACAGCATATTATTAGAATGTTGTTTTATCCAGAAATAGGTGGTTAGAGAAGGATTGTTCAGTTTATAAGTAATCCTGCTAATTTGTTCAGTGTTGGAGTTAGATGTATAAATTGTTACTGTTAATTATAAAGTGAGTGAAAGGATTCCATTTCATTTGGAATATTGTGTGCAATTCTGGTCTCCCTCCTATCAGAAATGAAACTTAAAACGGTTCAGAAAAGATTTACAAGGATGTTGCCAGGGTTGGAGGATTTGAGCTATAGGGAGAGGCTGAACAGGCTGGGGCTGTTTTCCCTGGAGCATCGGAGGCTGAGGGGTGACCTTATAGAGGTTTATAAAATCATGAGGGGCATGGATAAGGTAAATACAGATGGTCTTTTCCCTGGGGTTGGGGAGTCCAGAACTAGATGGTAGGGTAAGAGGGGCAAGATTTAAAAGGGACCTAAGGGGCCACTTTATCACACAGAGGGTGGTGCGTGTATGGAATGAGCTGCCAGAGGAAGTGGTGGAGGCTGGTACAATTACACCATTTAAGAGGCACCAGATGGATTCATGAATAGGAAGGGTTTAGAGGGATGTGGGCCAAGTGCTAGCAAATGGGACTAATTAATTTAGGATCCTGGTCGGCAGGGACAAGTTGGACCGAAGGGTCTGTTTCTGTGCTGTAAACCTGTATTTAACTACTCCTTTATTATAGACTGGGGGTAAGAGGAAGATTATACCACTTTTCACACTTCTTTTATCAAATTATGAGGTGAGGTAATCTTTCTCAGGGTGTTTTGGTTTTAATTATCAGAGGGGTGTTGACCTCCCCTTTGTAACACTGGCAAGGCGCGAACATATTGCCCAATTTCATGTGTACCGGACTGCCCTGCTTCAGGAGATAGTGAAAAGCTGCCATATCAATGCAGGATTGAAGTTGCTGAAACGATCAGTTAGATTTGTCTTCATTGTAGATCTGAGTCCTCAGGCTTTCTGGTGCTTACATGTAAGACATTGGACTCATTTCAGTATTAGGCAAGTTGCCTAAATAGCAGTATATGGCCAGACACCAAAAACATCCAGCAGGTTAACTTAAGATTTGACTATTTTTGGGGAGAGAAAATTGTAAAGTTTTCCATCTTGCACTTCTCAGGACAAAATACAACAATAACGGTCCAAAGAGGAACAAAATTTTTATACTATAAAAAGAAGTGAGCTGATTGGTTGACAAGTGAACTCAGAGTGGCAGAGGCATTGAGATGGAGAATGTACCAGTTAGACAGTTAACTGCCAAGCTTTGTTTAAATTTAAACCAGGCAGACTAACTTGGAGTGAAGCAATGCGTGTACATGGGTCTTTCCATCTGCAAAGAACAGGGCTCTAAGTATAATATCGGGATGTAAATGCAAGTATGAGGGGACACAAGTTTAAGGTCTTGGGCAAAAGAAATATGGACATTGTGAGGAAGCACCTTTTGATGTATGATAGTGAAATAGAATCCACTGACCACCAGGGTGATTTCAAAAGGAAATAGGTTTTCATGGCCAATGGGGAGAAAGCAGACTAACTAAATTACTCAACAGAAAGGCAGTGTGGACTTGGTTAGCTGAATGACCTCTGTCTGTGTGTAATGACTGAGTTCATCTCAAAGAAATAAATGTGCTCATTCGCGTGAGGCTGTGGCCTTAGTTTGGTTGGAATGCAGTTGACATTTTGGAGAACAGAAATCACTCAGCAGCACATGGTATATTCCAATTATCAGAGTGCAGAGTAAAGTCTCTCTTTTATGACAACTGGATTGCCCAACGCTTTGTGTAGAAATCTGTCAGCAAAGATGTAACCTGGATCAGAGACCACAAAGGGTCTATTTGTAGGAGAGGCTGGCTGATCTAATGCAAACAAATATTTTACTTGGATAAAGAATGACAACTGTAATCCAAAGTGCCACTGATCCCAAGTGGCAGCACTAACTCTTTAGGATCCATGCCCTGGAAGCGCAGTGATTATGTGACTGAACCTGTAATGAAAACACTCAAATCAATGGCCTACAGACACTAATTTGTTCATGGGGACTGGATTTTGCTGGTGAGGACTGCATCGCTCATTCAGACTTGCCCATGAGAAGGTGACGGTCAGCATTCCAGTCACACAGCACGGAAACAGACCTTTCAGTCCAACCCGTCCATACCGAC
Source organism: Chiloscyllium plagiosum (assembly GCF_037043375.1). Classification (NCBI taxonomy): domain Eukaryota; kingdom Metazoa; phylum Chordata; class Chondrichthyes; order Orectolobiformes; family Hemiscylliidae; genus Chiloscyllium; species Chiloscyllium plagiosum. The sequence goes on along the minus strand of NW_028270147.1, from coordinate 96,047,112 downwards.
TCTAATCTCAAACTAAACTAGTGCCATCTTGGCTGTGTTTTGGCCCACATCCCTCCAAATATTTCTTATGGGTCATGGACTTATCCAAATGTCTGTTAAACGTTGTAACTGTACCCGCATCCACCACTTCCTCTGGAAGCTCATTCCACACACGAACCACTCTCTGTGTTTAAGAAAAAAATTGCTCTTCCTCATGTCTTTTTAAAATCTTTCTCCTCTCATCTTACAAATATGCCCCCCCTCATCTTGATATCCCTCACCCTAGGTAAAAGCTACCTGTCATTCACCTTATCTGTACCCCTCATGATTTTATAAACCTCTATAAGATCACCTCTTAACCTCCAGTGAAAGAAGTCCCAGCCTATCCAGCCTCTCCTTATGCTTCAAACCCTCCATTTATGGCAACATCCTAGTTTTTTTTTCTGAACCCTCTCTAGCTTAATAATATCCTTCCTACAACATGGAGTGTTACGTGTGACTAAAATTGCTGCACTCCTTTATTTGCAAGAAATTACACCAGAGGTCATAGGAGTATGGCAAGTTACTGTGTACAAAGGCTTCCGTCCAAGCAATGCCCATGGATTTTTTTTATTTCAAAAATATACTTTATTCATAAAATATTTTGATGATCTGTACAATTGGTCATGCCATACATACGTAAACATTCCATTTCTTTGCATACAGAGACAGAGTAATCATTCATATATACAGGTCTGTACGATTTCTATCCACATATTTAGCTGTGGGATCAGCAGAGCCCAAATGACTGCGTCGGCCCCCTGTGCTTAGGCAGGCAGATGTTACACGGTGGTCTTTCCCCACCGCGCCTTGGGGGCAGCTGCCCCAAGCTTCAGCGCGTCCCTCAACACGTAGTCCTGGACCATGGAATGTGCCAGTCTGCAACACTCAGTCGGGGTCAACTCCTTCAGCTGGAAGATCAACAGGTTTCGGACCACCCAGAGAGCGTCCTTCACCGAGTCGATGATCCTCCAGGCACAGTTGATGTTCGTCTCGGTGTGCGTCCCGGGGAACAGGCCGTAGAGCACGGAGTCCCGCGTCACGGCGCTGCTCAGGACAAACCTCGACAAACACCACTGCATTCCTCTCCAGACTTCCTCTGCATAGGCACATTCCAGAAGGAGGTGTGTGACAGTCTCGTCCCCCCCCCGCAGCGTGCGGTGCGGCTGAGAGTCCGGGCGTGCATAAAGGATCTCACAGGCAGAGCCCTTCTCACCACCAGCCAAGCCATGTCTTGGTGCTTGTTGGAAAGTTCTGGCGATGAGGCATTCTGCCAAATGGCTTTGACAGTCTGCTCAGGGAACCGCTCGATAGGATCCGCCCTCTCCTTTTCCCGAAGGGTCTCAAGGACACTACGTGCTGACCACTTCCTGATGGACTTGTGGTCAAAGGTGTTTCTCCTCGTAAACTTCTCCACGAAGGACAGGTGATACGGAACGGTCCAACTACTCGGAGCGTTCCGCGGCAGCGAGGCCAGGCCCATCCTTCGCAACACCGGGGACAGGTAGAACCTCAGTACGTAGTGACACTTGGTGTTTGCGTACCAGGAATCCACGCAGCCACACACAAAGGTGGCCATCAGGGTGAGGGTGGCATTGGGTGTATTATTTCCCCCGTTGCCCAGATCTTTGTACAGCGAGTCCCTTCGGACCCAGTCCATCTTTGACCTCCATATAAACTGGAAGATGGCCCGGGTGACTGCAGCGGCACAGGTTCTGGGAATAGGCCAGACCTATGCCATGTATAATAGCAATGACAGTGCCTCACACCTGATGACCAGGTTTTTTCCCGCGATGGAGAGCGACCGTAGCGTCCATCTGCCCAGTTTCTGCCTCACTTTGCTGATACGCACCTCCCAAGACTTGGCGCATGCCCCAGCCCCCCCGAACCAAACACCCTTCAGGTGGTCGGTCCTGACGATGAAGGGGATCGAGGATTGGTCGGCCCAGTTCCCGAAGAGCATGGCTTCGCTCTTGCCTCGGTTTACTTTGGCCCCCGAGGCCCTTTCGAACTGGTCACATATGCACAAGAGTCTGCGCACGGACAGCGGATCCGAGCAGAAAACGTTGACGTCATCCATGTACAGGGAGGCCTTAACCTGCAGACCTCTGCTGCCAGGAATAGTCACCCCTCTCAGGCTCGCATCCTTCCTGATGGACTCGGCAAATGGCTCTATGCAGCACACAAACAAGGCAGGAGAGAGGGGGCAGCCCTGCCTGACTCCAGATCTGATTGGGAAGCTATCTGATTCCCACCCATTGATTGAGACTGCACTGACAATGTTGGTGTAGAGCAGTCTGATCCAATTGCAGATTCCCTCCCCAAAGCCCATTTTGGAGGGAACATCTCTCATATACGTGTGTGATATCCTGTCAAAGGCTTTCTTCTGATCCAGGCTGATCAGGCAGGTGTCCAACCCTCTGACCTGCACATAGGCGATCATATCCCTGAGGAGTGCGAGACTGTCAGCGATCTTCCTGCCCGGCACAGCACAGGTTTGATCAGGGTGAATCACTGACCCCAGAGCAGACCTGACCCGGTTGGCGATTACCTTTGACAGAATTTTGTAATCCGCATTCAATAGTGAGATTGGTCTCCAATTTTTGAGTTCTTCCCTCTCCCCCTTCCGCTTGTAGACGAGGGTGATGATGCCTTTCCTCATGGATTCACTCATGGTACCTGCCCGAAGCATACTGACATACACCTCCAGCAGGTCCCGGCCAATCAAGTCCCACAGAGCGGAATAGAGCTCGACCGATCACCTCCGGGAGTTTTATGCTTTTCGAAGGACTCGAGGGCCTTGGTCAGCTCGTCCAGAGATAGCGGCTGGTCCAGCCTCTCCCGTGTTCTGTCGTCTAAGACCTCCGTGATAGAGGACAGGAACGACTGGGAGGCCGCGCTGTCGGTCGGCTTCACGTCATACAGACTGGCATAGAAGGATTTACTGATCCTCATGACATCAGCCTGAGATGACGTTATCGAGCCATCTTCTTCCTTCAGGCTGCTGAGCACGGAGCTCTCTTTGTGCACCTTCTGGAAGAAGAAACGTGAGCACGTCTCGTCCTGCTCCACCGAGCGGACCCTGGACCGGAAGATTATCTTGGAGGCCTCCGAAGCAAAGAGCGAGGCTTGCTGGCCCTTCACCTCCTTGAGGTCCTCCATGACATCCACCCCCATCGTCTGCAGCAGGAGCAGGTTCTGCATACTTTCCTGGAGCTGGGACAGTTTTCCCCGTCTCTCTCTCACCTCCTGAACACCTTTGAGGATGAAGAACCTCTTGATGTTCCCTTTTACTGTTTCCCACCAGTCCGCTGGGGACTCAAAGAGGGGCTTCACGGTTCTCCAACCTGCGTAGTCCCTCTTGAGCTCCTCAATGTTTCCCGGGGTCAACAGCTTTGTGTTCAGCTTCCACGTTCCCTTACCAGCCCGCTGCTCATCCTGTAGGTGACAGTTGGCCAGCAGGAGGCAGTGGTCAGAGAAGAACACCGGCTTGACGTCGGTGGATCTGACCGAGAGCGTTCGGGACACAACAGGTAATGTATCCTTGAGTGGATAGACCCGTCTGCCCGTGACCAGGTGTATCTACGCTGCGCTCCGTCTGCAGGGGTGCTGAAGATGTCGTGCAGCTTGGCGTCTTTGACCGTGTCCATCAGGGCTCTGGACGTGGCGTCCAGTTTACTGTCCCCCCCGCCGGATCGTCCATCTGCATCAATGATACAGTTGAAGTCTCCGGCCAGAATGACCGGCCTGGACGTAGCCAGCAACAGTGGAAGCTGTTGCAGGACGGCCAACCGTTCACTCTTACCCACTGGGGCATACACATTAATCAGTCTCAGGGGACCATTCCTGTACATGATGTCGGTGACGAGGAGGCGCCCACCCACCACCTCCTTAACCTCGGAGATGGTGAAGTTGCCTCCTCGCAACAGGATACCGAGGCCTGAGGAGCGGCTATCGTTGCCCCCCAACCAAACAGACGGCCCATGGGCCCACAAGCTCGACCATCTCCTGTAGCTGCTGAGGTGCGGTATCCCACACTCCTGCAGGAACAGGACATCGGCTTTCACGTTGGCCAGGAAGGCCATCGTAGAAACACATCGCGTAGCTGATTTGATGCTATGCACATTGATGCTGGCAATTCTTATCACCATTTTAACAGTTTACGAGGTTGACACTGTCCATTTGCTGCTGGTCTTGCCCCTCTGGGGTAGCTGTGTGCACCCCCGTGGTGACGGCAAACTGCTGGACCCTCCCAGGGCTGAGGTAGCTGTCCGGCTCCACGCTGGAGCCATTTCCCCGCTCTGGTGTCTTCGGGTCGGGCCCAGGGTCCGCACCGTCCAGTTCTCCATCTGACAGCGGGGCTGTCACAGGACCACTGCTCCCAGTTACCTGGGTGGATGGACTGGATTAGTGTGAAACCCATCTGTTTCACTACTATTCTGTAGTGAAGGAAATCTACTATCCTTTTTCATTCTGAGTGTCACCTCGCATTTATCTAAATTAAACTCCATCTGCCACCCCTCAGCCCATTGGCCCATCTGATCAAAATCCCGTTGGACTCGAGGGTAATTTTCTTCGCTGTCCACTACACCTCCAATTTTGGTGTCATCTGCAAATTTACTAACCATATCTCCTATGTTCACATTCAAATCATTTATGTAAGTAACAAAAAGCAGTGGACCCAGCACCGATCCTTGTGGCTGGTCAAAGGTCTAAGGCCGGAGAAGCAACCCTCCACCACTACCCTGTTTTCTACCTTCAAGCCAATTTTGTATCCAAATGGCTAGTTCTCCATGTATTTCATGTAATCTAACCTTGCTAATGAATCTACCATGAGGAACCTTGTCAAACGCCTCACTGAAGTCCATTTGGGTCATGTCCACTGCTCTGCCCTCAATCAATCCTTGTTTATTAGATTACATTCCCTACAGTGTGGAAACAGGCCCTTTGGCCCAACAAGTCCACACCGACCCTCCGAAGAGCAACCCACCCAGACCCATTCACCTACATTTACCCCTAACTAATGTACCTAACACTACGGGCAATTTAGCACGGCCAATTCATTTGACCTGCACATCTTTGGACTGTGGGGAGGAAACCTGATCACCCAGAGGAAACCCACGCAGACATGGGGAGAATGTGCAAACTCCACACAGACAGTTGCTCGAGGCGGGAATTGAACCCGGCTCCCTGGTGCGGTGAGGTAGCAGTGCTACCCCTGAACCACTGTGCCGCCTGATCCTCTTTGTTACTTCTTCAAAAAACTCAGTCAAGTTAGTGAGACACTATTTCCCATGCACAAAGTGACTGCCATAATGTTAAGGGCCTGGATGGAGAGGAATTCGTTGAGTGTGTACCAGAAAACCTTCTGATTCAGTATGTCGATGTACCTATGAGGGAAGGTGCAAAACTTTCCCTAATCTTGGGAAATAAGGTAGCGTAAGTAACTGAGGTGTCAGTGGGCGACTGTTTGGGGTAAGTGATCATAATTCTATTGGTTTTAAAATAGTGATAGAAAAAGATAGATCAGATATAAAAGTTAAAATTCTAAATTGGAGGAAGACCAATTTTGACAGTATTAGGCAAGAAATTTCAAAAGTTCCGAGGTAAAGGGTGGAATGGTTGGAAAATGGGAAGCCTTCGGAAATGAAATGAGAGTCCAGAAGCAGTATGTTCCTGTTAGAGTGAAGGGCAAGGCTGGTAGGTGTAGGGAATGCTGCATGAGTAGAGAATTCGAATAAGAAGGAAACTTATGACAGGTATGGATAATAGTTGGCTCTTCACAACCAATGTGGAACAAAGGATGTGGAAAGACTCCTCGATGGCATCCAGCTATTTTTTTTTTCTTTTTTGGAAAAGTGCAGCTGAGGATTTAGGAAAAGAAGGACACAGAAAGGAGAGAGATGTTCCACTGTCAGTGGGGTGATATTGATCAGATATAAACCTGTGAAAGAAGGGGCAGAGTTAAAATGGAGGAGTGTAGTATTCAACAGATGAGAGAGACAGAGGCAGTGATTGAGAACGAGTGTAGGGGATAGACAGGAAACCATGAGACAAGCCACTTGAATGCAATTATTGTCCATAAGGGCAACTTTGAACACACATCATGTAGCTGCTAAATTTGAGATGGCTTCTTGTGTGATGGGTTATTCAATGCAGTCAGCAAAATACATTCATCACTATATGTCATAAAAGCTTATCTCACTTCCCTCCAATACACTGTTTACCCTCTGGCACAACAGAAATTATCCATCAAATGTTTCCTTTCATTCCACTGGGCTGTCTCTTAACTTTTGATATAGAACAACTTCGATGGGGAGCTTTCTTTAAAAAAAACATTTACAACAAACTGAAAGAAAGAATGGCCCTTCCTTGTTGTCAAGCCATTTAAAAGTACTTTACACTTGAAATATTTTGGAATTGCTGTCACTGTTCAGTGTAGGGGGACAGCATGATGTCATGCACTGCAACGTGGTAATATCTGGGACAGTTTTTGCCATCATGGCGTTGATTGCCAGCAAGACAGGAAAACCTACTTTTCTCTTCATGGATGAACCCCCACCCCCCCCCACCCCCCACTCCCCCCTCCCCAATCCTGGTTTGACAGATCCATTTCCTGCACAAGTCCTCTCATCCCTTCCCCTAGTCTCCCATAATGCTGCACTCTTTATTCCCATCATACTGAATGGCTCACTCTCCATTATTTCCACCACCAACAACTAAGACATCTTACACTTCCCACCCCATCAGCATTCTGATAGGCCCATTCCTTCTGTGATGCCATCAATAATATCCCCTTCCCCTTCTTCACAGGAAATGCAGCCCTTTTACCTCTTTCTCTTGCACTGTCGAAGGCTTCAAACACTCCCTCTGGGTGAGGAATCAATTGCAATCTACCGTATCCTCCACTTACTTCTGTGGGAACGAGAGAGACTCACGGTTGGTGTGTTGCCTCCCAGGTGCCAGGGTTCGTGATGTCTCAGAATGTGTTTATGGGATCCTTGAGGGGGGGAGGGGGAGCAGCCCCAAGTTGTGGTCCACATTGGCACCAATGACTTAGAGGAAAAGGGGATGGGGATGTAAAGCAGCAATTCAAAGAGCTAGGGTGGAAGCTTAGAGCTAGAACAAACAAAGTTGTTGTCTCTGGTTTGTTACCTGTGCTGTGTCCTAGTGAGGCGAGGGGTAGGGAGAGAGAGAAGTTGAACCCGTGGCTACAGGAATGGCGCAGGAGGGAGGGATTCAGATACCCGGATAATTGAGGCTCATTCTGGGGTAGGTGGAACCTCTACAAATGGGATGGAAGGAATCCTAATGGACAGGATTTACATGCATTTGGAAAGGAAAGGACAGATTAGAGCTGCATTTTGAAAAGACAAATCAGGGCAGGACTTATACACTTAAGTACTTAAGTTTAGATGGGTCAGTTTTTGTCCAATGTGTGCAGAAGGGTTTTCTGACGCAGAAAGTAGACAGGCCAACAAGGGACGAGGCCACATTGGATTCGGTACTGGGTAATGAACCTGGCCTGGTGTTAGATTTGGAGGTAGGTGAGCACTTTGGTGATAGTGACCACAATTTGGTTCTGTTTACTTTAGTGATGGAAAGGGATAGGTATATACCGCAGGGCAAGAGTTATAGCCGGGGAAAGGCAATTGTGATGTGATAAGGCAAGATTTAGGATGCATAGGATGGGGAAGGAAACTGCAGGGGACAGACACAATTCAAATGTGGAGCTTATTCAAGGAACAGCTACTGGGTGTGCTTGCTAAGAATGTACCTGTCAAGCAGACAAGAAGTGGTCGAGCGAGGGAGCCGTGGTTTACTAAAGAAGTTGGATCTCTCGCCAAGAGAAAAAAGAAGGCTTATGTTCAGATGAGATGTAAAGTCTCAGTTAGGGGGCTTGAGTGTTACAAGTTAGCCAGGAAGGACCTAAAGAGAGAGCTAAGAAGAGCCAGGAATGGACTTGAGAAGTCTTCGGCAGGTAGGATAATCCTATAGCTTTCTATAGGTATGTCGAATAAAAGAATGATTAGAGTAACATTAGGACCAGTTAAGGATAGTAGTGGGAAATTATGCGTGGAGTCTGAGGAGATAGGAGAGGTGCTAAATGAATATTTTTCATCAGTATTCACCCTGGAAAAAGACAATATTGTCAAGGAGAATACTGAGATAAAGGCGATTAGACTAGATGGGATTAAGGTTCATAAGCAGAAGATGTTAACAAATCTGGAAAGTGTGAAAATAGATAAGTCCCCTGGGCTAGACGGGATTTAGCCCAGGATTCTCTGGGAAGCTAGAGAGGAGATTGCAGAGCTTTTGGCTTTGATCTTTATGTCATCGTTGTCTACAGGAATAGTGCCAGAAGATTGGGAGGATAGCAAATGTTGTCCCCTTTTCAAGAAGGGGAGTAGAGACAATCCTGGTAATTATAGACCAGTGAGCCTGACTTCATTGTGAGTAATGTGTGAGCAGGGGCTATAAGAGATTGTATTTATAATCATCTAGAAAGGAATAAGTTGACTGGGGATAGTCAACACAGTTTTGTGGAGGGTATGTCGTGCCTCACGAATCTTATTGAGTTCTTTGAGAAGGTGATCGAACAGATGGATGAGGGTAAAGCGGTTGATGTGGTGTATATGGATTTCAGTAAGGTATTCAATAAGGTTCCCCACGGTAGGCTATTGCACAAAATACAGAGGTATGGGATTGAGGGTGATTTAGCAGTTTGGATCAGAAATTGGCTAGCTGAAAGAAGACAGAGGGTGGTGGTTGATGGAAAATGTTCATCCTGGAGTTCAGTTAATAGTGGTGTTACCACAAGGGTCTGTTTTCGGGGCCACTGCTGTTTGCCACTTTTATAAATGATCTGGATGAGGGTGTAGAAGGAGGGGTTTGTAAATTTACAGATGACACGAAAGTTGGTGGAGTTGTAGACAGTGCTGAAGGATGTTGCAGGTTACAGAGGGACAGATTTAAGCTGCAGAGCTGGGCTGAGAGGTGGCAAATGGAGTTTAATGTGGAAAAGTGTGAGGTGATTCACTTTGGAAGGAGTAACAGGAATAAAGAGTACTAGGCTAATGGTAAGATCCTTTGTAGTGTAGATGAGCAGAGACATCTCAGTGTAAATACACAGATCCCTGAAAGTTGTCACCCAGGATTATAGGGTTGTTATGAAGGCGTATGGTGTTTTAACTTTTATTGGTAGAGGGATTAAGTTTCGGAGCCATGAGGTCATGCTGCAGCTGTACAAAACTCTGGTGCGGCTGCACTTGGAGTATTGTGTACAGTTCTGGTCGCCGCATTACAGGAAGTTTGTGGAAGCATTGGAAAGAGGGGCAGAGGAGATTTACCAGGATGTTGCCTGGTCTGGAAGGAAGGTCTTATGAGGAAAGGCTGAGGGACATGAGGCTGTTTTCGTTAGAAAGAAGATGGTTGAGAGGTGACTTAATAGACACATATATGATAATCAGAGGGTTAGATTGGGTGGACAGGGAGAGCCTTTTTCCTTGGATGGTGATAGCTAGCACGAGGGGACATAGTTTTAAATTGAGGGGTGATAGAAATAGGACAGATGGCAGAGGTAGTTTCTTTACTCAGGGAATAGTAAGGGGCCTACCTTCCACTGGAAGTAGACGCGCCAACTTTAAGGGCATTTAAGTAGTCATTGGATAAACATATGGATGAAAATGGAATGGTGTAGGTTGGATGGGCTTCAGATTGGTTTCACAGGTCGGCGCAACATCGAGGGCCGAAGGGCCTGGACTGTGCTGTAATGTTCCATGTTCTATGCAAGCTGAGTGACAGCTTTGTGGAACATCTCTGTTCAGTTGGTAAACGTGACCCCAAGCACCTGGCTGTCATTTTAGTTCTCAGCCCCACTCTGCCTCTGAGCTCTCTGTCCTTGTCCTCCTGCACTATTCCAATGAAGCTCAATGAATAGCACCTCATCTTTCAATGCAGCATCCTTGTGGATGTTCAGCATTCTCTGATCAGAACCACTAAGCCCACTTCTATTCAGTTGCGTTTTGTTCCTCTTGTTGGTGAGAATTTGGCTTTTCACATTTACACCTCCTCTGGACACACCTCTTATTTCCCTATTCATCCTGCTAAGACCCTCTTTTTCCTTAACCATCGCTGCTGCCTTCCATCCGATCACAGGTTGAGCAAGCAGGAACTGGGAATCCAGTTCAATCCCATGTGATCCCAAATGAAACCACTCCCAGTGCGATGCAAATCACAGGCCTACTCTGTCCAAGTCAGGGAGTTAATTGGCTCAGGGACAAGTATGCCATCCAATGAGCTGGCAAGGCCAGTGTGATGGAGGCCTTGCCCATTAAATAGTTGCACCAAAATGGCAACAAGCTGCAGGGAGGGTGCAGTACCTCCAGCTTCCTGTTACGCAGATGAGGCCCCAGCTCGGTCAATGATCTAATGCTCATTAGATACTAAGAGGGTGATTGATCCCTGCTATGACAAAGGTCCTTCCCAGTCCCTTGCCTCAGTGACAATTAGGGGAGTGAGTCCTTTCACCCAATGGATGTCATGACACTTTGGTTTTCTGACTTCCTGGCTTGGTGTAGGCCTGCTCTCTTGGACAGAGAGCTCTAGAACCCTGCCCACCTCCCAGGTTCCAAAGCCCTTGCCTTCCTGCTCACAGAGACCCCAGGAGTGGAGGAGGAGCGTACAGCCACACCTTGGTGCTGCCAGTTTATTTGCTGCCCTTCTGTGACATTGCCATCTCTCCCCAGTTCTGATTCAACCTCATCAAGCTGTACACGAGTCAATACATTGAGTTTAAGATGTTCCCAAAATATACATTTCTACTTCTGAAGTGTTCACATCACAGATTAGTTTCTGAATTCTCATTTCTTAACAAAAAGTTATGAATGTGGTTTGTGAAGAGTGTAAAGACTTTATCTTGTTGTTTTTCAGTATTTTTTTATTGTGGAACTGAAATGGAAAAAAGGGCCGGTTTATAAAAACCGAGGATTGCTGCCCTGTTTAACACGAGGTTAGCAACACTCACTGTAAGTGCCCTTTAAGTTTGTTCAAGCAGTGTGGGAGGTTACTACAAACCAGCTGGAGACAGGGGCTGTGTGCAAATAGAGAATCATCTGGTAACAAGTAGTTGATTGGTCTGTGGAATGGTGACCAATTGTTGACAAAGGTTTTCTGCCTGGCAACAACAATGTTATTGGCTGCCAGGTGGCTGAACAGTTTGTGGATGTGAATGTTAATGTCAGACGCTATCGGGCCACTGGAAATCAAAGGGTTGCATTTCTCCTCTGTTGTATAAAGTATCTGTAGCCTGAAGAAACTCAGTTTATTTCCCCTCGTCAACTGCTGTCAGCTGTGGCTTTTAAACAATAAACCAATGAGTTCATAAGAATGATCTGGTGGCTCTCTACCTCCCGCTAGCATGTGAAAGCACCTGAAGAAGAAACACTGGGAAGTAGTAGGTACTGACAGGTCAAAAAAGATCAACTCAGTGAAATCTGTGACAGGGATCACTGGATTCCCTTCCCAGTCTTTCCCTCCACCCACAACACCCATGCATTTTTTTCCCCTCCATCCCCTGCATATGTGTGTAGAGGGTGAGTTTTATAAGTGGATGTGAGTCCTGAAAAAGGGTTACACCTAAAACGTCGACTTTTCCCCCTCCTGACGCTGCCTGGCTTGCTGTGTCCGCCCAGCCTCCTGCCTGTTTACTTTGGATTCCAGCATCAGCAGTTTTTTTTTTGTCTCTGGGAGTTATTATCAGCAATGGCTTGATAGTTCAATACTGTTTATCTGCAACTAGAATTGATTTAATTGTAGTAGTAATTCTTGTTAATTACATAAACCTGGTCTGTGCATTCTGTCAACCTGGATCGACAAAGCAGGAATATGGGGAACTTTGCATACTTTTAAAAATTTTTTAAAGTTTTCTGACAAACCCAGGAACAGTGGAGCGTGATTTCCAGTGTACAACCTCAGTGAAGCTTAACAATGTTGGTTGTGAATTTGATACTGCCAAAATGGCATGTTCCTCCTTAAGCCTTGGAAGCTCATAGATCCACCTGAACAGGTTTTTCCTCAATTTAGCATCTCATCTGAAACGCAGTGCCGCCAACAGTGATGTACTCCCTCAGTACTGCACTGGAGAGTCAGCCTTGGTGTGTTATGCACACAAGCTGGAGTGGAACTTGAACCTAGGGCCTTATGGATTAGAGGTGGGAGTGTTGCCAAATGAGCGACAACGAGCAGATTCACATCCCACTGAGGTGACACTCCTAGTGGATGGAGTTAAAAAAATCACACCACACCAGGATACAGTCCGACGGGTTTATTTGGAGACACTAGAAGGAGCTGTTGGACTATAACCTGGTGTTGTGTGATTTTTAACTCTTGCATCTCAACAATTTTTCTTTCTTTTCCGCACACCCAGGAGTGCTATCACACACACCACTGAGTGATTTTGACACCACCAAATCACCATGACGATATTTTGTCTTGTTTTACTACCATCACCAGGAATCACTCACGTAATCAATTAACTACTTACAAGCGTTTCAATATTAAATATTTGGGAACTTGAAACATTGTTGTTGGCAGATTCCTCACAACGTTATTTGTGAGATCAAAGTGGTAACCAGTTTGTCCAGACGAAGAGTCTGCCAACAGCAGTGTTTCAAGTTCCCAGGTCAGAAAGCCCAGTCCTAAGGGGTGTGACTGCTGTCTGGAATCAAGTAAAAAAACTGAAATAACTGCAGATGCTGGAAATCCGAAACAAAATCCAAAATTGCTGGAAGAGTTCAGCAAGTCCAGCAGCGTCTGTGGAGAGAAATCAGAGTTCATGTTTAGGGTCTCCAGTGACCCTTTCACAGAACTTGGAATCAAGTGTCCAGGGATTTGCTGACGGGTGGCCTTCCAGCTCAGAAACGCACAGCCAAAACTGTTTGAGTCGCAAACACTTAATGTTGACATGTTTGCCCTGGATCACACCAGCCACGAGGAATTCCTGCATTTTGCAGTGGTGCCATTCTTATTGTGCTGTAAAGACTTTATTTATCATTGTTTTTTTTTAGCTATTTTACTATATATTGCCACCAGCTCTTCTACTATTTTAAACCTTATAAATAGAATTGACCTGAACCACTTTGTTCAAAGTCCCGCTCCATGGCTGGATGCTTAAGGGTTGTAAACCTAGAGTCATACAGCACGGAAACAGACCCTTTGATCCAACACGTTACGTTTTCTCTAAATACCAGAACTTTGATACTTAACATACTTTATCAGCAGTCATAAAGGGTGCTCAAAAAAGATAATACTCACCTGTTCTTATTGTAACTATTTGATATTTTAATAATTACTGTAATTTAGATAAGAGTGAAACAGAAAGTAGCCATTAGCCAGTTACTGACCTGCCTCTCTCTGACGTTACACCTCAATGTTGCTTCCCAATGGCGCACTCTGCTGTAGGAGATTTGGGAATGTCCTGGTGATTCCTGGGCTCTTTTCAAACTAACCTCTCTAACCTTGCTATTCCTGATGAAGGTCTTTTGCCCGAGACGTCGATTTTCCTGCTCCTCGGATACTGTCTGAACTGTTGTGCTTTTCCAGCACCACTCTAATCTAGACTCTGCTTTCCAGCATCTGCACTCCTTGTTTTTTACCTAACCTCTCCAAATGTGCTGTGCTGCTATGTCTCCCCTAGGCCTGTCCACCATCTACAAGGCACAAATCTACAAGGAGTGTGAGGGAATACGCCCCACTTGCCTGGATGGGTGCAGCCCCAAGAACACTCAAGAAGTTTGACATTATCCCAGGACAAAGCAACCTGCTGGTTTGGCACCACATTCACAAGCATCCACTCCCTCCACCACCGACGCTCAGTAGCAGCCGTGTGCACTATCTGCAAGATGCAGTATAGCAACTCACTGACCCCCCCCCCTTTCAAAAGCACCCCCCCAAATCTGTCACTGATGCTGGATTGTACATCTGGAATTCCCTCCGTCCCAGTATTGTGGATGTCCCCACATCACAGAGTGGCACCGCAGCAGATAAGTAGGCAGCTCAACACCACCTTCTCAAGGGCAACTAGGGACGGGCAATAATTGGTGGCCCATCCTCTGAATGAATAAAAGGAAGCTGCTCACAGTGGAACATTACTCGAGAAGACAAAAACGAGTGATTTCTTCATGATGAAGACCACCCTCCCTGCTCAACAGGACCCCACACAAACGGAAGAGTCTGCCCTCATTGGGTGGACAATACTATTTTGGATTTGCAGATGGAGGAGGGTAAGTAGTTAGGCAGAGATGGTGGTGAACCCAACATCTCTACTGATGGGAATGCCTACAGTCAACCTCCCACTCCACCAGCAATTGAGCAGCCAATTCATAACCACTTCAGGGCCTCAGAGCTTCGACCATGCCCTAGTCCACCAGTCCTGGAGGACATATAGGAGGTTTTGTGGGAACGAGAGAGACTCACGGTTGGTGTGTTGCCTTCCAGGTGTCAGAGTTCGTGATGTCTCTGATCGTGTTTTTGGGATCCTTGAGGGGGAGGGAGAGCAGCCCCAAGACATGGTCCACACAGGCACCAACGACATAGGTAGGAAGAAACGTGGGAATTTAAGACAGAAATTCAGAGAGCTAGGATGGAAGCTTAGAGCTCGAACAAACAGAGTTGTTATCTCTGGTTTGTTGTCCGTGCTAAATGCTAGTGAAATGAGGAACAGGGAGGGAGCAGAGCTGAACACGTGGCTGCAGGAATGGTGCAGGAGGGAGAGTTCTTGGATAATTGGTGCTCTTTCTGGCGGAGGTGGGACCTCTACAAGCAGGATGGTCTTCATCTGAACCAGAGGGGTACCAATATCCTGGAGCGGGGGGGGGGGGGGGGGGGGAGTTTGCTATCGCTCTTCGCGGGAGAGTTTAAACTAATGCTGCAGGGGGATGGGAACCTGAATTGTAGTTCCAGTGTACAGGAGGTTGAGGGTAGTGAGGTCAGGGATAGGTTTACAAGGTCGCAAGTGGGTACCAGCAATCAGGGTGTTGGTTTGAAATGTGTGTACTTCAATGCTAGGAGCATCCGGAATAAGGTGGGTGAACTTGTAGCATGGGTTGGTATCTGGGATTTCGATGTTGTGGCCATTTCAGAGATATGGTTAGAGGACTTTGTTGCAGGTTCCGGGATTGAGATGTTTCGGCAAGAACAGAGAAGATGGTAACAGAGGGAGGGGTGTGGCATTGTTAATTAAGGGTAGTATTACAGCAGCTGAGAAAACATGTGAGGACACATCCACTGAGGTAGTTTGGGCTGAGATTAGAAACAGGAAAGGAGAGGTCACCCTGCTTGGAACTTTCTGTAGGCCTCCGAATTGATCCAGGGATATAGAGGAAAGGATGGCAAAGATGATTCTCGATAGGAGTGAGTGTAACACGGTAGTTGTTATGGGGGACTTTGACTTCCCCAATATTGACTGGGAGTACTACAGTTCAAGTAGTTTAGATGGGTCAGTTTTTGTTCAATGTGTGGAGGAGGGTTTCCTGACACAGTATGTAGACAGGCCAACAAGGGGCAATGCCATATTGGCCAGGTGTTAGATTTGGAGGTAGGTGAACATTTTGGCAATAGTGTCCACAATTTGGTTATGTTTACAATAGCATTGGGCAGGGATAGATATATACTGCAGGGAGAGATGTATAACTGGGGGAAAGGCAATTATGATGTGATTAGGCAAGATTTAGGATGCAACAGATGGGGAAGGAAACTGCAGGGGGTGGACACACTTGAAATGTGGAGTTTATTCAAGGAACAGCTACTGTGGGTCCTTGATAAGTATATACTTATCAGGCAGGGAGGTAGTTGTTGAGAGAGGGAGCCATGGTTTTCTAAAGTTGAAGCTCTTGGCAAGAGGAAGAAGGCGGTTTATGTGAGGATGAGGCATGAAGGCTCAGTTAGGGGGCTTGAGAGTTATAGGTTAGCCAGAAAAGATTGAAAGAGAGGGCTAAGACGAGCCAGGAGGGGACATGAGAAGTTGTTGACGGATAGGGTCAAGGAAAACCCTAAGGCCTTCTATAGGTATATCAGGAATAAAGGAATGACGAGAATAAGATTAGAGCCAATCAAAAATAGTAGTGGGAAGTTGTGTGAGGAATCTGAGAACATAGGGGAAGCGCTTAATGAATACTTTTCATCAGTATTCCCATTGCAAAAGGGCAATGTTCGTGAGAATACGGAATTACAGGCTATTGGATTAGACGGGATTGTGATTGACAACGAGATGGTTTTAGCAATGTTGGAAGATCTGAAAACAGATAAGACCCCGGGGCCTGATGGGATTTATCCTTGGATTCTCTGGGAAGTCAGGAGGAGATTGCAGAGCCTTTGTCTGTGATCTTTATGTCATCATTGTCGAAAGGAGTAGTGCCAGAAGACTGGTGGATAGCAAATGTGGTTCCCTTGTTTAAGAAGGGGAGTCGAGACAACTCTGGAATTATAGGCCAGTGAACCTTACTTTGGTTGTAGGTAAGGTGTTGGAAAAGGTTAGAAGAGATAGGACTTATAATCATCTGGAAAGGAGTAATTTGATTAGAGATAGTCAACACGGTTTTGTGAAGGGTAGGTCGTGCCTCACTGATCTTATTGAGCTCTTCGACAAGGTGACAAAAATGGTGGATGAAGGTAAAGTGATTAATATGGTGTATATGGACTTCAGTAAGGCATTTGATAAGGTTCCACACAGTAGGCTATTGCACAAAATACGGAACTTCGGGATTGTAGGTGATTTACCGGTTTGGATCAGAAATTTGAAAGAAGACAGAGGGTGGTAGTTAATGGGGAGTGTTCATTCTGGAGCTCAGTTACCAGTGGTATGCCGCAAGGATCTGTTTTGGGGCCATTGCTGTTTGCCATTTTTATAAATGATCTGAATATGGGCGTAGAAGGATGGGTTAGTAAATTTGCTAATGACACTAAGGGAGGCAGAGTTGTAGGTAGTGCCAAAGGATGTTGTGGATTACAAAGGGGCATTGTTACAGAGCTGGGCTGAGAAGTGGCAAATGGAGGTTAATGCGAAAAAGTGTGATGTAGTTCACTTCTGAAGAAGTAACAGGAATGCAGAGCACTGGGCTAATGGGAAAATTCTTGGCAGTGTATATAAACAGAGAGATCTCAATGTCCAGGTGTACAAATCCCACAAGGTTGCCACCCAGGTTGGTAGGGTTGTTAAGGAGGCATGTGGTGTGTTGGTGTTTATTGGTAGGGGGATTGAATTTTGGAGCCACGAGGTCATGCTTCAGCTGTCCAAGACACTGGTAAGGCTTCACCTGGAGTATTGTGTACAGTTCTGGTCATCGCATCATAGGAAGGTTGTGGAAGGATTGGAAAGGGTTCAGAGGAGATTCACTAGGATGTTGCCTGGTATGGAGGGAAGGTCTTATGAGGGAACCAAAGCTGTTTTCATTGGAGAGAAGCATGTTGAGAGGTCATAAAGTCATGGAGTCATAGAGGTGTACAGCACAGGAACAGACCCTTCGGTCCAACATGTTCATGCCGACCAGATATCCCAACCCAATCTAGTCCCACCTGCCAGTGCCCGGCCCATATCCCTCCAAACCCTTCCTATTCACATACCCATCCAGATGCCTTTTAAATGTTGTAATTGTACCAGCCTCCACCACTTCCTCTGGCAGCCCATTCCACACACGCACCAACTTCTGTGTGAAAAGGTTGCCCCTTAGGTCTCTTTTATATCTTTCCCCTCTCACCCTAAACTATGCCCTCTAGTTCTGGACTCCCCCACCCCAGGAAAAAGACTTTGTCTAATTATCCTATCCATGCCCCTCCATGATTTTATAAACCTCTATCAGGTCACCCCTCAGCCTCCAACACTCATGGGAAAACAGCCCCAGCCTATTCAGCCTCTTCCTGTAGCTCAAATCCTCCAACCCTGGCAACATCCTTGTAATTCTTTTCTGAACCCTTTCAAGTTTCACAACGTCTTTCCGGAAATTTTATCAAGACATATAAGATAATAAGAGGGTTAGATAGGGTGGACAGTTCGAGCCTTTTTCTTCAGATGGTGAAGACTAACACGAGGGAACATAGCTTTAAATTGAAGGGTGACAGATATTGGGGTAGTTTCTTTACTCAGAGGGTAGTAGGGGCGTGGAATGGCCTGCCTGCAACAGTATAGACTCGCTGACGTTAAGGGCATTTAAATGGGCATTGGACATACACATGGATAATAATGGAATGGTGTAGGTTAGATAGCATCAGATTAATTTCGCGGGTCAGCACAACATTGAGGGCCGAAGGGCCTGCACTGCGCTGTAACATTCTATTTTCAACTTGCCACGTGGTGTGCAGGACAGCTGAAACCACTTCAGGGGGAAGGGTATTGGCAAAGGGTGGAATATCTTTCCCAAAAAGAGACAACTCAGATCTCTGGGTGACAGGACAGACCCAGCTTTGCCAGATAGGAGTGAATTGATCATGCCCTAGTCCACTCGTCATGGGGCAATAAACATCCCTCTTTTGGACTCTTTCAATTTATTAATTTATCTGGCTGGGGTTCTGATCTGCAGCAAAAGAATAAAATAATATTGAATCAGAGAATCCCTGCGCTGTAGTCTACACTGACCCTCCGGGAAAGCGTCCCACCCAGACCCTTCCCCTATCCCTGCAACTTTGCCTTTCCCATGGCCAATCCACCCAGCCTGCACACCTTGGGATTGTAGGAGGACACTAGAGCACTGGGAGGAGACCCCATGCAGACACGGGGAGAATGTGCACAGAACACATCAAGTCTGACTGAGGTCCAAAGCAATGAAAGTAGGAAAGTTGTGCAATGGACGTCTGAATACACAGTCCAAAGATGTGCTGCCAGGTAAATTGGCCATGCTAAATTGCCCATCGTGTTAGGTGCATTAGTCAGAGGGAAATGGGTCTGGGTGGCTTACTCTTCGGAGGGTCGGTGTGGACTGGTTGGGCTGAAGGGCCTGTTTCCACACTGTAGGGAATCTAATCTAATCTAATCTGGAATCAAAATCTATTGCATTTGCTGTGGTCACCAGTGCTGGGGATCCTTGCCACATCACCACCTCTTGTTCACTACCTCAGATTTGTGGGCATTGTTCATCTGCTCCTCCTTCCCCCTCTCTCTCCCCTTATTCTGCACTGAATCAAGTTGCAATCACCAGCTGTATCTTCCTCTAACAGTCCAAACCTAAAGCATTACCTCACAGGTCAAATATCTCTGCCGGGGATTGATCTTGTTTCAGACTTTCACCTCAGGACGTCACAAAGTGTCTTACATTTTAGAGTGATGAGTTGCTGTCGTACAGTCATGTTGTGTAGGAAATCAGAGCAGCCAAGTCTTGCACAGCAAGATCCCAGAAACAGAAATGAGACATATAACGAGATCAAAATAGTGAATCTACAGACTTCTGTATGACACAAGGGTAGAATCTTTGTTAATAATTTAGAATAGAATTTCATGACAGTTTTTTTTAATAGTGTACAAACAGGAGATGCAACTCAGTCAAGGACCAACAGTGCCCCACACAGAGCAACATAGGTATGGCAGTACTGCCATACAATTCATTTGAATCATGATTTGGCAATACCAGTATCAGACTGAGGTGGTCAAGAATGGAATCACGAAACACCAAGGTTATAGTCCAACAGGTTCATTTAAAATCACAAGCTTTCGGAGCATTTCACCGGACGAAGGAGCAGTGCTCTGAAAGTTAAATAAACCTGTTAGACTATGACATTTGCACCATAGAACCCCTACAGTGAGGAAAGAGGCCATTCAGCCCATCAAACATGCACTGACCACCTTGAAGAGCATCCCAGCCAGACCCCTCCCTAACTCTGGCTAATCCATCTAGCCTGCATATCCCTGGACACTATGGCCAATTTGGTATAGCTGATCCACCGAACCTGCACATCTTTATGATGTGGAGGTGCCGGTGTTAGACTGGGGTGGACAAAGTTAAAAAATCACACAATACCAGGTTGTATCCACTAGCCTTGAGTGCCTCCAAATAAACCTGTCGGGCTATAACGTGGGTGTTGTGCGATTTTTAACTCTGCACACCTTTGCGAGACAAAACCCACACAGACACGGGGGAATGTGCAAACTCCACACAGTCAGTCACCCGAGGCTGGAATGAAACCTAGGTCCCTAACGCTGTGAGGCAGAGTGCTAACCAACTGAGCCATCGTGCCACCTTCAACATTTCTTCAACATTTAAGATGCGAGCATTATGTGGCAAGGCCACAGCATTCACTATGCATCACGAGGTGCCCTTGAGGTGGTGTTACTGGGTCTGCTTGAACCCAGTAAAGGGGATTTATAGGCCCTTTCAAAGGCTAGTTACCTTGTTGCTGGTGGAAGCAGTCGCCATCAGGGTCAGAAGAGGATGGCAAATTCCCTTACCCCTAAAAAACTCTCATTGTTTTCTTTTGAAACAATGACCTGATGGTTTCCCTGTCAACAGATTTCACCTGCTAGTGTAGAGTCATAGAGTCATAGAGATATACAGCACGGAAACAGACCCTTCGGTCCAACCTGTCCATGCCGACCAGATATCCCAACCCAATCTAGTCCCACCTACCATGCCCATATCCCTCCACACCCTTCCTATTCATATACCCATCCAGATGCCTTTTAAATGTTGCAATTGTACCAGCCTCCACCATTTCCTCTGGCAGCTCATTCCATATACGTACCATCCTCTGTGTGAAAACTTTGCTCCTTTGGTCTCTTTTAATTGAATTAAAGTTCATAAACAGGCAATGCTGGGTTTTAGAGTCATAGAGTCATAGAGATGTACAGCATGGAAACAGATCCTTCGGTCCAACCCATCCATGCCGACCAGATATCCCAACCCAATTTAGCCCCACCTGCCAGCACCCGGCCCATATCCCTCCACACCCTTCCTATTCATATACCCATCCAGATGCCTTTTAAAAGTTGTAATTGTACCAGACTCCCCCACTTCCTCTGGCAGCTCAATCCATACACGCACCACTCTCTGCGTGAAAAAGTTGCCCTTTAGGTCTCTTTTATATCTTTCCCCTCTCACCCTAAACCTATGCCCTCTAGTTCTGGACTCCCCCACCCCAAGGAAAAGACTTTGTCTATTTATCCTATTCATGCCCCTCATGATTTTATGAACCTCTATCAGGTCACCCTTCAGCCTCCAACGCTCCAGGGAAAACAGCCCTAGCCTATTCGACCTCTCCCTGCAGCTCAAATCCTCCAACCCTGGCAACATCCTTGTAAATCTTTTCTGAACCCTTTCAAGTTTCACATCATCTTTCCGATAGGAAGGAGACCAGAATTGGAACTCAGATTGGCTGGATTACTGGTTGAAGGACATAACTACATTGTCATTCCTTGCTAGTGATGATAATTTCAGTAAACCACAGAGACAGTAATGTCTCTTGATTCAGCTGTTTACATTAGATAAACATCCAAGATAATAAACCTGGCCTTGCCTTGGTATTCAGGGTCACTAGCTGCAGCTCAGGGAGACAAGCAGCGTCGATGGAGTCTTCTGATTTTCCTTATTTCCCTCTCTCTCTCTCTGTCCCCAAGTTAGCTCCTATTTGCTGAAGAGGAGGGAGAGGAGGGACCAAAGTGTGCCGTTCACCTGCCTTCAGATCTCTGCAAATGTTTCTTATCACATTTAGTAATTGCACAAGGGCAGTTCCTAGAAA
Source organism: Chiloscyllium plagiosum (assembly GCF_037043375.1). Lineage (NCBI taxonomy): Eukaryota > Metazoa > Chordata > Chondrichthyes > Orectolobiformes > Hemiscylliidae > Chiloscyllium > Chiloscyllium plagiosum. Next base: position 96,025,377 of record NW_028270147.1, on the reverse strand, counting down.
AGGCAATCTGCCCCCTTTTTGGACATCTCGTTGAGGTGATGTGGTGAAGACTATGACTCTCTGTGTGGGCCATTTTTTGGCACATTGTTTGCTGGCTACATCCAGAGGTTTTAAGACAGATTTATCAAAGAGAAGATAAGGTCAAGAACTGTCTTCAAGCTTGGCTTCTTTCTAATATTCTTTATTACATCTTAAAACTAAATATTACAACACATGGTATTCAGAGATATAACAGATTCGGACCTTACACTTAAATTGTTGAGAGGTTATTTCATGAGCTATGCCTCCCAATGCTTGTCAGTCTGCTTCACATATTTCTCTTTATCCCTCTCTTAACCCCACCCACAATGTACTATTTACACTCAGTGAGAAGCAGCTCCATAATGTCATTGCAAGGTTGTTGCAAGGTCCCAAGGCCCTTACTTCGCAGGAACCTGTGTAGGAATCTTAACAGCTCAGTATATTAGTGCTTGTTCAGAATTGCTTGCAAAGCGGGCTATTAATATTATCATCATCATCATCATTGTCAAGGCAGCATAACATTCTCAGAGGAACTTAATACAGCAGCAAAGGAGTTGATATGATTGTATGTCTTCCTGAAATTCCCTTCTCCCCTTACCGATCAACTGTTATCTAATGGTGGAGCCACCATACTGACAGACTAGCCAAGCCTGAAAGCAGAGCACACACCCACACATCGGTCATGGAAGCTCATTGGCAGTTAACTGTCAATCATTATTAATTGCTGCTTCCCCCATGGAAACAGATCTACCAATCAGAGTCCAGTTGCCAACCCATCAGTATTCTTCCCTCATGCAGTATAAATTTTAGGTTGCCCCTTGAATTGGTCTTCATGTAAACTGTCCTGACTGCAAATTGAGTCCAAGATGTATAGCTTTGACAAAATGTGTCTTTCTTCAACAATATTCAAGTTCTATATCACTAAACGATTATATTATTTAAATTATACACACTGATAAACACGTGTGACCCACCTTTTATCTTATCTAGCGGCCTCCTGTATGGCACCTTGTTGAAGATCTTCTGGAAATCCAAATAGATTACATCTAGTGGCTCTGTTTTGTTTAACATGTTCATTACCTCCCCAAAAGAATTTGAACAGATTTGTCAGGCTAGTAATGGTGTACAGCTAATGTTACTGGGTGAATAACCCAGAGGCCCAGGCTAATGCTCTAGAGATGTGGGTTCAAATCCCACCATAACAGCCGGTAGAATTTAAATTCCATCAGTAAAATCTGGAATTATGCAGCTCCATTTTGATTAAGCTCCCTTCCTCTCTCTAACTTTTGATGCATTGCACCTAATGGGCTTTGCATGCATATTAATCAATAGGAGAACAAAGGTAATGTTAATAGATGAAAAAGAAATACCACAGATAATTCAGTAATAGAAAACAACATTGTTCAACTGTGTGTAAGAGCACTTTTGGATATTGTTAAAAAAAAACTTAAATTAAAAGCTAGTCTCAGTAAATGTAACCATGACACCACTATCATGGTGGTCTGCTTCATTAACATCCTTTAGGGAAGGAAATCTGTTGTCCTTACCTTGTCTGGCCCACAACATTGTGTTTATAGGAAGGATGTTGTTAAGCTGGAGAGGCTTCAGAAAAGGTTTACTAGGATGTTTAGATTAGATTCCCCTACACTGTGCAAACAGGTCCTTCAGCCCAACAAGTCCACACTGGCCCTCTGAAGAGGAGCTCACCCATTCCCCTCTGACTAATGCACCTAACACTATGGGCAATTTAGCACGGCCAATTCACCTAGCCTGCACGAGGAAACTGGAGCACCCGGAGGAAACTCATGCAGACACGGGGAGAATGTGCAAACTCCACACAGGCAGTGGCCTGAGGCTTGGAATTGAACCTGGGTCCAAGATGCTGTGAGGCAGCAGTGCTAACCACTGAGCCACCGTGCCACCCTGGATGTTGCTAGGAATGGAGAGGTTTGAGTTGTAAGGAGAAGCTGGGTTTTTTTTTACTGCAGCATCGGAGGTTGAACGGTGACCTTATAGGGGTTTATAAAATCATGAGGGGTATAGGTAAGGTGAATGGCAAGTGTCTTATCCCTATGTGGGGAATTTTGGAACTAGAGGACATATTGTTAAGGTGAGAGGAGAAAGATTTTACAAAGACCTGAGGGGCAACTTTTTACACAGAGAGTGCCTGTACCTTTTTTTCGTTTTTGCAGCTGTTTACCCATTATTTACTTATCTATGCAACTTAACTCTGTGATCTGCCTGTATTGCTCGCAAGACAAAGCTTTTCACTGTGCCTCAGGACACGTGACAATAAATTCAATTCAAATTAATTTAATTCAATGTGTGAAATGAACTTCCAGAGGAAGTGGTGGATGCAGGTATAGTTAAAATATTTAAAAGACATTTGGATAAGTATGTGAATAAGGAAAGTTTGGCAGAGTATGGGCAGATGAGACTAGTTTAGTTTATGTTCAGCAAGGACTGGTTGGAGTGGTGGGCCTGTTTCTGTGCTATATGACCCTATAACTGTCCCCTAAAATGGCAGAGAGAGCTCTGCGTGCAATAGCTGTTCAGACAATATTCATTGGAGTTTAGAAAAATGGGGGGGGTGGGGAATCTCACAGAAACCTATAAAATTCTAACAGGACTAGACAACGTAAACACAGGAAGGCTGTTCCTAATGACTGAGGAGTCTGGAACCAGGGGTCGCAGTCTAAGGCCATATGGGTGTTTCAGGACTGAGATGAGGAGAAAGAGGCTTCACCCAGAGAGTGGGGAGTCTGTGGAGTTCTTTGCCGCAGAGACAGTCAAAGCTTGAATGTTTTCAAGAAGGAGTTAGATATAGATCTTGTGGCTAAAGGGATCAAAGGGAGAGGGAGCTTCTGAGGTTATGACCTTATAGACGTTTGTAAAATCATGAGGGGCATGGATCGGATAAATAGACAAAGTCTTTTCCCTGGAGTGTGGGAGTCCAGAACTAGAGGGCATAGGTTTAGGGTGAGAGGGGAAAGATATAAAAGAGACCTATCGGGCAGTTTTTTCACTCAGAGGGTGGTACGGGTATGGAATGAGCTGCCAGGGGAAGTGGTGGAGGCTGGTACAATTGCAACATTGAAAAGGGCATCTGAATGGGTATATGAATAGGAAGGGTTTGGAGGGATATGAGCCAGGTGCTGGCAGGTGGGACTAGATTAGGTTGGGATATCTAGTTGGCATGGATGAGTTGGACTGAAAGGTCTGTTTCTGTGCTATACATCTCGGTGGATGATGGTGTTGAATGGTGAGATAGGCTCGTTGGGCTGAATGGCCTACTCGAGCTCTTAGTTTTGATGTATCTACGTTAATTAAGAATGGGCAACAAATGCTGGAGCATCCAGGAAAGAAGAAATAAATGGTATTTCTAAAGATGAACTATTTTCTACTGTTTTTTTTGGAAGAGATATGTATTGACAAGAAGCCTACTGGGGAATTTCAAAACAGAAACACTTCCCCATTCTCCACGTCCCAACGTGTTTTCCTCCTGTGTCTTTTTTTTTTGCTCTTGCCTACAGCAGTGTCTGGGAGATTAATTTTGGGGCTGCAGATTAATCCTGGGGTTGCATTAACAGGGGAGGATTGCAATGATGGAAAGGGAGTGGAGGTTTAACAGACCCTCAAACTCCAAAAGCCGGCGAGGCCAAGCAATGCTGGGGCTGGGGCTGGGCTTGCAGGATTTGCCAAAGTGGGAGGGAAGGAGGGAGCCCTGATTTCTGGAGGTCCTCAACCAGTTAGGGAGCTGAGCTTCAGGCGCGGTTTAGAATTACAAGCCCAGCTCCTGAAACTGCCACTAAGTTTGAGCAGCAACTTCAGGCTGAACTCTGGTCTGCCGCCAGCTGTCTGCTCCACTCCGTTTTGCCCGTCGTCATAGAGACCAGTTAGATTTACACACTTTTTTTTTTGCCTTTTATAGTGTTTTTGTTCCCTTTGGGTATTAGTTGGGTGCACTGGAATGCAGTTTAAACTGACACAGCCACTCTCTCTCTCTCTCCAGCAGTCGTGCACAGACACACACACACACACACACACAGGCGCTGGAAGGAGAGTTGTTTTTCTTTGTTTTTTTTTAAAAAAAGGGACGTCGGCTAAATATTCGGTGATGGTGATTGAAAGAGGCCCGCTAACAGAAGCTGGAGGTGGGACAGCATTTTACTGTGCTCCCTGGAGGAGGAAACTGGCAGAGACAATCCGGGGGGCCTCAGACTGAGGGAGGCGATCCCACTATTAGAGTCTGTTAGTGAGACCTGACACTCGCTAACGAGTCTCACCCCATCATCAGGGTGCTCAGGTAATAAAACACTGCTCTGAGTTGTTTTGTTTTATATAAACAAAAGTACAGTCAGACCTGGCATATCTCTGATTATGGCAATATCTTTAGGACTGTTTATGTAATCCCTCTCTAACATAGGAGCATCTGCAGGGGTTGATAAAAGTTCGACTTAGGTCTTACTGACTTGCAAAGAGAGGGGGCTGTGGGGAGTCCTGAAAGGATCAGAGGGATTTGGGACTGAGTTCAGGCTGGGCACAAGGTAACTAGCCATAATTATAAGATGGAAAGGTTTGAGGTTCTGCTATACAGTCACAGAAATAGAGAACGGCATAGACCATGCTGGGGAGGATTGGTGAAGGAGTGGCAAATCAAAATATCTGAGTTGTAAATGTGGAGGGCGACGGTTTGTTGTCAAGTCGAAGCTAGGGCCTGGTTGTGTGTATTGTGTTGGGTGGAGATGTTAAAATCCTCTCGCGTGTGTAAATGTGCAGCCTAACTCCTGATCACTGGCCTGCTCCAATATCACAGGAGCTGGGCCTGCTCGGCTTGGCATTGGCAAATGGTCGCACCATCAGAAACCCTGTGTAAATCTCATCTGTGGAGCCTGGAGGGTCGTTACCATGGCCCTAACACCCTGAGAGAGGCAGGTAGCCAGAGGACGATAGAAGAGGAGTCAAGTCAAGCTTGTGTCCTTCATTTTACTGAGGCCTGAAGCTCAAATGTCAGGCCTACTGGTAAACGTAGGCCATTGTACACAGGTCTGCAGTGCTACAATGGCTAGTCTACCCAGTACACCCACTGTTGTGGTGACCTTTGACCTGCAATGCAGAAAGCAAGATTTGTAATTTCTATGAAATGTCCAAAATTTTCTTTGCAAAGTATTTGTGTAGAAGTAACAACTACAAAAAAGTGATCATTTCTTCACTTGGAGGAGGGACATTCAGTAAACCTACAGAATGGTAAAGAGCCGTCAAACCGCTCATGTACAACGCTGATATTTCAATTCCCCACTCCTTCATCAACCCTCCGCAGCTCTGGTGCAGAGTCAGCTAGAATCGAAACGTTAGCTTGCTCTCTCTCCATGGATGCTGCCTGACCCCAGAGGCTGAATAGCCTGGGTCTGTTTTCCCTGGAGCGTGAGAAGGCTGAGGGGTGACCTTATAGAGGTTTATAAAATCATAAGCATCATGGATAAGGGCGAACAGCCAAGGGAAGTTCAAAACTCAAGGGCATAGATTTAAGATGAGAGGGGAAAGGCACTTAGCATCTCTTCTGTAAGTGTGTTCCAGACACCTACCATCTCTCCTGTGATCTCCAGCATTTGTAGTTTTCAGTACAGATTCCAGCATCTGCAGTACTTTGCTCCTATATTCGATAAGTCTAGTTATTTTGGTTTAGTTTATTTTAGTTCTGAGGAAGGGTCACTCTACCCGAAACGTTAACCTGGGTTTCTCTCCGCAGATGCTGCCAGACCTGCTAAGCTTTTCAAGCAATTTCTTAGTTATTTTAGCTTATAGATTCCCTGTGGAGGCTGAACGCTGGGGGAAACCATCTCCTGTGTAACACTTTAATCGTTTACACTCGTGGAGTAAAGCACTGGAGCAAATTACAATTTCAAGACTTTGGGAGATTTTAACAGGAATGATTGTGAAGCAGTCAAATTGTTTTCAGAGATGCAAAAAATTAGATTGCAGGAGGAAAAATGGAAAGAATGGCCAGAAACGAGATCGAAACTTTCGCAGTAAATTTACAGATTCCGAAGTCCAGGTGATTTGTGTGCGCAGCATGATTTTTCTGGGGTGGTGTTCAATGAGTTTCGGACGCAGAGAGAGATTCCACAGAATCCAGCTCATTTTGAGTGCAGTGCGACAACACAAATGTCACTAGCACTGGCACGGTGGCTCAGTGGTTAGAACTGCTGCCTCATAGCGCCCGAGACCTGGGATCAATTCCCGCCTCAGGCAACATTCTGTGTGGAGTTTGCACATTCTCCCCGTGTCTGTGTGGGTTTCCTCTGGGTTTCCTCCGGTTTCCTCCCACAGTCCAAAAATGTGCAGGTCAGGTGAATTGGCCATGATAGATTGCCCGTAGTGTTAGGTGAAGAGGTAAAGATAGGGGAATGGGTCTGGGTGGGTTGCTCTTCGGAAGTTCGGTATGGACTTGTTGGGCCTAAGGGCCTGTTTCCACACTGTACGTAATCTAATCTAATCTCTCCTGTCCTCATGTTCTAGACACCTACCATCTCTCCTGTACGCGTGTTCTAGACACCTACCATCTCTCCTGTCAGTGTGTTCTAGACGCCTACCATCTCTCCTGTCAGCATGTTCTAGACACCTACCATCTCTCCTGTCAGCGTGTTCTAGACACCTACCATCTCTCCTGTCAGCGTGTTCCAGACACCTACCATCGCTCCTGTCAGCGTGTTCTAGTCACCTCCCATCTCTCCTGCAAGCGTGTCCCAGGCACCTCCCATCTCTCCTGTCAGTGTGTTCCAGACACCTCCCATCTCTCCTGCCAGCGTGTTCCAGGCACCTCCCATCTCTCCTGCCAACATGTTCCAGACACTCCCAACTCTCCTGCAAGTGTGTTCCAGACACCTACCATTTCTCCTGTAATCGTGTTCTAGACACATACCATCTCTACTGTAAGCGTGTTCCAGACACCTACCAGCTCTCCAGTAAGCGTGTTCCAGACACCCAGCATCTTTCCGGTACCCGTGTTCCAGACAACTACCATCTCTCCTGTCAGCGTGTTCCAGACACCTACCATCTCTCCTGCCAGCATGTTCCAGACACCTACCATCTCACTTGCCAGCATGTTCCAGACAGCCCCATCTCTCCTGTAAGCCTGTTCTAGACACCTCCCACCTCTCTTGTAAGCGTGTTCTAGACACATAACATCTCTCCTGCCAGTGTATTCCAGACACCTACCATCTCTCCTGTAAGTGTCTTCCGGTCCCCCCATCTCTCTTGTAAGCGTGTTCCAGACACCTACCATCTCTCCTGTAAGTGTGTTCAGGCCCCCCCATCTCTCTTGTAAGCGTGTTCCAGACACCTACCATCTTTCTTGTAAGTGTGTTCTATACATCTATCATCTCTCCTGTAAGCGAGTTCCCGACACCCCTCATCACTGCTGTTAGCGTGTTCCAGACAACTACCATCTCTCCTGTAAGCAGGTTGCAGACGCCTAACATCTCTCCCGCCAGCGTATTCCAGACACTTACCATCTCTCCTGCCAGCGTGTTCCAGACACCTACCATCTCTCTTGTAAGCGAGTTCCCGACACCCCCCATCACTGCTGTTAGCATGTTCCAGACAACTACCATCTCTCCTGCCAGCGTATTCCAGACACCTACCATCTCTGCTGTTAGCATGTTCCAGACAACTACCATCTCTCCTGCCAGCGTATTCCAGACACCTACCATCTCTGCTGTTAGCATGTTCCAGACACCTACCATCTCTCCTGCCAGCATGGTTCAGACACCTACCATCTTTCCTGTAAGTGTGTTCCAGACACCTACCATCTTTCCTGTAATCGTGTTCCAGGCACCTACCATCTCTCATGTCAGCGTATTCCAGACACCCCCATCTCTCCTGTAAGCCTGTTCTAGACACCTCCCACCTCTGTTGTAAGCGTATTCCAGACACCTACCATCTCTCCTGCCAGTGTATTCCAGACACCGACCATCTCTCCTGTAAGTGTCTTCCGGTCCCCCCATCTCTCCTGTCAGCATGTTCTAGACACCTACCATCTCTCTTGTAAGTGTGTTCTAGATACCTATCATCTCTCCTGCCAGCGTGTTCCTGATACCTACCATCTCTCCTGCCAGTGTATTCCAGACACCTACCATTTCTCCTGTAAGTGTGTTCCGGTCCCTCCATCTTTCCTGTCAGCATGTTCTAGACACCCACCATCTCTCCTGTAAGCATATTCCAGACACCTAACATCTCTCCTGCCAGCATGGTTCAGACACCTACCATCTCTCCTGTAAGCGTGTTCCAGACACCTACCATCTCTCCTGTAAGCGTGTTCCAGACACCTACCATCTCTCCTGTAAGCGTGTTCCAGACATCTACCATCTCTCCTGTAAACGTGTTCCAGACATCTACCATCTCTCCTGTAAACGTGTTCCAGACATCTACCACCTCTCCTGTCAGTGTGTTTGAGAGACCTAACATCTCTCCTTCCATCGTGTTCTACACACCTACCATCTGTCCTGTCAGTGTGTTTGAGAGACCTAACATCTCTCCTTCTATCGTGTTCTAGACACCTACCATCTCTCCAGCCAGCGTATTCCAGACACCTACCATCTCCCTTGTAAGCGTGTTCCAGACAACCCCATCACTCCTGTAAGCGTGTTCCAGACACCTACCATCTCTCCTGCCAGCGTGTTCCTGACACCTTCCATCTTTCCGGTAAGTGTGTTCTGGACACGTCCCATCTCTCCTGTCAGCGTATTCAAGACACCTACCATCTCTCCTGTAAGTGTGTTCCAGACACCTACCATCTCTCCTGTCAGCGTATTCAAGACACCTACCATCTCTCCTGTAAGTGTGTTCCAGACACCTACCATCTCTCCTGCCAGCGTGTTCCAGACAACCCCATCCCGCCTTTAAGTGTGTTCTAGACACCTCCCACCTCTCCTGTAAGCGTGTTCCAGGGACCTACCATCTCTCCTGCCAGCGTGTTCCTGATACCTACCATCTCTCCGGTAAGTGTGTTCTGGACACCTCCCGTCTCTCCTGTCAGCATATTCTAGACACCTCCCACCTCTCCTGTAAACCTGTTCCAAAGAACTACCATCTCTCCTGTAAGCGTGTTCTAGACACCTACCATCTCTCCAGCCAGCGTATTCCAAACACCTAACGTCTCTCCTGTCAACGTGTTCCAGACACCTACCATCTCTCCTGTAAGCGAGTTCCTGACACCCCCCATCACTGCTGTTAGCATGTTCCAGATACCTACCATCTCTCCTGTAAGTGTGTTCCAGACACCTACCATCTCTCCTGTAAGTGTGTTCCAGACACCTACCATCTCTCCTGCCAGCGTGTTCCAGACAACCCCATCCCGCCTTTAAGTGTGTTCTAGACACCTCCCACCTCTCCTGTAAGCGTGTTCCAGGGACCTACCATCTCTCCTGCCAGCGTGTTCCTGATACCTACCATCTCTCCGGTAAGTGTGTTCTGGACACCTCCCGTCTCTCCTGTCAGCATATTCTAGACACCTCCCACCTCTCCTGTAAACCTGTTCCAAAGAACTACCATCTCTCCTGTAAGCGTGTTCTAGACACCTACCATCTCTCCAGCCAGCGTATTCCAAACACCTAACGTCTCTCCTGTCAACGTGTTCCAGACACCTACCATCTCTCCTGTAAGCGAGTTCCTGACACCCCCCATCACTGCTGTTAGCATGTTCCAGATACCTACCATCTCTCCTATAAGCGTGTTCCAGACATCTACCATCTCTCTTGTAAGCATGTTCCAGACAACCCCATCCCTCCTGTAAGTGTGTTCGAGACACCTCCCCACCTCTCCTGTAAGCGTGTTCCAGAGACCTACCATCTCTCCTGTAAGCGTGTTCCAGACACCTACCATCCCTCCTGTATGTGTGTTCCAGACACCTACCATCTCTCCTGCCAGTGTGTTTGAGAGACCGATCATCTCTCCTTCCAGCATGTTCTAGACACATACCATCTCCTGTAAGCATGTTCTAGACACCTCCCACCTCTCCTGTAAGCGTATTCCAAACATCTACCATCTCTCCAGCCAGCGTATTCCAGACACCTACCATTTCTCCTATAAACGTGTTCCAGACACCTACCATCTCTCTTGTAAGCGTATTCCAGACATCTACCATCTCTCCTGTAAACGTGTTCCAGACATCAACCATCTCTCCTGTCAGTGTGTTTGAGAGACCAAACATCTCTCCTTCCATCGTGTTCTAGACACATACCATCACTCCTGCCAGTGTATTCTAGACACCTGCCATCTCTCCTGTAAGTGTGTTCAGGCCTCCCATCTCTCCTGTCAGCATGTTCTAGACACCCACCATCTCTCCTGTAAGCATGTTCCAGACACCCACCATCTCTCCTGTAAGCGTGTTCCAGACACCTACCATCTCTCTTGTAAGTGTGTTCCAGAGACGTACCATCTCTCCTGCCGGCGTGTTCCAGACAACTACCATCTCTCCTGTAAGCAGGTTGCAGACGCCTAACATCTCTCCCGCCAGCATATTCCAGACACTTACCATCTCTCTTGTAAGTGTGTTCTAGACACTTAACATTTCTCCTGGCAACATGTTCCAGACACCTACCATCTCTCCTGTAAGCGAGTTCCTGACACCCCCCATCACTGCTGTTAGCATGTTCCAGACAACTACCATCTCTCCTGCCAGCGTATTCCAGACACTTACCATCTCTCCTGCTAGTGTGGTTCAGACACCTACCATCTCTCTTGTAAGTGTGTTCCAGACAACCCCATCCGTCCTGTAAGTGCGTTCGAGACACCTCCCCACCTCTCCTGTAAGCGTGTTCCAGAGATGTACCATCTCCCCTGCCAGCGTGTTCCAGACAACTACCATCCCTCCTTTAAGTGTGTTCTAGACAACTACCATCTCTCCTGTCAGTGTGTTTGAGAGACCTCACATCTCTCCTTCCAGCGTGTTCTAGACACCTAGCATCTCTCCTGTCAGTGTATTCTAGACACCTGCCATCTCCCTTGTAAGCGTGTTCTAGACACCCCCACTTCTCCTGTAAGTGTGTTCTAGACACCTCCCACCTCTCCTGTAAGCGTGTTCCAGACATCTACCATCTCTCCAGCCAGCGTATTCCAGACATCTACCATCTCTCCAACCAGCGTATTCCCGACACCTACCATCTCTCCTATAAACGTGTTCCAGACACCTATCATCTCCCTTGTAAGCGTGTTCCAGGCACTTACCATCTCCCCTGCCAGCGTGTTCCAGACATCTACCATCTCTCCTGCCAGTGTATTCAAGACACCTCCCATCTCTCCTGTAAGCGTGTTCCAGACACCCCCATCTCTCCTGTAAGCGTGCTCCAGACACCTACATCTCTCTTGTAAGCATCATGTTCCACACACCTACCATCTCTCCTGTAAGCGTGTTCTAGTCACCCCCATCTCTGCTGTTAGCATGTTCTAGACACCTACCATCTCTCCTGTATGTCTGTTCCAGACAACCCCCATCTCTGCTGTTAGCATGTTCCAGACACCCCCCATCTCTCCTGTAAGCGTGCACCAGACACCCGCCATCTCTGCTGTTAGCATGTTTCAGACACCTACCATCTCTCCTGTATGTCTGTTCCAGATACTCACCATCTCTGCTGTTAGCATGTTCCAGACACCTACCATCTCTCCTGTACGCGTGTTCCAGATACCCACCATCTCTGCTGTTAGCATGTTCCACACACCTACCATCTCTGCTGTTAGCATGTTCCAGACACCTAACATCTCTCCTGCCAGCGTGTTCCAGACACCTAACATCTCTCCTGCCAGCGTGTTCCAGGCACCTACCATCTCTCCTGTAAGCGTGTTCCAGATACCCCCCATCTCTGCTATGAGTATGTTCCAGACACCTACCATCTCTCCTGTAAGCATGTTCTAACATCCCCCATCTCTGCTGTTAGCATGTTCCTGACACCTACCATCTCTCCTGTAAGCGTGTTCTAGACACCCCCCATCTCTGCTGTTAGCATGTTCCTGACACCCACCTTCTCTCCTGTAAGTGTGTTCCAGGCACCTACTTTCTCTCCTGTAAGCGTGTTCCAGACACCTACCATCTCTCCTGTAAACATGTTCCAGACACCTACCATCTCTCTTGTAAGCGTGTTCCAGACACCTACCATCTCTCCTGCCAGCATGTTCCAGACACCTACCATCTCTCCTGCCAGCATGTTCCAGGCACCTACCATCTCACCTGTAAGCATGTTTTAGACACCTACCATCTCTCCTGTAAACATGTTCCAGACACCTACCATCTCTCTTGTAAGCGTGTTCCAGACACCTACCATCTCTCCTGTCAGCATGTTTTAGACACCTACCATCTCTCCTGCCAGCATGTTCCAGGCACCTACCATCTCTCCTGCCAGCATGTTCCAGGCACCTACCATCTCTGCTGTAAGCATGTTTTAGACACCTACCATCCTCTGCCCAAAAAAAGCTTTCTTCACACATCTCCTTTCAACATTTCCCTTCTCACTTGAAACCTGTGCCCTCTGGTATTTGATATTTCTGCTCTGGAAATGAAAATGCTTCAACTATCCACCCTAGGAATCTTCTCCAATAATTTCCCAATAACTAACATAAAATTCATCAGCCTCTAATTTCCTGGATTATCCTGATTGTCCTCCTTAAACAAAGGAACAACATTTGCTATTCCCCAGTTTTGTGGGCCTTGCGTGTGGCTAAAGAGGATATAAAGATCTCCCAGCAATCTCCTCCCTGCCTCCTTCAGTATCCTGGGATAGATTCCCATCTGGCCCTGGGGTTTTAACTACCTTAATGATCTTCAATACATCCAACACCATCACCTCCTCAATATCGATATGAGAACTCCAAGTGAGTAGTTCAATCGGAAGAAAATAAGCCTGCATTTATATTGCACCTTTCCTATGTGATTTATAGACAATTAGTTTGAAGCACAGATGTTATTGTAACATGTCTCAAAGTCCTGCCTAAATGAGCAGCTAATCTGTTTTAGTGATGCAGCCTGGAGTCACTATGACACTGAGCCACTGAATTGACACTAGCTCACAATTGTACACTGCAGTCTGACTCGATCCCCACCCAATGCCCATAGGCTTGCAGGCTATCTCCCACAGATCCCCATCCACTATCCTTAGGACATCATTGAGTTTCTCTGCTTCCACCTCCCTCATAGACATCCTGTACCAGATCAGTAATACTCACTGTGGAAAAAAGGTCTTTCCTAGGACATGTCCTGACCAAAGCCATACAGCTGTGTCCCCTCGTCTCTGTAACTTCACCAAGTGGATCAGTTCTTGCTTGTGTACTGTTGCCCCTCTTGAGTGTATTGTGCTGGAAATCAAGACCCACTATTTTTGGATTTGTTATGAAAGATAAAGGATTTATGATGTTCCCTAATTCAGACCCATGTTGATAAACAATATGGACTGGGTTTCTATACTGAATAAGAATCACTGTTTGTTAGAAGTAACTTGACTCTAGCTAAACAATTATGAATAGTTGGAAATAACACTAAAACTCTAATCTCCCTAAAAACTCTCCTTATATGCATACCCACCCACGTGCACGCACACACATTCTCTCTCACTCACACATATATTCTCACTTTTTCTCAGACACACTCATACTCACTCTCACACACATCCACACTCTCATTCTCTCACACACACAACACCACACTCTCACTCTCTCGGACACAACTCCACTCTCAAACACATACACCTCCTCTCACTCTCTCTCTCTCTCTCTGTCTCTCTCGCACACACACCCACACTCTCAGACGCGCACACCTTCACACTCTCATTCTCTCAGACACAACCCTCCCAACACTCCCAGACACTCACTCACAGACCACCCCACACTTACACACACACACACACACACACTTACACACACACACACACACACAACCCCCACAGTGGCCACAAATCCTTTGCTAATGCAAAGGTTCCTTCCTGGCATCCCTTTTCAGAACGCTTCCACTGATTCTCAAACATCACAGGGTGACTACTTCTCATGAATGTCACAGCTTGTAGCAACCGCTGATGGAAAGATTAATTGGTTTTTCTTAATGTTTAAAGTCAGTCTTGATGACAAGTGAAAGAGAGACGGCTGCTGGGATGGGGGTGTGGGGGGAGGAACGTCAGAGCCCTCCCTCTAACATGTCCCCAGCTCCAAGTTGTTCACTTACCTGACAACCGACCGCACTGCTGTTGGCCAGCAAAAGACAATCGCTATCAACAACTGTTCACTCGTCCATAGACCAATCAACTTTTTTGCCATCAGCCAGCTGTATGCACTACCTTCTCCAAACCAATGTGCCTCTGTCAAACCTCCCCTTGATCTCAGCTTCAGGAAGAAACTTCCCTGACATAACGGGCGGCACGGTGGCACAGTGGTCAGCACTGCTGCCTCACAGCGCCAGGGACCCAGGTTCAATTCCTGCCTCAGGTGATTCTCTGTGTGGAGTTTGCACATTCTCCCCGTGCCTGCGTGGGTTTCCTCTGGGTGCTCCGGTTTCCTCCCACAGTCCAAAGATGTGCAGGTCAGGTGAATTGGCCATGCTAAATTGCCTGTAGTGTTAAGTGAAGGGGTAAATGTAGGGGAATGGGTCTGGGTGGGTTGCAGGTCGGTGTGGACTTGTTGGGCCGAAGGGCCTGTTTCCACACTGTAAGTAATCTAATAACCTTGTGGGTAAATCTCCCCTGTTCTATATTTATTTCATAAACAGCATTATAAAGTTAAATTAGACTCACTAAGGGACCTTATAATGTGCAAGTGACAATAGAGTCTACATATGATTTGATTTATTATTGTCATGTCCCTAGGTACAGTGAAAAGTTTGTTTTTTTTTGCATGCAGCACAGATCCTACCGTACAAAGTGCATTAGGGTAATAGAACAGAGCAAGGAATGCAATGTTACAGCTGCAGAAAACAGTGAGACTTCAGCAGTACTTGAATGTAAGGTGCTTTGGGACCCTCTGCAATTCTGGAAGGCACTCCCTGATTTTTAACCAGTGAGTCCAATTTCTAAACCTTCGGATAAGACAAAACATCTTCTTCATATCTGCCCTGTCAAATCCCATCAGGATCTTATGTGGTTCAACCAAGTTACCTTTTATCATAGTTTCTGTCAAGCAGCGGCAATTAGTGCACGGTGGCTCAGTGGTTAGCTCAGTGTCTCACAACACCAGGGACCTGGGTTCAATTCCAGCCTCGGGCGACTGTCTGTGTGGAGCTTGCACATTCTCCCCGTGTCTGCGTGGGTTTTCTCCAGGTGCTCTGGTTTCCTCCCACAGTCCAAAGATGTGCAGGTTCGGTGAATTGGCCCATAGTGTTAGGTGCATTAGTCAGAGGGAAATGGGTCTGTGTGGGTTACTCTTCGGAGGGTCGGTGTGGACTGGTTGGGCCGAAGGGTCTGTTTCCACACTCTAGGGGAATCTAATGTAAAAATCTAGTGATTTTGAAGGGACATTTAAAGGAAATAAACCTGGAGGGCTAAGGGGACAGAGCAGGGAAATGGCTCTGACTGGATTCCTTGATCCAACAGTTTTGATGGGCTGTGTTGGAAATAGGCAGACGTGGGTACTGTAGATGCTGGAGATTAGAGTCAAGATTAGAGTGGTGCTGGAAAAGCACAGCAGGTCAGGCAGCATCTGAGGAGCAGGAAAAAATGACTTTTTGGGCAAAAGCCCTTAATCAGGAATCTGTGTTGGAAATAGTCTCTGACTCTCTATCTGTCCTTTAAACCAATGCATGGGATGTTTCCAGCTGAAAGCAGAAAGGGTCTTAGTTTCAATTACTATTGATACCTCTGACACTGTTGCACTCCTTCAACGCTGCGATGTCAACTTTCGGTTGCATGAACGGAGCAGAAGTTAGACTCATCACTTTGGGATTCTGAGCGCTAACCATTGAGGTACAATGATTGGAGTAAAGGAAATTCTTCCCCAGTGTTCCATATCTGACAGACCCCCAAATATGTGTGGTCAAGTTGGGGATTATGATACGCAGTAGAGAATATGGCAAAAATCTCCATTTGATTTTTTTTTAGATTAGATTCTTTACAGTGTGGAAATAGGCCCTTCGGCCCAACAAGTCCATACTGACCCTCCACAGAGTCACCTACCCAGACCCATTTCCCTCTGACTAATGCACCTAACACTGTGGGCAATTTAGCACGGCCAATTCACCCGATTGGACTGCGGGGAGGAAACCGGAGCACCTGGAGGAAACCCACGCGGACACGAGGAGAATGTGCAAACTCCACACAGACAGTCGCCTGAGGCTGGAATCGAACCTGGGACCCTGGTGCTGTGAGGCAGCAGCGCTAACCACTGTGCCACCCAAATTCAAGAGGTGGCCTGCTGATACCAATAATATGCATTCTGTCAGCATAACAATGATGATACAATTAGAAACCCCACTCTTTACTGCTTACATAACAGTAGAAGACCAACCTTTATCTAGCTCATCCATTGCAACAATAATGGAGCCATTTATTGATCAGTTTGGCAATCCCGTGACCACAGCTAAATGTCCCTTCGCATAACTCACTAGATACCCGCCCAGTGTCAAATCACACCACATCCAAAATATTCATTGAGGACTGAGGTTTACCCTGAGGGAGGAAAGGTTGAGAGATTTTCTAGACATGGTTAGAATGAGGAGAGTCTGAGCAGAGTGGACAGGGAGAAACTGGTCCTATTGGGGGAGGGATTGAGAATGAGAGGGAGACCGGTTTAGACAAATTGACACAGGGGGGCATTGGCAACGTGTCGAGAAACCATTTTCCGAGGGAGTGGTCAGGGTCTGTAATGTACTGTCTGACAGTGTAGGGGAGGCAAATTCACTCCAGTGGTTAATGTCTGGAAGGTACTGTCTGACAGTGTGGGGGGAGCAGGTTCACTCGAGTGGTTAGGGTCGAGAATGTATTTTCTGAGAGTGTAGGTGAGGCAGGTCTTTGAGGCTTTCTAAAGGGAATTGGATAATGATCTGGTAGGTAAGAACATGCAGGATTCCAGGGAGATTGCAGGGAACAGCACTGAATGAACTGCTCCTTCAGAGGGCCAGTACAGACATCAACAGGCTGAATGGACTCCTGTTCTGGAAGCAGTTTATTATCATGTGGGATGTCTCAGATTGATTTTTTGATTTTTGAAAACAACCTGATCAGATGTCTATTGAGCTCATTCTGGGGGGGCTGCAAGTTGACCTTGGGTCACTACCGCTGCACTATAGAGTCCGTACAAGTTGGCATTTAAGGTATTGTTGGCCAACCTGTTCAGAAATGTTATGACGCATCTCTGGAGTATGCAGGACCTGAACCCAGGCCTCCTGGCCTAGAGGTGGGACACTCCCACTGTGCCACAAAAGCCCTCTGTAAGTTGGTATTTGAGTGAATCATTGCTAACTGCCTCCGCTTGGGGTCTGTGTTACCTGGTCACAGAAGTAACGCTTCCACACGCAAAAGCAGCATTCTGGAAATGCCGAAAATGTTAAATACAGAGAGAAAATTCTGGAAATATTCAGCATTGCTTGTGGAGAATAAGATACTGAGGATTAATGGCCTTTCATGAGAAATGTTCTGATGAATGGTTACTGAATTGAATACTCTCTGTCTATCTTTATGTCTCTCTCTCTCTGTCTCTCCCTCGCTCTCTCTCTCTCTCTCCTTCTATGTCCTTCAAAGTTACTCCCTGACTATTACCAAAATTCCTTCATTTTCTGATTGTTTCTGCTGATTGGTATTGAATTTGCCTCTCTTTATTACAGAGAGCGTACTCTGGCTCTGCTTTTCTGAGTGTTTAATAAATACAGGAATATATCTGCAGACTAGATGAGCTGAATGGTCTTGCTTTGCACTGAGCTGAGTCTCTCTGACTCGATAATAAGTTAGGATTCATGAAATTGGGTAGGGAATACCTTCCTTATTGGCTGTCTGACGTTCCCTCTCTCCCTTCTTTGCAGGTTGGTTGTAGACATTACAAATTGCCCTTGTGTCAGAGACCCTGGGGTATATCAAGATGGCAGAGAGTGAAGTGGTGCCTGGCGGGCAGAGACCACGGTTACGTGAGCGAAGGGATACCACAGGCCCCAGTGCAGCTCGCAAAGGGAGGAGGGGCACAGGCTCAGCCAGTCTGTGGGAGGACAGTGCCAACTGGGCCTCCCCCAAAAACCGCCCTCATCCTGGCGCCCCAGCCCTCCCGACCAATCAGCAGCTCCGGACAGGTGTGAGGTCATCAGGCAGAGCTGCTATCCCACAGGTGGAGGGCCGAGACTGCCCAGACCTGGGGGAAGGCCGGGAACGTGGACGGTCCCAGAAGGACAGAGAGCCGAGACGCACCTACTTAACGGAGAGCGTCCTGGCCTGCCAAGAGCCTTCGGTTGTCGGAGAGGGGGAGGCCCTCAGCCAGGGCACCGATCCAGGCCTGGCGAGGAGGGAATGGCCTGGAACAGGCAGCCGGGGAGATCCGCCTAGGCCAACCGGGGATATTCCTCCTCCGAAACCTGCCGCTAAGAACTGGAGGCCTCCGAGGGGGTTCTGGAAAGTCCTCGGAAGGGAAAACGCGCCGCCAGGCGACAGGCCGGGGGCTCCTCATGACGTGATTGCCCGGGAGGAGACCGAGAACACCAGCTCCTCGGAGCAGGCGAGCAGCCATCCTGGTGGCGGCCCGAGGGCTGTGTCGGAGGGGGCCGACATTTCAGGGCGCTCCGCCATCAGGCCGGAGAAATGGAGCGCACGCAGACTCGGCCAGCTGGAGGCTCTGTGGAGGACGGACAGCTGGGAGAGCATGGGCTGTAACGCCAGCCTGGTGTCCCTGAGCGAACGGGTGGAGATGAACCGCTCCTTCCTCAAGAGGATGCTGAGGCCGCCTCCCTGGCAGCCGGGGCCTGGGCTCGAAGATCAGCTGCAGGAGGTCCCCGCAGCCCATGTCTGCCATCGCCAACCCTGGCTGCCGGGAGACCATACCCTCCCTGGAAACAAACGCGTCAAGCAAGGTAAACCCTTCCCTATAAGTGTCTCAGTTGTTGAATCTCAACTCAAAGGTCAATATGGAACCTTTTAGCCTTACACCTGTTTCCCCTTGTTGTGGTCATGCATTTGAGTCAGAGTTGGCCGGGATTCTTCCCCTGATATCCGTCCCCACAAGGTTCGGCCTACTACTTCTGCCTTGGACCTTGGGACCTTAACAAAAATACCACAGCATCCGCGGTGGCAATTGCAATCATTCAGTTTCGACACAAACAATGGTGTCTTTTAAAAAATTCATTTACGGGAGATAGGCGTCTCTGGTTAGGCCAGTGTTTATTGCCCATCCCTAATTGCCCAGGGGGTAAGTTAAGGGCCCAGAGGGCAGTTAAAAGTCAGATACATTGCTGTGGGGTCTGGAGTCACATGGAGGCCAGACCAGGTAAGGACGGTTGTTTTCTGCCCTGAAGGACATTAGTTGAGCCAGTGTCCAGTGGGCAGTGTTGCTTGAATGCAGGGTGAAAATCTAGAGTCGAGCTTTGCCCCAAAATCTCCGTGAGTCCCTCATCTCTCCAAAGGTTTAAAGGGAAGGTTTGCATTTACGTAGCACTTTTCACCCCCCCACCCGCCCTCCTCACCTCCCAACCCCCACCGACTCTCCTGCTTCTCGGATGCTGCCTGACCTGCTGTGCTTTTTCCAGCGCCCACACTCTTGACCCTAATCTCCAGCATCTGCTGTCCTCACTTTCTTCTAGTTGATGGTAACTTGAGAGGTAAGACTAGGCCTCAGTTTAACAGCTTAGCTGAAAGGTGACACTTGGACCATGTAACACTCCCTCTTCAGTACTCATGCAGTGTCATATAACATGGAAGCAGACCATTCAGTCCAACCAGTCCATGCTGACCATCATCCCAAACGAAACGAGTCCCACCTGCCTGCGCTTGGCCCATATCCTTCCAAACATTTCTTATTCATATACTTATCTAAATATCTTTCAAATGTAACTATATCCCCAAGCATCGTTTCCTCTGGAAGTTCACTCCATGCACAGACCACTCTGCACATAAAAAAGTGCCTCTTATGTCTTTTAAAAATCTTTCTCCTCAGACCTTAAACATATGCCCCCTCGCCTTGAAGTCCCCCACCCTAGGCAAAAGTCCCTTTCCACTCACCTTATCTATACCCCTCATGAGTTTATAAATCTCTATAAGGCAGGGTGAAAATCTAAACTTCTTTGTCAAATCTAGAGTCGAGCTTTGCTCCGAAATCTCTCAACCTCAACCCTCCAGTGAAAAAAAAGTCGCAGCCTTCCTTTATAACTCAAACCCTCCATTCCCGGCAACATCCTGGAAAATCTCTTCTGAACCCTTTTCCAGTTTAATAATATCCTTCTTATAACAGCGAGACCAGACCTGCACACGGTGCTCCAGAAGAGGCCTCACCAATATCTTGTACAATCTAAATATGATGTCCCCACTCCTACACTCTGAGCAATGAAGGGTCAGCCAGGATTGTGGGGACCTGAGCCCATTGACCATCCGTCCAGAGGCAGGAACACTACCCCAGAGTCACTGATGTCACACTCTGGGTTATTCGCCATTGCACAGCTCTCCCACCTGCTGTCAAGGCTCACTTGAGCAAGCATTGTATCCTTTTGTGATTCCTGTTTGTGGGGAAATTGTGGGTGACTCTCTTTATAGATCGAAGTGTGAAACTGCATCTGTGGGATAAACAGGAAATGTAAAAAGCAAGGTGTAATGTAGTTTGATAAACAACGAGGTGTAGTGTAATTGGGTAGAGTCAGAGACCTGGGCAGGTCTAAAGGATTAAAGTGAATATGTAAATATTTAGTCCCAGCAGATTGGTGGTTGGGAAATGTAACCCCACTGTTTAAAAAGGGGTGCTGGAAGAAACAGGGAGATTACAGACCAGCTAGCCTAACATCAGCAGTAGGGAAAATGCTGGAATTATAAAGGATATGATTATGAGCCACACACAAAGTCAACATGGATTTATGAAAGGGAAACCATGTTTGACAAACCCAGTAGAGTTTTTTTGAGGATATAACTAGTGGAATAGATCAGGGAGAACCAGTGGATATGGCACATGTAGAGTTTCAGAAAGTTTCTGATAAAATCCCATGTAGGAGGTTAGTGTGCAAAACTAAAACACAAGGGCCTGACATTAATGTATTAGCATGGATCAAAAATGATTAGCAGACAGGAAACAGTAGGAATAAGTGGAGTGGAGAGTGGAATTAACACAGCATGGGTCAGTGTCAAATTGTCCACTCTGGTGGGAAAACAAAACAGTGTTGTTTAAATGGTAACATGCAAAAAGGGACATGTCAGTTTTTGTTCATGGTCTGCAGGTGCAGAAAGCTGTTAGGAAGGTGTCTAGGATGTTGGCTTTCATTGCAAGAGGGTTTGAATATAGGAGCAAGGAGGTCTTAGTAGAATGCGCAAGGCCCTGCTGAGACTACACCTGGAGTCTTGCGTGCAGTTTTGGTCTCTTTACCTAAGACACACTAAATTTGCCAAAGAGAGAGTGTGGCAAAGATTCACCAGACTGATTCCTGGTCTGACAAACCTGTCAACTGGCTCTATATTCATTGGAGTTTAGAAGCATTAGTGGAGATCTTATTGAAATGTGTACATTTCCTGTCAGAGCTGGGCAGACTGGATACAGGAATGCGATGTCTCTTGGTCAGGGGGATTACAGAGCAAACGATTACAGTCTTATGATATATAATTTTAAACTGAGATTGTTGAAGCTGTACAAGACCCAGTGAGATCACATGTTGGAGTACTGTGTGCAGTTCTGGTCACCCTACTATAGGAAGATTATCATTAAACTAAAGAGCTTGCAGAAAAGATCAACTGAGGTGCTATCTGGACTTGGAAGGTTTGAGTTATAAGGGGAGGCTGGGACTTTTTCCCTGAAGTATGGGGGACTTAGGGGTGACCTTATTAAGGTGTATCAAATCATGAGAGGCATAGATAAGATCGATAGTCAACAGCTTTTCCCCACAGTAGGGGAGTCTAAAAGTAGAGGGCATAGGTTTAAGGTGAGAGAGGAGAGATACATAAAGGTCTCGGGGGCAATTTCTTCACACGGAGGGTGGTGAGTGTCAGAGGTCGTGGTGGAGGTGAGTACAATTTGTCATTGAAGAAACATTTGGACAGGTACATGGGTGGGACAGGTATGGAGGAATATGGACTAAATGGGCCTAGTTTAATTGTGAAAACTGGACAGCATGGACAAGTTGGGCTGAAGGGTCTGTTTCCTTGCTGTAAACCCCTATGACACTATGAGGGGATTTTTCTTCATGCAGCGGTTGGTGAACATGTGGAATTCTCTATCACAGAACAAATAGCAGAGTCTTCTGGGTGAGACATTTAGTTAAAACCTTGCAAATTCTTCCCCCTCAATATTGAATCTTCTGCCCCCATCCTTCCCAGCACTACTCGTGGATCGTGGCACCATGCTACGTAAAATGAAAGCCCACATTCCCTTTGAGCCCCTTCTGGCAAAGAGTGAACCTCCTCCACTGTCTGACCCTCTTAATTAGTCTATCAAAGCACTGCTATTGAATCTCCTCTTAGCTTTCTCTACCATAATGAGAACAGTCCCATTTCTCCAGTCACTCCACATTGACAGATGTTCTGCCCCCCAGGTGCAGTTTGTTAAGGCCTTGAGAGCTTTCTTAGCATGCAGTGCTCAGAAGTGGATGTGGTACTGTTGTGGTTCTGTTCACCGAGCTGGGAATTTGTGTTGCAGACATTTCGTCCCCTGTCTAGGTGACATCCTCAGTGCTTGGGAGCCTCTTGTGAAGCGCTTCTGAGATGTTTCCTCCGGCATTTGTAGTGGTTTGAATCTGCCACTTCCGGTTGTCAGTTCCAGCTGTCCCCTGCAGTCATCAGTATATTGGGTCCAGGTCGATGTGCTTATTGATTGAATCTGTGGATGAGTGCCATGCCTCTAGGAATTCTCTGGCTGTTCTCTGTTTGGCTTGCCCTATAATAGTAGTGTTGTCCCAGTCGAATTCATGTTGCTTGTCATCTGCGTGTGTAGCTACGAAGGTTAGCTGGTCGTGTCGTTTCGTGGCTAGTTGGTGTTCATGGATGCGGATCATTAGCTGTCTTCCTGTTTGTCCTATGTAATGTTTTGTGCAGTCCTTGCATGGGATTTTGTACAATACATTGGTTTTGCTCATGCTGGGTATTGGGTCCTTCGTTCTGGTGAGTTGTTGTCTGAGAGTGGCTGTTGGTTTATGTGCTGTTATGAGTCCTAGTGGTCGCAGTAGTCTGGCTGTCAGTTCGGAAATGCTCCTGATGTACGGTAGTGTGGCTAGTCCTTTGGGTTGCGGCATGTCCTCATTCCGTTGTCTTTCCCTTAGGCATCTGTTGATGAAATTGAGCGGGTATCCGTTTTTGGCGAATACATTGTATAGGTGTTCTTCTTCCTCTTTTTGCAGTTCTGGTGTACTGCAGTGTGTTGTGGCCCTTTTGAACAGTGTCTTGATGCAACCTCTTGTGTGTGTGTTGGGGTGGTTGCTTTCGTAGTTCAGGACTTGGCCTGTCCGTGTGGCTTTCCTGTGTACCTTTGTGGTGAATTCTCCGTTCGGTGTTCCCTGTACCATCACGTCTAGGAATGGGAGTTGGTTGGCCTTTTCTTCCTCTCTAGTAAATCGGATTCCTGTGAGTGTGGCGTTAATGATCCAGTGTGTGTTCTCTATTTCTGTGTTTTTAATGATTACAAAGGTGTCATCCACATATCTGACCCAGAGTTTGGGGTGAATTTGCGGTAAGACTGTTTGTTCTAATCTTTGCATTACCGCTTCTGCTACGAGTCCAGAGATGGGTGAGCCCATGGGTGTGCCGTTGATTTGTTCATATATTTGGTTGTTGAATGTGAAGTATGTTGTGAGGCACAGGTCCAGTAGTTTGAGTATGCCGTCTTTGTTGATAGGTTCAACGTCCTGTTGTCTGTTCTGTATGTCCAGCAGGTTGGCTATTGTTTCTCTGGCTAGGGTTTTGTCGATAGAGGTGAACAGTGCCGTTACATCGAATGAGACCATGGTTTCTTCCTTGTCTATGTGTATATTTCTGATGATGTCCAAGAATTCCTGTGTTGACTGTATAGAGTGTCGGGATCCGCTGATCAGGTGTTTCAGTTTCTGCTGTAGTTCTTTGGCCAGTTTGTGTGATGGTGTCCCTGGTAGTGATATTATGGGTCTGAGTGGGATGTCTGGTTTGTGCACTTTATAAACGAACTGTCAACCTATAATAAAGGAAGAATGGTGGATGTTGAAGGTCTGAAAGAAGGTCAGCTCTGAAGAAAAGTTGGAATGTTAACTCATGGAGTCACAGAGGTGGACAGCACAGAAACGGATTCTTCAGTCCAATTCCTCCAGATCCTGATCTAGTCCCATTTGCCAGACTTGGCCCATATCCCTCCAAACCCTTCCTATTCATATACCCATCCAGATGCCTTTTGAATGTTGTAATTGTACCAGCCTCCACCACTTCCTCTGGCAGCTCATTCCACACGCGCACCACCCTCTGTGTGAAAAAGTTGTCCCTTTAGGTCCCTTTCCTCTCTCACCCTAAACCTATGCCCTCTAAGTTCTGGACTCCCCCAACCCAGGGAAAAGACCTTGTCCATTCACCCTATCCATGCCCCTCATGACAGAAACTCGGTTTCCCTTTCCACAGATGTTGCCCAGACCTGCTGAGTTTCTCCAGCAATTTCTGTTTCTGTGTCGACCTATAGTGTGTTTGTTATGGGGAGGGACAATAGCTGTATGATTTTGATACCAAATCTTTTTAAGAGTTTATTTCATGGCTTATGTGATGAAGGGATGGCGCATTTATCTTTAGACGAAATTTAGCTGAAAAGTTTTGAAGTCTTTCCTCTCTGAGATTTAGGTGTTGCTGGCAACTTGTCCCCATCCCTAATTGGCCTTCAACTTACAGCTTTGCAGAGAAGATTTACGAGGATGTTGCCTGATATGGAAGGTGCTAGCTATGAAGAGAGGTTGAGTAGGTTAGGATTGTTTTCATTAGAAAAATGAGGGGGGACCTGATTGAGGGGGGACCTGATTGAGGTTTACAAAATCATGAAGGATATAGACAGGGTGGATAGAGATAAGCTTTTCCCAGGGGTGAAGGATTCAATAACCAGAGGTCATGTGTTCAAGGTGAGAGGTGAAAAGTTTAAGGGGGATATACATGGCAAGTACTTTACACAGAGGATGGTGGGCGTCTGGAATGTGTTGCCAGCAGAGCTAGTGGAGGCAGACACGGTAGATTCATTTAAGGTGCATCTGGACAGAAGCACGAGTAGGTGGGGAGCAGAGGGATACAGATGTTTCGGAATTAGGCGATAGGTTTAGACAGCGGATTTGGATCGGCTCAGGCTTGGAGGGCCGAAGGGCCTGTTCCTGGGCTGTAAATTTTCTTTGCTCCACTCTTTGCTCAACCATTTCAGAGCTTATTTAAGGGTCAGCAGATTGCTGTGGGTCTGGACTCGCCTGTAGGTCAGACCACGTAAGGACAGCAGATTTCCTTCCCAGACTGGGGCTTTCTCCGTTGTTTAATGGTCCCCATCGCTGAGACCAGCTTTACTAATTGCATCGAATTTCCACCAGCCGCCAAGGTGGGGTTTAAATCCGCAATGTGAACCGAGGTTTACTGGTCTAGAGATATCACCACTGTCACCATCTGCTGGACAGGGGAGGACTGACTTGGAACTGCAACCTCCCCAGGATGGGGACAGAGAGAGGAGGTGGTTCAGGAAGGGTATTCTAGAATTCTGGGCCGAGGTGGGTGCACACATAGAACGGGACCACGAAACGTCCAGCCTGACAGATTCAGCCTGTGTTGCCCTTTCCTGCGTGTCCCTCCACTGACTCACACACCTACTTCCAAACCCTCGATATCCCTCTCAAACTATGTGACTTTGCACTTTTCCTCGTCTGTATGTGGTCAGCGTGTTGCTGAACATGTTCGGCTAGGTTGGTAATATTTTGAGAGGTATCTGGAATGAACGTACAGCACTCCTGACCCACAACAGCACATGTTCCCCCTTGCGAGGCCATCCATAGCCACTGCCACCAGATTGCCCGCTCTCTGCCCAGCTGCCCTCCAGAGGTTTCTCACTGTCCCGTCCGCTCTGCTTTCTGGAGCTATTTGCCTGCCTCTGGAGTGGCAGTGGTTTGTGCCATCCTGTGCCCTGGAGCTGAGTCATTGATTTTGAACGCTGTTTCTCGGTTTGCCCTTCCTCAGGCTGCGGGACGGTGCAGAGTGACAGCGACTGGGACTCCGGCATTTCTCTGCAGGAATCTGACCCTGGCCTGAGGTAAGGAGCCTATCCACGTAACGTACGGGGACTGGGGGGCAGGAATAGAAGCCGAAATATGCTGAACTGGATTTTAATTAGCAGGGATGTGTCGGAGCAAACTCAAAACGTTAGACAAAGATTCAGAAACAACCTTGAACTGAAAAATGTTCAGCCTTTATTATAGGAAGCACCACATACATTTATTGATTGGCTAAAAAACATATGTTACGACACAGGGTAAACTCTCCTGCTTAATTTAAAACCAGCAACACAGAAAACATTTATCCTGTGCAGACATCTGTAAAACTTCAAGTGGCCAAGGACTATTTGAAGTAAAATTAGCAACTTTATTTCTTAAAGTGTAACAGAGAATAATTAACTAACCATTATTTTCAATTTCTTTCTCTAACCTATCTTCTACCTTCCCTTCTATAATACTGGTCCAATAAAACTCCCTATTAAGATTTACAAAACAATATTTCTGATCTCAAAACCAGGCAGCTGTAGATTCTTGTCTTGGGATCTTCCAGTGTCTTCTTTTCTCCTTGTTAGGAATTTCTGTGTCGCAGGGTACTGATCAAAAAGGTACTTTTAAGAGAGATGTTTTTTCAAGCAGGAGAAAGTGAGGGCTGCAGATGCTGGAGATCAGAGCTGAAAAATGTGTTGCTGGAAAAGCGCAGCAGGTCAGGCAGCATCCAAGGAACTGGAGAATCGACGTTTCGGGCATAAGTCCTTCTTCAGGAAACGTCGATTCTCCTGCTCCTTGGATGCTGCCTGACCTGCTGTGCTTTTCCAGCAACACATTTTCAGCTCTGTTTTTCCAAGCAGTCTGGTACATGTTAGGCTTGGCAGCTCTCTTCTCAACTGTTCAACTTTCTGCCGGTCTTATACCCCAGAGCATCGGATTGTGTCATTGCCTTTTAAGATTGTCAATATACTCAATTCAAACTTGACTGGAAATTGTATTTTTATCGGGGTATAATTTAAACTGATTGGCGGAATTCAAATTTTTTTTTTTGTTTCCAGGCAATGAACTACTCGCGTTGTTCAACCCAGTGTTACATACATTGTTGAGTTATTGAGAACACTTGGTGCTGTGTCTGGTAGTTCTGCTGCTTTTAACTCTCTTAAAGGTACACCCACATCTTGCAGGGATCTGTGGGAGCAAACTCAAAACTTTAGACAAAGATTCCAAAGCAATCTTGAACTGAAAAATACTCAGCCTTTATTAAAAGAAGCACCACATGCAGTATTTTGTTTTTGGCTGAAGAGGGTAAGAGAAGGAGAAACCAAAGGATCCCAGCACTCTCCAAACTTTTCGCGCATTTCCAAAGAAACCAGTAACATTATATACTTGAGAATATGCTGAGAAATTACAGATTGTCATGAAATGTACGTCATCTGTAGTACTGAGCCTTGGCCTTATTGGTTTTGAAAACATTAATTATTTGCATCATTCCATAACTCTATTTCTGTTGTACGGATGTTTTGTTAAAGGTAAAATCTGCAGTTTAAAACATACAAGGAGCCGTTAAGAAGATTACTGAAGTCTTATCAAGCTTGTAGAATTTGTTCGCATTCAGCCTGGTTCTGGATGCCGTTTCTGATCCTTTGCCACAGTCCTGTTTAACTTGCTGACCTACAATTCGAGAGTTGGCCAATTTTTCCCACCACGCAATGTTAAATTGTCCCCGCAATACCACACTTGCCCCTTTCGTCATATCATAGCAATCGGTTATGTAGGCACATTGAAAATCCAGTTGAAAATGCATTGGCACAAGCAGACAAGTAACCCCATTCCTACTAGCAATAGTACTATGAGCAAAAAGGCTTGAGAGGTCCAATCAAACATTCCCTGACCCAACCAACTGTAATCATGGAGTTCATTGTGGACATCTTGTATGTGGTCAGCATGTTGCTTAATATGTTCAGCTCGATTGGTAATATTTTCAGAGGTATCTGGAAAGTAAGTACAGCACTCCTGCCCCACAGCAGCACATGATTCCCCTTGCGAGGCTAGCAGTTAATCCAAAGTCAGTCGATTCTGCAGTGCCACTGTCTGGACAGCCACTAGCTCAGCTGAGACCTCAGTCAGTGCTTGTCCAGTTGCCTTGGCTTCTAAAGCTGTCTCATTGGCCAGGTGTTCCAGTGCTGGGGCTGTGTGGACCAATTTGATAGATACTCAGCCCATTCTGCATAACAGAAAGGACACACGAGGAACTGGTCTAGCCCAGTAATGGTTTTCGCAGTTCGTGGATGGTAGTGCTTAAGGGAGGTCAGGTGATGTACGTAGGGTACAACATAACCCAGATAGCAGGACCCTGCCCAGTTGGCAGGAACCAATAGATACGCTTTGTTGCCGCATATAAAGTACGTGCCATTATAAGCAGTAACATCATCAGCCAATGTCATCCAAGGCTGCATGGTGGAATAGGCCCATGGACTTTCAGACGTAATATTCCATATCCTGGACCAATCACAGTTAAACACCTCATTTCTCGAAATATTGACTATTGGGCCTTGCCAGTCAAATATGAGATTACATTTGCTTTGCCCCATTAGCATTTTTTGTTCTAATTTTCTAAATCACAGGGACCCTGTAGTGTTATTCGAATGGACTGTAAGGGAAGGAGGAACTGAGCTGTGATTATATGTGGGCTGATACCACGTTGAAAATGTAGTCATTTCATAACCTGCTGATTCCCATATTCTCACTTCCCCATTAAGCCCCTGTGTGATTCCGTTGTAACATCCACTCAACTATTTCTGATGTAGAGAAAGGGAGGGGTTGGAAAGGTATTCCTTCCTTTGAATGGATGGGGATATGGGTACAAACCCAACACTTACTTCGATTCATTTTCTCAGCAGACAGATGTGACACCTGTAAATAGGTGTTTGCATGCAGTTCCCGAGTAGGCTGGTTGGTTAATGTGAAACGTTCACCCACGTCAAAGGATTCGAAAAGTCCAAAGGGTGCCAAAACAATGGTCATGCTGGGTCACCAACTGGTTGAGGAGTAATCTTCTCACAATCAGATCGACGGACCCAACTGGAATCTCCTTCAACTTTGACCAAGGTTGGTGCTGCTAGGGGCCACTCCAGCAGTGTCCGAATGTGTTTCTTTCCCAACACGTGATCCCCTGTGGATGTTGGGAGGCGATCACGTGTTCCTCAGCTGGGCAATGCGATTGCCTGACCCGTGAGTGGAGACACTTCAGAGGAAGAGTTAACTGCTTCGAGTAGTTCTGCGTTTGCTCACCCATAACACGGAGATCCGCGCCCTTCAGGGGTTCAGTACGGGCGTATCACTGAGTCCTCATTGGCCGAACATAAACTATCTCTGCAGCTGATAGTCCAGTCCACGAATGCGGAGCCACTCACGTGTGAAATAATGCTAAGGTCAACACTTCTAGCCAATTTAACCCCGTTTCTTTGACCAATTTGGCTAATTTTTCTTTTAAGGTGCTGTTGGGCTGTACCACAATCCCCGCTGCGTGCGGGCGATACACATAGTGCAGTTGCTGTTTAATTAAAAGTGATTCATAGAATTCAGTATTGATTCGGACCCCAAAATGTGGTCCATTGTCTGATGTTATCATTTTAGGTAACCCTTCAGGCAAGGATATTTTCACCATCCAATGTGCAGTACAATTAGAGGTGGGGAAGGCTTCAATCCATTTGCTAAATCCATCGACCATCACTAAACAGTATTTATAACATTCTACTTTTAGATAATTCAATAAAATCAAGCTGTATGCAAGCAAAAGCCCATCATGCAGTGGGGTTGTCCCGGAATGGCATTTCATACCTTTACCTTTGTTACTCTTCATGGAAATAAGGCATCGATCTAGTCGCATTTGAGCGGCTTTATTCAAATCCGGGTGCCACCAGGTTTTTAAAAGTACGTGTACCATTCCTTCCCCTTGCCAAGATGGGTGCAAGTAAACAAGGGCCTGTGCCCGAAACGTCGATTCTCCTGCTCCTTGGATGCTGCCTGACCTGCTGCGCTTTTCCAGCAACACATTTTCAGCTCTGATCTCCAGCATCTGCAGCCCTCACTTTCTCCTCGATGGTTTAATCCAGGCCTGGGTGTTCAGTGTGCACAGTCTAATCCAAATCTGGGTGTTCAGTGTGCACGATCTAATCCAGGTCTGGGTGTTCAGTGTACATAGTCTAATCCAGGTCTGGGTGTTCAGTGTACATAGTCTAATCCAGGTCTGGGTGTTCAGTGTACATAGTCTAATCCAGGTCTGGGTGTTCAGTGTACATAGTCTAATCCAGGTCTGGGTGTTCGGCGAGCACGATCGAATCCAGGTATCAGTGTTCAGTGTGCACGATCTAATCCAGGTCGGAGTGTTCTGTCTGCACACTCTAATTCAAGTCTGGGTGCTCAGAGTGCACGGTCTAATCCAGGTCTGGGTGTTCAGTGTGCACGGTCGAATCCAGTTCTGAGTATCCTGCGTGCATGGTCTAATCCAGGACTGGGTGTTCAGTGTGCACAGTCTAATCCAGGACTGGGTGTTCAGTGTGCACGGTCTAATCCAGGTCTGGGTGTACAGTGTGCACGCTCTAATCCAGGTCTGGCTGTACAGTGTACACGGTCTAATCCAGGTCTGGGCTTTCTGTGTGCATGGTCCAATCCAGGTCTGGGTGTTCCCTGTGCACGGTCTAATCCAGGTCTGGGTGTTCAGTGTGCACAGTCTAATCCAGGACTGGGTGTTCAGTGTACACGGTTTAATCCAGGTCTGGGTGTTCAGTGCGCACGGTCTAATCCTGGTCTGGGTGTTCAGTGCGCACAGTCTAATCCAGGTCTGGTGTTCAGTGCGCACGGTTTAATCCAGGTCTGGGAGTTCCCTGTGCACGGTCTAATCCAGGTCTGGGTGTTCTGTGTGCACAGTCTAATCCAGGTCTGGGAGTTTCCTGTGCACGGTCTAATCCACGTCTGGGTGTTCCATGTGCACGGTCTAATCCAGGTCTGGGTGTTCAGTGTGCACAGTCTAATCCAGGTCTGGGAGTTTCCTGTGCACGGTCTAATCCAGGACTGGGTGTTCAGTGTGCACGGTCTAATCCAGGTCTGGGTGTTCAGTGTGCACGGTCTAATCCAGGTCTGGGTGATCAGTGTGCACGGTCCAATCCAGCACTGGGTGTTCCGTGTGCACGGTCTAATCCAGGTCTGGGTGTTCCTTGTGCATGGTCTAATCCAGGTCTGGGTGTTCATTGTGCACAGTCGAATCCAGGTCTGGTTGTTCAGTGTGTACGGTCTAATCCAGGATTGGGTGTTCAGTGTGTACGGTCTAATCCAGGATTGGGTGTTCAGTGTGCACGGTCTAATCCAGGTCTGGGTGTTCCCTGTGCATGGACTAATCCAGACCTGGGTGTTCCATGTGCACGGCCTAATCCAGGTCTGTGAGTTCAGTGTGCACGGCCAAATCCAGGTGAGGGTGTTCAGTGTGCACGGTCTAATCCAGGTCTGGGTGTTCAGTGTGCACATTTAATCCAGGTCTGGGTGTTCAGTGTGCACAGTCTAATCCAGGACTGGGTGTTCAGTGTACACGGTTTAATCCAGGTCTGGGTGTTCAGTGTGCACGGTCTAATCCTGGTCTGGGTGTTCAGTGCGCACAGTCTAATCCAGGTCTGGTGTTCAGTGCGCACGGTTTAATCCAGGTCTGGGTGTTCAGTGTGCACAGTCTAATCCAGGTCTGGGTGTTCAGTGTGCACAGTCTAATCCAGGTCTGGGTGTTCAGTGTGCACAGTCTTATCCATGTCTGGGTGTTCAGTGTGCACAGTCTAATCCAGGTCTGGGTGTGCAGCGTGCATGGTCTATTCCAGGTCTGGGTGTTTCGTGTGCACGGTCTAATCCAGGTCTGGGTGTTCAGTGTGCACAGTCGAATCCAGATCTGGATGTTCAGTGTGTACGGTCTAATCCAGGTCTGGGTGTTCAGTGTGCACAGTCTAATCCCGGTCTGGGTGTTCAGTGTACCCGGTCTAATCCAGGTCTGGGTGTTCAGTGTGCACGGTCTAATCCAGGACTGGGAGTTCAGTGTGCCCAGTCTAACCCATGTCTGGGTGTTTCGTGTGCACGGTCTAATCCAGGTCTGGGTGTTCAGTGTGCACGGTCTAATCCTGGTCTGGGTGTTTAGTGTGCACAGTCTAATCCAGGTCTGGGTGTTCAGTGTGCCCAGTCTAATCCAGGTATAGGTGTTTAGTGTGCACAGTCTAATCCAGGTCTGGGTGTTCAGTGTGCCCAGTTTAACCCATGTCTGGGTGTTTCGTGTGCACGGTCTAATCCAGGTCTGGGTGTTCAGTGTGCACGGTCTAATCCAGGTCTGGGTGTTCAGTGTGCCCAGTTTAACCCATGTCTGGGTGTTTCGTGTGCACGGTTTTATCCCGGACTGGGTGTTCAGTGCGCACGGTCTAATCCAGGTCTGGGTGTTCAGTGTGCACGGTCTAATCCAGGTCTGGGTGTTCAGTGTGCACGGTCTAATCCAAGTCTGGGTGTTCAGTGTGCATGGTCTAATCCTGGTCTGGATGTTCAGTGTGCACGGTCCAATCCAGGTCTGGGTGTGCAGTGTGCACGGTCTAATCCAGATCTGGGTGTTCCCTGTGCACGGCCAAATCCAGGACAGGGAGTTCAGTGTGCACAGTCTATTCCAGGTCTGGGTGTTCGGTGTGCACGGTCTAATCCAGGTCTGGGAGTTCAGTATGCACATTCCAATCCAGGTATGGGTGTTCAGTGTGCACAATCTAATCCAGGACTGGGTGTTCAGTGTGCACGGTCTAATCCTGGTCTGGGTGTTCAGTGTGCACGGTCTAATCCAGGTCTGGGTGTACAGTGTGCACGGTCTAATCCAGGACTGGGTGTTCAGTGTGTACGGTCTAATCCAGGACTGGGTGTTCAGTGTGTACGGTCTAATCCAGATCTGGGTGTTCCCTGTGCACGGACTAATCCAGACCTGGGTGTTCCATGTGTACGGCCAAATCCAGGTCAGGGAGTTCAGTGTGCACAGTCTATTCCAGGTCTGGGTGTTCGGTGTGCACGGTCTAATCCAGGTCTGGGAGTTCAGTGTGCACAATCTAATCCAGGACTTGGTGTTCAGTGTGCATGGCCTAATCCTGGTCTGGGTGTTCAGTGTGCATGGTCTAATCCTGGTCTGGGTGTTCAGTATGCACGGTCTAATCCAGGTCTGGGTGTTCAGTATGCACATTCCAATCCAGGTATGGGTGTTCAGTGTGCACAATCTAATCCAGGACTGGGTGTTCAGTGTGCACGGTCTAATCCTGGTCTGGGTGTTCAGTGTGCACGGTCTAATCCAGGTCTGGGTGTACAGTGTGCACGGTCTAATCCAGGACTGGGTGTTCAGTGTGTACGGTCTAATCCAGGTCGGGGTGTTCAGCAAGCACGATCTAATCCAACTCTGGGTGTACAGTGTGCACGGTCTAATCCAGGACTGGGTGTTCAGTGTGTACGGTCTAATCCAGGTCGGGGTGTTCAGCAAGCACGATCTAATCCAACTCTGGGAGTTCAGTGTGCACGATCTTTTCCAGGTCTGGGTGTTCAGTGTGCACCGTCTAATCCAGGTCTTGGAGTTCAGTGTGCACAGTCTCATCCAGGTCTGGGTGTTCAGTGTGCATGGTCTAATCCAGGTCTGGGTGTTCAGTGTGCATGGTCTAATCCAGGTCTGGGTGTTCGGTGTGCACAGTCCAATCCAGGTCTGGGTGTTCCCTGTGCACGGTCCAATCCAGGTCTGGGTGTGCAGTGTGCACGGTCTAATCCAGGTCTGGGTGTTCTGTGTGCACGGTCCAATCCAGGTCTGGGTGTGCAGTGTGCACGGTCTAATCCAGGTCTGGGTATTCTGTGTGCACGGACTAATCCAGGTCTGGGTGTTCCCTGTGCACGGACTAATCCAGACCTGGGAGTTCCATGTGCACGGTCTAATCCAGGTCTGGGAGTTCAGTGTGCATGGTCAAATCCAGGTCTGGGTGTTCAGTGTGCACAGTCTAATCCAGGACTGGGTGTTCAGTGTGCACAGTCTAATCCAGGTCCTGGTGTTCAGTGTGCATGGCCTAATCCTGGTCTGGGTGTTCATTGTGCATGGTCTAATCCAGGTCCTGGTGTTCAGTATGCATGGTCTATTCCAGGTCTGGGTGTTCAGTGTGCACGGACTAATCCAGGTCTGGGTGGTCTGTGTACACGTTTTAATCCAGGTCTGGGTGTTCAGTGTCCACAATCTCATCCAGGTCTGGGAGTTCAGTGTGCACAGTCTAAACCAGGTCTGGGAGTTCAGTGTGCACAGTCTAATCCAGGACTGGGTGTTCAATGTGCACGGTCTAATCCAGGTCTGGGTGTGCAGCGTGCATGGTCTATTCCAGGTCTGGGTGTTTCGTGTGCACAGTCGAATCCAGATCTGGATGTTCAGTGTGTACGGTCTAATCCAGGTCTGGGTGTTCAGTGTGCACAGTCTAATCCCGGTCTGGGTGTTCAGTATGCACATTCCAATCCAGGTATGGGTGTTCAGTGTGCACAATCTAATCCAGGACTGGGTGTTCAGTGTGCACGGTCTAATCCTGGTCTGGGTGTTCAGTGTGCACGGTCTAATCCAGGACTGGGTGTTCAGTGTGCACGGTCTAATCCAGGACTGGGTGTTCAGTGTGTACGGTCTAATCCAGGACTGGGTGTTCAGTGTGTACGGTCTAATCCAGGTCGGGGTGTTCAGCAAGCACGATCTAATCCAACTCTGGGTGTACAGTGTGCACGGTCTAATCCAGGACTGGGTGTTCAGTGTGTACGGTCTAATCCAGGTCGGGGTGTTCAGCAAGCACGATCTAATCCAACTCTGGGAGTTCAGTGTGCACGATCTTTTCCAGGTCTGGGTGTTCAGTGTGCACCGTCTAATCCAGGTCTGGGTGTTCAGTGTGCACAGTCTCATCCAGGTCTGGGTGTTCAGTGTGCATGGTCTAATCCAGGTCTGGGTGTTCAGTGTGCATGGTCTAATCCAGGTCTGGGTGTTCGGTGTGCACAGTCCAATCCAGGTCTGGGTGTTCCCTGTGCACGGTCCAATCCAGGTCTGGGTGTGCAGTGTGCACGGTCTAATCCAGGTCTGGGTGTTCTGTGTGCACGGTCTAATCCAGGTCTGGGTGTTCCCTGTGCACGGTCCAATCCAGGTCTGGGTGTGCAGTGTGCACAGTCTAATCCAGGTCTGGCTATTCTGTGTGCACGGACTAATCCAGGTCTGGGTGTTCCCTGTGCACGGACTAATCCAGACCTGGGTGTTCAGTGTGCACAGTCTAATCCAGGACTGGGTGTTCAGTGTGCACAGTCGAATCCAGGTCCTGGTGTTCAGTGTGCATGGCCTAATCCTGGTCTGGGTGTTCATTGTGCATGGTCTAATCCAGGTCCTGGTGTTCAGTGTGCATGGTCTATTCCAGGTCTGGGTGTTCAGTGTGCACGGACTAATCCAGGTCTGGGTGGTCTGTGTACACGTTTTAATCCAGGTCTGGGTGTTCAGTGTCCACAATCTCATCCAGGTCTGGGAGTTCAGTGTGCACAGTCTAAACCAGGTCTGGGGGTTCAGTGTGCACAGTCTAATCCAGGACTGGGTGTTCAATGTGCACGGTCTAATCCAGGTCTGGGTGTGCAGCGTGCATGGTCTATTCCAGGTCTGGGTGTTTCGTGTGCACAGTCTAATCCAGGTCTGGGTGTTCAGTGTGCACAGTCGAATCCAGATCTGGATGTTCAGTGTGTACGGTCTAATCCAGGTCTGGGTGTTCAGTGTGCACAGTCTAATCCCGGTCTGGGTGTTCAGTGTGCCCAGTCTAATCCAGGTATAGGTGTTTAGTGTGCACAGTCTAATCCAGGACTGGGAGTTCAGTGTGCCCAGTCTAACCCATGTCTGGGTGTTTCGTGTGCACGGTCTAATCCAGGTCTGGGTGTTCAGTGTGCCCAGTCTAATCCAGGTCTGGGTGTTCGGTGTGCACGGTTTTATCCCGGACTGGGTGTTCAGTGCGCACGGTCTAATCCAGTTCTGGGTGTTCAGTGTGCACAGTCAAATCCTGGTCTGGGTGTTCAGTGTGTACGGTCCAATCCAGGTCTGGGTGTGCAGTGTGCACGGTCTAATCCAGGTCT
Source organism: Chiloscyllium plagiosum (assembly GCF_037043375.1). NCBI lineage: Eukaryota > Metazoa > Chordata > Chondrichthyes > Orectolobiformes > Hemiscylliidae > Chiloscyllium > Chiloscyllium plagiosum. The sequence continues at coordinate 95,988,902 of NW_028270147.1, read as the reverse complement.
GGGTGTTCAGTGTGCACGGTCTAATCCAGGTCGGGGTGTTCAGCAAGCACGATCTAATCCAACTCTGGGTGTACAGTGTGCACGGTCTAATCCAGGACTGGGTGTTCAGTGTGTACGGTCTAATCCAGGTCTGGGTGTTCAGCAAGCACGATCAAATCCAACTCTGGGAGTTCAGTGTGCACGATCTTTTCCAGGTCTGGGTGTTCAGTGTGCACCGTCTAATCCAGGTCTTGGAGTTCAGTGTGCACAGTCTCATCCAGGTCTGGGTGTTCAGTGTGCATGGTCTAATCCAGGTCTGGGTGTTCAGTGTGCATGGTCTAATCCAGGTCTGGGTGTTCGGTGTGCACAGTCCAATCCAGGTCTGGGTGTTCCCTGTGCACGGTCCAATCCAGGTCTGGGTGTGCAGTGTGCACGGTCTAATCTAGGTCTGGGTGTTCTGTGTGCACGGTCTAATCCAGGTCTGGGTGTTCCCTGTGCACGGTCCAATCCAGGTCTGGGTGTGCAGTGTGCACGGTCTAATCCAGGTCTGGGTATTGTGTGTGCACGGACTAATCCAGGTCTGGGTGTTCCCTGTGCACGGACTAATCCAGACCTGGGAGTTCCATGTGCACGGTCTAATCCAGGTCTGGGAGTTCAGTGTGCACGGTCTAATCCAGGTCTGCGTGATCCCTGTGCATGGACTAATCCAGACCTGGGTGTTCCATGTGCACGGTCTAATCTAGGTCTGGGAGTTCAGTGTGCATGGTCAAATCCAGGTCTGGGTGTTCAGTGTGCAGAGTCTAATCCAGGACTGGGTGTTCAGTGTGCACAGTCTAATCCAGGTCCTGGTGTTCAGTGTGCATGGCCTAATCCTGGTCTGGGTGTTCATTGTGCATGGTCTAATCCAGGTCCTGGTGTTCAGTGTGCATGGTCTATTCCAGGTCTGGGTGTTCAGTGTACACGTTTTAATCCAGGTCTGGGTGTTCAGTGTCCACAATCTCATCCAGGTCTGGGAGTTCAGTGTGCACAGTCTAAACCAGGTCTGGGAGTTCAGTGTGCACAGTCTAATCCAGGACTGGGTGTTCAATGTGCACGGTCTAATCCAGGTCTGGGTGTGCAGCGTGCATGGTCTATTCCAGGTCTGGGTGTTTCGTGTGCACAGTCTAATCCAGGTCTGGGTGTTCAGTGTGCACAGTCGAATCCAGATCTGGATGTTCAGTGTGTACAGTCTAATCCAGGTCTGGGTGTTCAGTGTGCACAGTCTAATCCCGGTCTGGGTGTTCAGTGTACCCGGTCTAATCCAGATCTGGGTGTTCAGTGTGCATGGTCTAATCCAGGACTGGGAGTTCAGTGTGCCCAGTCTAACCCATGTCTGGGTGTTTCGTGTGCACGGTCTAATCCAGGTCTGGGTGTTCAGTGTGCACGGTCTAATCCTGGTCTGGGTGTTTAGTGTGCACAGTCTAATCCAGGTCTGGGTGTTCAGTGTGCCCAGTCTAATCCAGGTATAGGTGTTTAGTGTGCACAGTCTAATCCAGGACTGGGAGTTCAGTGTGCCCAGTCTAACCCATGTCTGGGTGTTTCGTGTGCACGGTCTAATCCAGGTCTGGGTGTTCAGTGTGCACGGTCTAATCCAGGTCTGGGTGTTCAGTGTGCCCAGTCTAATCCAGGTCTGGGTGTTCGGTGTGCACGGTTTTATCCCGGACTGGGTGTTCAGTGCGCACGGTCTAATCCAGTTCTGGGTGTTCAGTGTGCACAGTCAAATCCTGGTCTGGGTGTTCAGTGTGTACGGTCCAATCCAGGTCTGGGTGTGCAGTGTGCACGGTCTAATCCAGATCTGGGTGTTCCCTGTGCACGGACTAATCCAGACCTGGGTGTTCCATGTGCACGGCCAAATCCAGGTCAGGGAGTTCAGTGTGCACGGTCTATTCCAGGTCTGGGTGTTCGGTGTGCACGGTCTCATCCAGGTCTGGGTGTTCCATCTGGACGGTCTAATCCAGGTCTGGGAGTTCAGTGTGCACAGTCTAATCCAGGACTGGGTGTTCAGTGTGCACAATCTAATCCAGGACTTGGTGTTCAGTGTGCATGGCCTAATCCTGGTCTGGTTGTTCAGTGTGTACGGTCTAATCCAGGTATGGGTGTTCAGTGTGCACGGTCTAATCCAGGTCTGGGTGTTCGGTGTGCACAGTCCAATCCAGGTCTGGGTGTTCCCTGTGCACGGTCCAATCCAGGTCTGGGTGTGCAGTGTGCACGGTCTAATCTAGGTCTGGGTGTTCTGTGTGCACGGTCTAATCCAGGTCTGGGTGTTCCCTGTGCACGGTCCAATCCAGGTCTGGGTGTGCAGTGTGCACGGTCTAATCCAGGTCTGGGTATTGTGTGTGCACGGACTAATCCAGGTCTGGGTGTTCCCTGTGCACGGACTAATCCAGACCTGGGAGTTCCATGTGCACGGTCTAATCCAGGTCTGGGAGTTCAGTGTGCACGGTCTAATCCAGGTCTGCGTGATCCCTGTGCATGGACTAATCCAGACCTGGGTGTTCCATGTGCACGGTCTAATCTAGGTCTGGGAGTTCAGTGTGCATGGTCAAATCCAGGTCTGGGTGTTCAGTGTGCAGAGTCTAATCCAGGACTGGGTGTTCAGTGTGCACAGTCTAATCCAGGTCCTGGTGTTCAGTGTGCATGGCCTAATCCTGGTCTGGGTGTTCATTGTGCATGGTCTAATCCAGGTCCTGGTGTTCAGTGTGCATGGTCTATTCCAGGTCTGGGTGTTCAGTGTACACGTTTTAATCCAGGTCTGGGTGTTCAGTGTCCACAATCTCATCCAGGTCTGGGAGTTCAGTGTGCACAGTCTAAACCAGGTCTGGGAGTTCAGTGTGCACAGTCTAATCCAGGACTGGGTGTTCAATGTGCACGGTCTAATCCAGGTCTGGGTGTGCAGCGTGCATGGTCTATTCCAGGTCTGGGTGTTTCGTGTGCACAGTCTAATCCAGGTCTGGGTGTTCAGTGTGCACAGTCGAATCCAGATCTGGATGTTCAGTGTGTACAGTCTAATCCAGGTCTGGGTGTTCAGTGTGCACAGTCTAATCCCGGTCTGGGTGTTCAGTGTACCCGGTCTAATCCAGATCTGGGTGTTCAGTGTGCATGGTCTAATCCAGGACTGGGAGTTCAGTGTGCCCAGTCTAACCCATGTCTGGGTGTTTCGTGTGCACGGTCTAATCCAGGTCTGGGTGTTCAGTGTGCACGGTCTAATCCTGGTCTGGGTGTTTAGTGTGCACAGTCTAATCCAGGTCTGGGTGTTCAGTGTGCCCAGTCTAATCCAGGTATAGGTGTTTAGTGTGCACAGTCTAATCCAGGACTGGGAGTTCAGTGTGCCCAGTCTAACCCATGTCTGGGTGTTTCGTGTGCACGGTCTAATCCAGGTCTGGGTGTTCAGTGTGCACGGTCTAATCCAGGTCTGGGTGTTCAGTGTGCCCAGTCTAATCCAGGTCTGGGTGTTCGGTGTGCACGGTTTTATCCCGGACTGGGTGTTCAGTGCGCACGGTCTAATCCAGTTCTGGGTGTTCAGTGTGCACAGTCAAATCCTGGTCTGGGTGTTCAGTGTGTACGGTCCAATCCAGGTCTGGGTGTGCAGTGTGCACGGTCTAATCCAGATCTGGGTGTTCCCTGTGCACGGACTAATCCAGACCTGGGTGTTCCATGTGCACGGCCAAATCCAGGTCAGGGAGTTCAGTGTGCACGGTCTATTCCAGGTCTGGGTGTTCGGTGTGCACGGTCTCATCCAGGTCTGGGTGTTCCATCTGGACGGTCTAATCCAGGTCTGGGAGTTCAGTGTGCACAGTCTAATCCAGGACTGGGTGTTCAGTGTGCACAATCTAATCCAGGACTTGGTGTTCAGTGTGCATGGCCTAATCCTGGTCTGGTTGTTCAGTGTGTACGGTCTAATCCAGGTATGGGTGTTCAGTGTGCACGGTCTAATCCAGGTCTGGGTGTTCAGTGTGCACCGTCTAATCCAGGACTGGGTGTTCAGTGTACACGGTTTAATCCAGGTCTGGGTGTTCAGTTTGCACAATCTAATCCAGGACTGGGTGTTCAGTGTGCACGGTCTAATCCAGGTTTAGATTAGATTAGATTACTTTACAGTGTGGAAACAGGCCCTTCGGCCCAACAAGTCCACACCGACCCGCCGAAGCGTAACCCACCCATACCCCTACATTTACCCCTTACCTAACACTACAGGCAATTTAGTATGGCCAATTCACCTGACCTGCACATCTTTGGACTGTGGGAGGAAACCGGAGCACCCGGAGGAAACCCACGCAGACACGGGGAGAATGTGCAAACTCCACACAGTCAGTCGCCTGAGGCGGGAATTGAACCCGGGTCTCTGGTGCTGTGAGGCAGCAGTGCTAACCACTGTGCCACCGTGCCCGTGCCGTCCAGGTCTGGGTGTTCAGTGTGCACGGTCTAATCCAGGTCTAGGTGTACAGTGTGCATGGTCTAATCCAGGACTGGGTGTTCAGTGTGCACGGTCTAATCCAGGTTTGGGTGTTCAGCGAGCACGATCTAATCCAACTCTGGGAGTTCAGTGTGCACGATCTTTTCCAGGTCTGGGTGTTCAGTGTGCACCGTCTAATCCAGGTCTTGGAGTTCAGTGTGCACAGTCTAATCTAGGTCTGGGTGTTCAGTGTGCATGGTCTAATCCAGGTCTGGGTGTTCAGTGTGCATGGTCTAATCCAGGTCTGGGCTTTCTGTGTGCACGGTCCAATCCAGGTCTGGGTGTTCCCTGTGCACGGTCCAATCAAGGTCTGGGTGTGCAGTGTGCACGGTCTAATCCAGGTCTGGGTGTTCTGTGTGCACGGTCTAATCCAGGTCTGGGTGTTCCCTGTGCACGGTCCAATCCAGGTCTGGGTGTGCAGTATGCACGGTCTAATCCAGGTCTGGGTATTCTGTGTGCACGGACTAATCCAGGTCTGGGAGTTCCATGTGCACGGTCTAATCCAAGTCTGGGAGTTCAGTGTGCACGGTCTAATCCAGGTCTGGGTGATCCCTGTGCACGGACTAATCCAGACCTGGGTGTTCCATGTGCACGGTCTAATCTAGGTCTGGGAGTTCAGTGTGCACAGTCTAATCCAGGTCCTGGTGTTCAGTGTGCATGGCCTAATCCTGGTCTGGGTGTTCATTGTGCATGGTCTAATCCAGGTCCTGGTGTTCAGTGTGCATGGTCTATTCCAGGTCTGGGTGTTCAGTGTGCACGGACTAATCCAGGTCTGGGTGGTCTGTGTACACGTTTTAATCCAGGTCTGGGTGTTCAGTGTCCACAATCTCATCCAGGTCTGGGAGTTCAGTGTGCACAGTCTAAACCAGGTCTGGGAGTTCAGTGTGCACAGTCTAATCCAGGACTGGGTGTTCAATGTGCACGGTCTAATCCAGGTCAGGGTGTTCTGTGTGCACGGTCTAATCCAGGTCTGGGTGTTCCCTGTGCACGGTCCAATCCAGGTCTGGGTGTGCACTGTGCACGGTCTAATCCAGGTCTGGGTGTTCTGTGTGCACGGACTAATCCAGGTCTGGGTGTTCCCTGTGCACGGACTAATCCAGACCTCGGTGTTCCATGTGCACGGTCTAATCCAGGTCTGGGAGTTCAGTGTGCACGGTCTGATCCAGGTCTGGGTGATCCCTGTGCACGGACTAATCCAGACCTGGGTATTCCATGTGCACGGTCTAATCTAGGTCTGGGAGTTCAGTGTGCACGGTCTAATCCAGGTCTGGGTGTTCAGTGTGCACAGTCTAATCCAGGACTGGGTGTTCAGTGTGCACAGTCTAATCCAGGTCCTGGTGTTCAGTGTGCATGGCCTAATCCTGGTCTGGGTGTTCAGTGTGCATGGTCTAATCCAGGTCCTGGCGTTCAGTGTGCATGGTCTATTCCAGGTCTGGGTGTTCAGTGTGCACGGACTAATCCAGGTCTGGGTGGTCTGTGTACACGTTTTAATCCAGGTCTGGGTGTTCAGTTTCCACAGTCTCATCCAGGTCTGGGAGTTCAGTGTGCACAGTCTAAACCAGGTCTGGGAGGTCAGTGTGCACAGTCTAATCCAGGACTGGGTGTTCAATGTGCAAAGTCTAATCCAGGACTGGGTGTTCAGTGCGCACGGTCTAATCCAGGTCTGGGTGTTCAGTGTGCACAGTCTAATCCAGGACTGGGTGTTCAGTGTGCACAGTCTAATCCAGGTCCTGGTGTTCATTGTGCATGGTCTAATCCTGGTCTGGGTGTTCAGTATGATGGTCTATTCCAGGTCTGGGTGTTCAGTGTGCACGATCTAATCCAGGTCTGGGTGGTCTGTGTACACGGATTAATTCAGGTCTGGGTGTTCAGTGTGCACATTCCAATCCAGGTCTGGGTGTTCAGTGTGCACAGTCTAAACCAGAACTGGGTGTTCAGTGTGCACAGTCTAATCCAGGACTGGGTGTTCAGTGCGCACGGTCTAATCCAGGTCTGGGTGTTCAGTGTGCACAGTCTAATCCAGGTCTGGGTGTACAGTGTGCACGGTCTATTCCAGGACTGGGTGTTCAGTTTGCACGGTCTAATCCAGGTCTGGGTGTTCAGCGAGCACGATCTAATCCAACTCTGGGAGTTCAGTATGCACGATCGTTTCCAGGTCTGGGTGTTCAGTGTGCACCGTCTCATCCAGGTCTTGGAGTTCAGTGTGCACGATCTAATCCAGTACTGGGTGTTCAGTGTCCACGGTTTAATCCAGGACTGGGTGTTCAGTGTGCAATGTCTCATCCAGGACTGGGTGTTCAGTGTGCACAGTCTAATCCAGGTCTGTGTGTACAGCGTGCATGGTCTATTCCAGGTCTAGGTGTTCGGTGTGCATGGTCTATTCCAGGTCTGGGTGTTCAGTGTGTATAGACTAATCCAGGTCTGGGCGTTCAATGTGCATGGTCTAATCCAGGTCTGGGCTTTCTGTGTGCACGGTCCAATCCAGGTCTGGGTATTCCCTGTGCACGGTCCAATCCAGGTCTGGGTGTGCAGTGTGCACGGTCTAATCCAGGTCTGGGTGTTCTGTGTGCACGGTCTAATCCAGGTCTGGGTGTACCCTGTGCACGGTCCAATCCAGGTCTGGGTGTTCCCTGTGCACAGACTAATCCAGATCTGGGTGTTCCATGTACACGGTCTAATCCAGGTCTGGGAGTTCAGTGTGCACGGTCTAATCCAGGTCTGGGTGTTCCCTGTGCACGGACTAATCCAGACCTGGGTGTTCCATGTGCACGGTCTAATCCAGGTCTGGGAGTTCAGTGTGCACGGTCTAATCCAGGTCTGGGTGTTCAGTGTGCACAGTCTAATCCAGGACTGGGTGTGCAGTGTGCACAGTCTAATCCAGATCCTGGTGTTCAGTGTGCACGATCTAATTCAGGTCTGGGTGTTCTGTGTACACGTTTTAATCCAGGTCTGGGTGTTCAGTGTCCACAGTCTCATCCAGGTCTGGGAGTTCAGTGTGCACGGTCTAATCCAGGTCTGGGAGTTCAGTGTGCACAGTCTAATCCAGGACTGGGTGTTCAATGTGCACGGTCTAATCCAGGTCTGGGTGTTCAGTGTGCACAGTCTAATCCAAGTCTGGGAGTTCAGTGTGCACAGTCTAATCCAGGACTGGGTGTTCAATGTGCACGGTCTAATCCAGGTCTGGGTGTTCAGTGTGCACAGTCTAATCCAGGACTGGGTGTTCAATGTGTACGGTCTAATCCAGGATTGGGTGTTCAGTGTGCATCGTCTATCCCAGGTCTGGGTGTGCAGTGTGCACGGTCTAATCCAGGTCAGGGTGTTCTGTGTGCACGGTCTAATCCAGGTCTGGGTGTTCCCTGTGCACGGTCCAATCCAGGTCTGGGTGTGCACTGTGCACGGTCTAATCCAGGTCTGGGTGTTCTGTGTGCACGGACTAATTCAGGTCTGGGTGTTCCCTGTGCACGGACTAATCCAGACCTGGGTGTTCCATGTGCACGGTCTGATCCAGGTCTGGGTGATCCCTGTGCACGGACTAATCCAGACCTGGGTGTTCCATGTGCACGGTCTAATCTAGGTCTGGGAGTTCAGTGTGCACGGTCTAATCCAGGTCTGGGTGTTCAGTGTGCACAGTCTAATCCAGGACTGGGTGTTCAGTGTGCACAGTCTAATCCAGGTCCTGGTGTTCAGTGTGCATGGCCTAATCCTGGTCTGGGTGTTCAGTGTACATGGTCTAATCCAGGTCCTGGCGTTCAGTGTGCATGGTCTATTCCAGGTCTGGGTGTTCAGTGTGCACGGACTAATCCAGGTCTGGGTGGTCTGTGTACACGTTTTAATCCAGGTCTGGGTGTTCAGTTTCCACAGTCTCATCCAGGTCTGGGAGTTTAGTGTGCACAGTCTAAACCAGGTCTGGGAGTTCAGTGTGCACAGTCTAATCCAGGACTGGGTGTTTCGCTGGCACAGTGGTTAGCACTGCTGCCTCACAGCGCCTGAGACCCGGGTTCAATTCCCGCCTCAGGCGACTGACTGTGTGGAGTTTGCACGTTCTCCCCGTGTCTGCGTGGGTTTTCTCCGGGTGCTCCGGTTTCCTCCCACAGTCCAAAAGATGTGCAGGGTCAGGTGAATTGGCTATGCTAAATTGCCCGTAGTGTTCGGTAAGGGGTAAATGTAGGGGTATGGGTGGGTTTCGCATCGGCGGGTCGGTGTGGACTTGTTGGGCCGAAGGGCCTGTTTCCACACTGTAATGCAATCTAATCTAATCTAATCCAGGTCTGGGTGTTCAGTGTGCACAGTCTAATCAAGGTCTGGGTGTTCAGTGTACACAGTCTAATCCTGGTCTGGGTGTTCAGTATGATGGTCTATTCCAGGTCTGGGTGTTCAGTGTGCACGATCTAATCCAGGTCTGGGTGGTCTGTGTACACGGTTTAATTCAGGTCTGGGTGTTCAGTGTGCACATTCCAATCCAGGTCTGGGTGTTCAGTGTGCACAGTCTAAACCAGGACTGGGTGTTCAGTGTGCACAGTCTAATCCAGGACTGGGTGTTCAGTGCGCACGGTCTAATCCAGGTCTGGGTGTTCAGTGTGCACAGTCTAATCCAGGTCTGGGTGTACAGTGTGCACGGTCTATTCCAGGACTGGGTGTTCAGTTTGCACGGTCTAATCCAGGTCTGGGTGTTCAGCGAGCACGATCTAATCCAACTCTGGGAGTTCAGTATGCACGATCGTTTCCAGGTCTGGGTGTTCAGTGTGCACCGTCTCATCCAGGTCTTGGAGTTCAGTGTGCACGATCTAATCCAGTACTGGGTGTTCAGTGTCCACGGTTTAATCCAGGACTGGGTGTTCAGTGTGCAATGTCTCATCCAGGACTGGGTGTTCAGTGTGCACAGTCTAATCCAGGTCTGTGTGTACAGCGTGCATGGTCTATTCCAGGTCTAGGTGTTCGGTGTGCATGGTCTATTCCAGGTCTGGGTGTTCAGTGTGTATAGACTAATCCAGGTCTGGGCGTTCAATGTGCATGGTCTAATCCAGGTCTGGGCTTTCTGTGTGCACGGTCCAATCCAGGTCTGGGTATTCCCTGTGCACGGTCCAATCCAGGTCTGGGTGTGCAGTGTGCACGGTCTAATCCAGGTCTGGGTGTTCTGTGTGCACGGTCTAATCCAGGTCTGGGTGTACCCTGTGCACGGTCTAATCCAGGACTGGGTGTTCAGTTTGCACGGTCTAATCCAGGTCTGGGTGTTCAGCGAGCACGATCTAATCCAACTCTGGGAGTTCAGTATGCACGATCGTTTCCAGGTCTGGGTGTTCAGTGTGCACCGTCTCATCCAGGTCTTGGAGTTCAGTGTGCACGATCTAATCCAGTACTGGGTGTTCAGTGTCCACGGTTTAATCCAGGACTGGGTGTTCAGTGTGCAATGTCTCATCCAGGACTGGGTGTTCAGTGTGCACAGTCTAATCCAGGTCTGTGTGTACAGCGTGCATGGTCTATTCCAGGTCTAGGTGTTCGGTGTGCATGGTCTAATCCAGGTCTGGGCTTTCTGTGTGCACGGTCCAATCCAGGTCTGGGTATTCCCTGTGCACAGACTAATCCAGATCTGGGTGTTCCATGTACACGGTCTAATCCAGGTCTGGGAGTTCAGTGTGCACGGTCTAATCCAGGTCTGGGTGTTCCCTGTGCACGGACTAATCCAGACCTGGGTGTTCCATGTGCACGGTCTAATCCAGGTCTGGGAGTTCAGTGTGCACGGTCTAATCCAGGTCTGGGTGTTCAGTGTGCACAGTCTAATCCAGGACTGGGTGTGCAGTGTGCACAGTCTAATCCAGATCCTGGTGTTCAGTGTGCACGATCTAATTCAGGTCTGGGTGTTCTGTGTACACGTTTTAATCCAGGTCTGGGTGTTCAGTGTCCACAGTCTCATCCAGGTCTGGGAGTTCAGTGTGCACGGTCTAATCCAGGTCTGGGAGTTCAGTGTGCACAGTCTAATCCAGGACTGGGTGTTCAATATGCAAGGTCTAATCCAGGTCTGGGTGTTCAGTGTGCACAGTCTAATCCAGGTCTGGGAGTTCAGTGTGCACAGTCTAATCCAGGACTGGGTGTTCAATGTGCACGGTCTAATCCAGGTCTGGGTGTTCAGTGTGCACAGTCTAATCCAGGACTGAGTGTTCAGTGTGTACGGTCTAATCCAGGACTGGGTGTTCAGTGTGCACGGTCTAATCCAGGATTGGGTGTTCAGTGTGCACGGTCTAATCCAGGACTGGGTGTTTAGTGTGCATGGCCTAATCCTGGTCTGGGTGTTCAGTGTGCATGGTCTAATCCTGGTCTGGGTGTTCAGTGTGCACAGTCTAATCCAGGACTGGGTGTTTAGTGTGCATGGCCTAATCCTGGTCTGGGTGTTCAGTGTGCATGGTCTAATCCTGGTCTGGGTGTTCAGTATGCACGGTCTAATCCAGGTCTGGGTGGTCTGTGTACACGGTTTAATCCAGGTCTGGGTGTTCAGTGTGCACAGTCTAATCCAGGACTGGGTGTTCAGTGTGCATGGCCTAATCCAGGTCTGGGTGTTCAGCGAGCACAGTCGAATCAAGGACTGGGTGTACAGTGTGCACGGCCTAATCCAGGACTGGGTGTTCAGTGTGCACGGTCTAATCCAGGTCTGGGTGTTCAGCGAGCACGATCTAATCCAACTCTGGGAGTTCAGTATGCACGATCGTTTCCAGGTCTGGGTGTTCAGTGTGCACTGTCTAATCCAGGTCTTGGAGTTCAGTGTGCACGATCTAATCCAGTACTGGGTGTTCAGTGTCCACGGTTTAATCCAGGACTGGGTGTTCAGTGTGCACAGTCTAATCCAGGTCTGTGTGTACAGCGTGCATGGTCTATTCCTGGTCTAGGTGTTCGGTGTGCATGGTCTATTCCAGGTCTGGGTGTTCAGTGTGTATAGACTAATCCAGGTCTGGGCGTTCAATGTGCATGGTCTAATCCAGGTCTGGGCTTTCTGTGTGCACGGTCCAATCCAGGTCTGGGTATTCCCTGTGCACGGTCCAATCCAGGTCTGGGTGTGCAGTGTGCATTGTCTAATCCAGGTCTGGGTGTACCCTGTGCACGGTCCAATCCAGGTCTGGGTGTTCCCTGTGCACAGACTAATCCAGACCTGGGTGTTCCATGTGCACGGTCTAATCCAGGTCTGGGAGATCAGTGTGCACGGTCTAATCCAGGTCTGGGTGTTCCCTGTGCACGGACTAATCCAGACCTGGGTGTTCCATGTGCACGGTCTAATCTAGGTCTGGGAGTTCAGTGTGCACGGTCTAATCCAGGTCTGGGTGTTCCCTGTGCACGGACTTATCCAGACTTGGGTGTTCCATGTGCACGGTCCAATCCAGGTCTGGGTGTGCAGTGTGCATTGTCTAATCCAGGTCTGGGTGTTCCCTGTGCACGGACTAATCCAGACCTGGGTGTTCCATGTGCACGGTCTAATCTAGGTCTGGGAGTTCAGTGTGCACGGTCTAATCCAGGTCTGGGTGTTCCCTGTGCACGGACTTATCCAGACTTGGGTGTTCCATGTGCACGGTCCAATCCAGGACTGGGTGTTCTGTGTGCACGGTCTAATCCAGGTCTGGGTGTTCCCTGTGCACAGACTAATCCAGACTTGGGTGTTCCATGTGCACGGTCTAATCCAGGTCTGGGAGTTCAGTGTGCACGGTCTAATCCAGGTCTGGGTGTTCAGTGTGCACAGTCTAATCCAGGACTGGGTGTTCAGTGTGCACAGTCTAATCCAGGTCCAGGTGTTCAGTGTGCACGATCTAATTCAGGTCTGGGTGTTCTGTGTACACAGTCTCATCCAGGTCTGGGAGTTCAGTGTGCACGGTCTAATCCAGGTCAGGGTGTTCAGTGTGCACGGTCAAATCCTGGTCTGGGTGTTCCATCTGGACGGGCTCATCCAGGTCTGGGTGTTCAGTGTGCACTGTCTAATCCAGGACTGGGTGTTCCCTGTGCACGGTGTAATCCAGGTCAGGGTGTTCAGTGTGCACAGTCTAATCCAGGACTGGGTGTTCAGTGTGCATGGCCTAATCCTGGTCTGGGTGTTCAGTGTGCACAGTCTAATCCAGGACTGGGTGTTCAGTGTGCACAGTCTAATCCAGGTCAGGGTGTTCAGTGTGCACAGTCTAATCCAGGACTGGGTGTTCAGTGTGCATGGCCTAATCCTGGTCTGGGTGTTCAGTGTGCACAGTCTAATCCAGGACTGGGTGTTCAGTGTGCACAGTCTAATCCAGGTCTGGGTGTTTAGTGTGCATGGCCTAATCCAGGTCTGGGTGTTCAGTGTGCACGGTGTAATCCAGGTCAGGGTGTTCAGTGTGCACGGTCTAATCCAGGTCAGGGTGTTCAGTGTGCACGGTCTAATCCAGGTCAGGGTGTTCAGTGTGCACGGTCAAATCCTGGTCTGGGTGTTCCATCTGGACGGGCTCATCCAGGTCTGGGTGTTCAGTGTGCACTGTCTAATCCAGGACTGGGTGTTCAGTGTGCACGGTCTCATCCAGGACAGGGTGTTCAGTGTGCACAGTCTAATCCAGGACTGGGTGTTCAGTGTGCATGGCCTAATCCTGGTCTGGGTGTTCAGTGTGCACAGTCTAATCCAGGACTGGGTGTTCAGTGTGCACAGTCTAATCCAGGTCTGGGTGTTTAGTGTGCATGGCCTAATCCTGGTCTGGGTGTTCAGTGTGCATGGTCTAATCCGGGTCTGGGTGTTCAGTGTGCACGGACTAATCCAGGTCTGGGTGTTCAGTGTGTACGGACTAATCCAGGTCTGGGTGGTCTGTGTACACAGTTCGATCCAGGTCTGTGTGTTCAGTGTGCACAGTCTAATCCAGGACTGGGTGTTCAGTGTGCACGGTCTAATCCAGGTCTGGGTGTTCAGTGTGTCCGCTCTAATCCAGGTCTGGGTATACAGTGTGCACGCTCTAATCCAGGTCTGGGAGTTCCTTGTGCACGGTCTAATCCAGGTCTGGGTGTTCAGTGTGCACAGTCTAATCCAGCACTGGGTGTTCAGTGTGTACGCTCTAATCCAGCACTGGGTGTTCAGTGTGCACAGTCTAATCCAGGTCTGGGAGTTCAGTGTGCACGATCTAATCCAGGTCTGGGTGTTCAGCGTGCACGGTTTAATCCAGGACTGGGTGTTCAGTGTGCACGGTCTAATCCAGGTCTGGGTTTTCAGTGTGCACAGTCTAATCCAGGTCTGGGTCTTTAGTGTGCACGGTCTAATCCATGACAGGGTGTTCAGTGTGCACGGTCTAATCCAGATCTGGGTGTTCGGTGTGCACAGACCCATCCTGGTCTGGGTGTTCAGTGTGCACGGTCTAATCCAGGTCTGGGTCTTTAGTGTGCACGGTCTAATCCAGGACTGGGTGTTCAGTGTGCACGGTCTAATCCAGGTCTGGGTGTTCAGTGTCCACGGTTTAATCCATGTCTGGGTGTTTCGTGTGCACGGTCAAATCCAGGTCTGGGTGTTCAGTGTGCACGGTCTAATCCAGGTCTGGGAGTTCCCTGGGAGTCTAATCGAGGTCTGGGTGTTCAGTGCACACAGTCTAATCCAGGACTGGGTGTTCAGTGTGCACGGTCTAATCCTGCACTGGTTGTTCAGTGTGCACAGTCTAAGCCAGGTCCTGGTCTTCAGTGTACACAGTTTAATCCAGAACTGGGTGTTCAGTGTGCACAGTCTAATCCAGGTGAGGGTGTTCACTGTGCACGGTCTAATCCAGGACTGGGTGTTTAGTGTGCACGGTCTAATCCAGGTCTGGGTGTTCAGTGTCCACGGTTTAATCCATGTCTGGGTGTTTCGTGTGCACGGTCAAATCCAGGTCTGGGTGTTCAGTGTGCACGGTCTAATCCAGGTCTGGGAGTTCCCTGGGAGTCTAATCGAGGTCTGGGTGTTCAGTGCACACAGTCTAATCCAGGACTGGGTGTTCAGTGTGCACGGTCTAATCCAGGTCTGGGTGTTCAGTGTCCACGGTTTAATCCATGTCTGGGTGTTTCGTGTGCACGGTCAAATCCAGGTCTGGGTGTTCAGTGTGCACGGTCTAATCCAGGTCTGGGAGTTCCCTGGGAGTCTAATCGAGGTCTGGGTGTTCAGTGCACACAGTCTAATCCAGGACTGGGTGTTCAGTGTGCACGGTCTAATCCTGCACTGGGTGTTCAGTGTGCACAGTCTAATCCAGGTGAGGGTGTTCACTGTGCACGGTCTAATCCAGGACTGGGTGTTTAGTGTGCACGGTCTAATCCAGGACTGGGTGTTCAGTGTGCATGGTCTGATCCAGGTCTGGGTGTTCAGTGTGCAGAGTCTAATCCAGTACTGGGTATTCAGTGTGCAGAGTCGAATCCAGATCTGGTTGTTCAGTGTGTACGGTCTAATCCAGGTCTGGGTGTTCAGTGTGCACAGTCTAATCAAGGTCTGGGTGTTCAGTGTTCACGGTCTAATCCAGGACTGGGTGTTCAGTGTGCATGGCCTAATCCTGGTCTGGGTGTTCAGTGTGCATGGTCTAATCCTGGTCTGGGTGTTCAGTATGATGGTCTATTCCAGGTCTGGGTGTTCAGTGTGCACGATCTAATCCAGGTCTGGGTGGTCTGTGTACACGGTTTAATTACGGTCTGGGTGTTCAGTGTGCACATTCCAATCCAGGTCTGGGTGTTCAGTGTGCACAGTCTAAACCAGGACTGGGTGTTCAGTGTGCACAGTCTAATCCAGGACTGGGTGTTCAGTGTGCACGATCGTTTCCAGGTCTGGGTGGTCAGTGTGCACCGTCTAATCCAGGTCTTGGAGTTCAGTGTGCAATGTCTCATCCAGGACTGGGTGTTCAGTGTGCACAGTCTAATCCAGGTCTGTGTGTACAGCGTGCATGGTCTATTCCAGGTCTAGGTGTTCGGTGTGCATGGTCTATTCCAGGTCTGGGTGTTCAGTGTGTATAGACTAATCCAGGTCTGGGTGTTCAATGTGCATGGTCTAATCCAGGTCTGGGCTTTCTGTGTGCACGGTCCAATCCAGGTCTGGGTATTCCCTGTGCACGGTCCAATCCAGGTCTGGGTGTGCAGTGTGCACGGTCTAATCCAGGTCTGGGTGTTCTGTGTGCACGGTCTAATCCAGGTCTGGGTGTACCCTGTGCACGGTCCAATCCAGGTCTGGGTGTTCCCTGTGCACAGACTAATCCAGATCTGGGTGTTCCATGTACACGGTCTAATCCAGGTCTGGGAGTTCAGTGTGCACGGTCTAATCCAGGTCTGGGTGTTCCCTGTGCACGGACTAATCCAGACCTGGGTGTTCCATGTGCACGGTCTAATCCAGGTCTGGGTGTTCAGTGTGCACAGTCTAATCCAGGACTGGGTGTGCAGTGTGCACAGTCTAATCCAGATCCTGGTGTTCAGTGTGCACGATCTAATTCAGGTCTCGGTGTTCTGTGTACACGTTTTAATCCAGGTCTGGGTGTTCAGTGTCCACAGTCTCATCCAGGTCTGGGAGTTCAGTGTGCACAGTCTAATCCAGGTCTGGGAGTTCAGTGTGCACAGTCTAATCCAGGACTGGGTGTTCAATGTGCACGGTCTAATCCAGGTCTGGGTGTTCAGTGTGCACAGTCTAATCCAGGTCTGGGAGTTCAGTGTGCACAGTCTAATCCAGGACTGGGTGTTCAATGTGCACGGTCTAATCCAGGTCTGGGTGTTCAGTGTGCACCGTCTAATCCAGGACTGAGTGTTCAGTGTGTACGGTATAATCCAGGACTGGGTGTTCAGTGTGCACGGTCTAATCCAGGACTGGGTGTTTAGTGTGCATGGCCTAATCCTGGTTTGGGTGTTCAGTGTGCATGGTCTAATCCTGGTCTGGGTGTTCAGTATGCATGGCCTATTCCAGGTCTTGGTGTTCAGTATGCATGGTCTATTCCAGGTCTGGGTGTTCAGTGTGCACGGTCTAATCCAGGTCTGGGTGGTCTGTGTACACGGTTTAATCCAGGTCTGGGTGTTCAGTGTGCACAGTCTAATCCAGGACTGGGTGTTCAGTGTGCATGGCCTAATCCAGGTCTGGGTGTTCAGTGTGCACAGTCGAATCCAGGACTGGGTGTTCAGTGCGCACGGTCTAATCCTGGTCTGGGTGTTCAGTATGCACGGTCTAATCCAGTTCTGGGTGTACAGTGTGCACGGTCTAATCCAGGACTGGGTGTTCAGTGTGCACGGTCTAATCCAGGTCTGGGTGTTCAGCGAGCACGATCTAATCCAACTCTGGGAGTTCAGTATGCACGATCGTTTCCAGGTCTGGGTGTTCAGTGTGCACCGTCTAATCCAGGTCTTGGAGTTCAGTGTGCACGATCTAATCCAGTACTGGGTGTTCAGTGTCCACGGTTTAATCCAGGACTGGGTGTTCAGTGTGCAATGTCTCATCCAGGACTGGGTGTTCAGTGTGCACAGTCTAATCCAGGTCTGTGTGTACAGCGTGCATGGTCTATTCCAGGTCTAGGTGTTCGGTGTGCATGGTCTATTCCAGGTCTGGGTGTTCAGTGTGTATAGACTAATCCAGGTCTGGGCGTTCAATGTGCATGGTCTAATCCAGGTCTGGGCTTTCTGTGTGCACGGTCCAATCCAGGTCTGGGTATTCCCTGTGCACGGTCCAATCCAGGTCTGGGTGTGCAGTGTGCACGGTCTAATCCAGGTCTGGGTGTTCTGTGTGCACGGTCTAATCCAGGTCTGGGTGTACCCTGTGCACGGTCCAATCCAGGTCTGGGTGTTCCCTGTGCACAGACTAATCCAGATCTGGGTGTTCCATGTACACGGTCTAATCCAGGTCTGGGAGTTCAGTGTGCACGGTCTAATCCAGGTCTGGATGTTCCCTGTGCACGGACTAATCCAGACCTGGGTGTTCCATGTGCACGGTCTAATCCAGGTCTGGGTGTTCAGTGTGCACAGTCTAATCCAGGACTGGGTGTGCAGTGTGCACAGTCTAATCCAGATCCTGGTGTTCAGTGTGCACGATCTAATTCAGGTCTCGGTGTTCTGTGTACACGTTTTAATCCAGGTCTGGGTGTTCAGTGTCCACAGTCTCATCCAGGTCTGGGAGTTCAGTGTGCACAGTCTAATCCAGGTCTGGGAGTTCAGTGTGCACAGTCTAATCCAGGACTGGGTGTTCAATGTGCACGGTCTAATCCAGGTCTGGGTGTTCAGTGTGCACAGTCTAATCCAGGTCTGGGAGTTCAGTGTGCACAGTCTAATCCAGGACTGGGTGTTCAATGTGCACGGTCTAATCCAGGTCTGGGTGTTCAGTGTGCACAGTCTAATCCAGGACTGAGTGTTCAGTGTGTACGGTCTAATCCAGGACTGGGTGTTCAGTGTGCACGGTCTAATCCAGGACTGGGTGTTTAGTGTGCATGGCCTAATCCTGGTTTGGGTGTTCAGTGTGCATGGTCTAATCCTGGTCTGGGTGTTCAGTATGCATGGTCTATTCCAGGTCTTGGTGTTCAGTATGCATGGTCTATTCCAGGTCTGGGTGTTCAGTGTGCACGGTCTAATCCAGGTCTGGGTGGTCTGTGTACACGGTTTAATCCAGGTCTGGGTGTTCAGTGTGCATGGTCTAATCCAGGACTGGGTGTTCAGTGTGCATGGCCTAATCCAGGTCTGGGTGTTCAGTGTGCACAGTCGAATCCAGGACTGGGTGTTCAGTGTGCACGGTCTAATCCAGTTCTGGGTGTACAGTGTGCACGGTCTAATCCAGGACTGGGTGTTCAGTGTGCACGGTCTAATCCAGGTCTGGGTGTTCAGCGAGCACGATCTAATCCAACTCTGGGAGTTCAGTATGCACGATCGTTTCCAGGTCTGGGTGTTCAGTGTGCACCGTCTAATCCAGGTCTTGGAGTTCAGTGTGCACGATCTAATCCAGTACTGGGTGTTCAGTGTCCACGGTTTAATCCAGGACTGGGTGTTCAGTGTGCACAGTCTAATCCAGGTCTGTGTTTACAGCGTGCATGGTCTATTCCAGGTCTAGGTGTTCGGTGTGCATGGTCTATTCCAGGTCTGGGTGTTCAGTGTGTATAGACTAATCCAGGTCTGGGTGTTCAGTGTGCACGGTCTAATCCAGGTCTGGGTGGTCTGTGTACACGGTTTAATCCAGGTCTGGGTGTTCAGTGTGCACAGTCTAATCCAGGACTGGGTGTTCAGTGTGCATGGCCTAATCCAGGTCTGGGTGTTCAGTGTGCACAGTCTAATCCAGGACTGGGTGTTCAGTGTGCATGGCCTAATCCAGGACTGGGTGTTCAGTGTGCATGGCCTAATCCAGGTCTGGGTGTTCAGTGTGCACAGTCGAATCCAGGTCTGGTGTTCAGTGTGCACGGTCTAATCCAGTTCTGGGTGTACAGTGTGCACGGTCTAATCCAGGACTGGGTGTTCAGTGTGCACGGTCTAATCCAGGTCTGGGTGTTCAGTGTGCACGATCTAATCCAGGTCTGGGTGTTCAGTGTGCACGGTCTAATCCAGGTCTGGGTGTTCAGTGTGCACGATCTAATCCAGGACTGGGTGTTCAGTGTGCACGGTCTAATCCAGGACTGGGTGTTCAGTGTGCACGGTCTAATCCAGGTCTGAGTGTTCAGTGTGCACGGTCTAATCCAGGACTGGGTGTTCAGTGTGCACGGTCTAATCCAGGTCTGGGTGTTCAGTGTGCACGATCTAATCCAACTCTGGGAGTTCAGTATGCACGATCGTTTCCAGGTCTGGGTGTTCAGTGTGCACCGTCTAATCCAGGTCTTGGAGTTCAGTGTGCACGATCTAATCCAGTACTGGGTGTTCAGTGTCCACGGTTTAATCCAGGACTGGGTGTTCAGTGTGCACAGTCTAATCCAGGTCTGTGTGTACAGCGTGCATGGTCTATTCCAGGTCTAGGTGTTCGGTGTGCATGGTCTATTCCAGGTCTGGGTGTTCAGTGTGTATAGACTAATCCAGGTCTGGGCGTTCAATGTGCATGGTCTAATCCAGGTCTGGGCTTTCTGTGTGCACGGTCCAATCCAGGTCTGGGTATTCCCTGTGCACGGTCCAATCCAGGTCTGGGTGTGCAGTGTGCACGGTCTAATCCAGGTCTGGGTGTTCTGTGTGCACGGTCTAATCCAGGTCTGGGTGTACCCTGTGCACGGTCCAATCCAGGTCTGGGTGTTCCCTGTGCACAGACTAATCCAGATCTGGGTGTTCCATGTACACGGTCTAATCCAGGTCTGGGAGTTCAGTGTGCACGGTCTAATCCAGGTCTGGGTGTTCCCTGTGCACGGACTAATCCAGACCTGGGTGTTCCATGTGCACGGTCTAATCCAGGTCTGGGAGTTCAGTGTGCACGGTCTAATCCAGGTCTGGGTGTTCAGTGTGCACAGTCTAATCCAGGACTGGGTGTGCAGTGTGCACAGTCTAATCCAGATCCTGGTGTTCAGTGTGCACGATCTAATTCAGGTCTGGGTGTTCTGTGTACACGTTTTAATCCAGGTCTGGGTGTTCAGTGTCCACAGTCTCATCCAGGTCTGGGAGTTCAGTGTGCACGGTCTAATC
Source organism: Chiloscyllium plagiosum (assembly GCF_037043375.1). NCBI lineage: Eukaryota > Metazoa > Chordata > Chondrichthyes > Orectolobiformes > Hemiscylliidae > Chiloscyllium > Chiloscyllium plagiosum. Next base: position 95,968,894 of record NW_028270147.1, on the reverse strand, counting down.
CAGGTCTGGGAGTTCAGTGTGCACAGTCTAATCCAGGACTGGGTGTTCAATGTGCACGGTCTAATCCAGGTCTGGGTGTTCAGTGTGCACAGTCTAATCCAAGTCTGGGAGTTCAGTGTGCACAGTCTAATCCAGGACTGGGTGTTCAATGTGCACGGTCTAATCCAGGTCTGGGTGTTCAGTGTGCACAGTCTAATCCAGGACTGGGTGTTCAATGTGTACGGTCTAATCCAGGATTGGGTGTTCAGTGTGCATCGTCTATCCCAGGTCTGGGTGTGCAGTGTGCACGGTCTAATCCAGGTCAGGGTGTTCTGTGTGCACGGTCTAATCCAGGTCTGGGTGTTCCCTGTGCACGGTCCAATCCAGGTCTGGGTGTGCACTGTGCACGGTCTAATCCAGGTCTGGGTGTTCTGTGTGCACGGACTAATTCAGGTCTGGGTGTTCCCTGTGCACGGACTAATCCAGACCTGGGTGTTCCATGTGCACGGTCTGATCCAGGTCTGGGTGATCCCTGTGCACGGACTAATCCAGACCTGGGTGTTCCATGTGCACGGTCTAATCTAGGTCTGGGAGTTCAGTGTGCACGGTCTAATCCAGGTCTGGGTGTTCAGTGTGCACAGTCTAATCCAGGACTGGGTGTTCAGTGTGCACAGTCTAATCCAGGTCCTGGTGTTCAGTGTGCATGGCCTAATCCTGGTCTGGGTGTTCAGTGTACATGGTCTAATCCAGGTCCTGGCGTTCAGTGTGCATGGTCTATTCCAGGTCTGGGTGTTCAGTGTGCACGGACTAATCCAGGTCTGGGTGGTCTGTGTACACGTTTTAATCCAGGTCTGGGTGTTCAGTTTCCACAGTCTCATCCAGGTCTGGGAGTTTAGTGTGCACAGTCTAAACCAGGTCTGGGAGTTCAGTGTGCACAGTCTAATCCAGGACTGGGTGTTTCGCTGGCACAGTGGTTAGCACTGCTGCCTCACAGCGCCTGAGACCCGGGTTCAATTCCCGCCTCAGGCGACTGACTGTGTGGAGTTTGCACGTTCTCCCCGTGTCTGCGTGGGTTTTCTCCGGGTGCTCCGGTTTCCTCCCACAGTCCAAAAGATGTGCAGGGTCAGGTGAATTGGCTATGCTAAATTGCCCGTAGTGTTCGGTAAGGGGTAAATGTAGGGGTATGGGTGGGTTTCGCATCGGCGGGTCGGTGTGGACTTGTTGGGCCGAAGGGCCTGTTTCCACACTGTAATGCAATCTAATCTAATCTAATCCAGGTCTGGGTGTTCAGTGTGCACAGTCTAATCAAGGTCTGGGTGTTCAGTGTACACAGTCTAATCCTGGTCTGGGTGTTCAGTATGATGGTCTATTCCAGGTCTGGGTGTTCAGTGTGCACGATCTAATCCAGGTCTGGGTGGTCTGTGTACACGGTTTAATTCAGGTCTGGGTGTTCAGTGTGCACATTCCAATCCAGGTCTGGGTGTTCAGTGTGCACAGTCTAAACCAGGACTGGGTGTTCAGTGTGCACAGTCTAATCCAGGACTGGGTGTTCAGTGCGCACGGTCTAATCCAGGTCTGGGTGTTCAGTGTGCACAGTCTAATCCAGGTCTGGGTGTACAGTGTGCACGGTCTATTCCAGGACTGGGTGTTCAGTTTGCACGGTCTAATCCAGGTCTGGGTGTTCAGCGAGCACGATCTAATCCAACTCTGGGAGTTCAGTATGCATGATCGTTTCCAGGTCTGGGTGTTCAGTGTGCACCGTCTCATCCAGGTCTTGGAGTTCAGTGTGCACGATCTAATCCAGTACTGGGTGTTCAGTGTCCACGGTTTAATCCAGGACTGGGTGTTCAGTGTGCAATGTCTCATCCAGGACTGGGTGTTCAGTGTGCACAGTCTAATCCAGGTCTGTGTGTACAGCGTGCATGGTCTATTCCAGGTCTAGGTGTTCGGTGTGCATGGTCTATTCCAGGTCTGGGTGTTCAGTGTGTATAGACTAATCCAGGACTGGGTGTTCAGTGTGCACGGTCTAATCCAGGTCTGAGTGTTCAGTGTGCACGGTCTAATCCAGGACTGGGTGTTCAGTGTGCACGGTCTAATCCAGGTCTGGGTGTTCAGTGTGCACGATCTAATCCAACTCTGGGAGTTCAGTATGCACGATCGTTTCCAGGTCTGGGTGTTCAGTGTGCACCGTCTAATCCAGGTCTTGGAGTTCAGTGTGCACGATCTAATCCAGTACTGGGTGTTCAGTGTCCACGGTTTAATCCAGGACTGGGTGTTCAGTGTGCACAGTCTAATCCAGGTCTGTGTGTACAGCGTGCATGGTCTATTCCAGGTCTAGGTGTTCGGTGTGCATGGTCTATTCCAGGTCTGGGTGTTCAGTGTGTATAGACTAATCCAGGTCTGGGCGTTCAATGTGCATGGTCTAATCCAGGTCTGGGCTTTCTGTGTGCACGGTCCAATCCAGGTCTGGGTATTCCCTGTGCACGGTCCAATCCAGGTCTGGGTGTGCAGTGTGCACGGTCTAATCCAGGTCTGGGTGTTCTGTGTGCACGGTCTAATCCAGGTCTGGGTGTACCCTGTGCACGGTCCAATCCAGGTCTGGGTGTTCCCTGTGCACAGACTAATCCAGATCTGGGTGTTCCATGTACACGGTCTAATCCAGGTCTGGGAGTTCAGTGTGCACGGTCTAATCCAGGTCTGGGTGTTCCCTGTGCACGGACTAATCCAGACCTGGGTGTTCCATGTGCACGGTCTAATCCAGGTCTGGGAGTTCAGTGTGCACGGTCTAATCCAGGTCTGGGTGTTCAGTGTGCACAGTCTAATCCAGGACTGGGTGTGCAGTGTGCACAGTCTAATCCAGATCCTGGTGTTCAGTGTGCACGATCTAATTCAGGTCTGGGTGTTCTGTGTACACGTTTTAATCCAGGTCTGGGTGTTCAGTGTCCACAGTCTCATCCAGGTCTGGGAGTTCAGTGTGCACGGTCTAATCCAGGTCTGGGAGTTCAGTGTGCACAGTCTAATCCAGGACTGGGTGTTCAATGTGCACGGTCTAATCCAGGTCTGGGTGTTCAGTGTGCACAGTCTAATCCAAGTCTGGGAGTTCAGTGTGCACAGTCTAATCCAGGACTGGGTGTTCAATGTGCACGGTCTAATCCAGGTCTGGGTGTTCAGTGTGCACAGTCTAATCCAGGACTGGGTGTTCAATGTGTACGGTCTAATCCAGGATTGGGTGTTCAGTGTGCATCGTCTATCCCAGGTCTGGGTGTGCAGTGTGCACGGTCTAATCCAGGTCAGGGTGTTCTGTGTGCACGGTCTAATCCAGGTCTGGGTGTTCCCTGTGCACGGTCCAATCCAGGTCTGGGTGTGCACTGTGCACGGTCTAATCCAGGTCTGGGTGTTCTGTGTGCACGGACTAATTCAGGTCTGGGTGTTCCCTGTGCACGGACTAATCCAGACCTGGGTGTTCCATGTGCACGGTCTGATCCAGGTCTGGGTGATCCCTGTGCACGGACTAATCCAGACCTGGGTGTTCCATGTGCACGGTCTAATCTAGGTCTGGGAGTTCAGTGTGCACGGTCTAATCCAGGTCTGGGTGTTCAGTGTGCACAGTCTAATCCAGGACTGGGTGTTCAGTGTGCACAGTCTAATCCAGGTCCTGGTGTTCAGTGTGCATGGCCTAATCCTGGTCTGGGTGTTCAGTGTACATGGTCTAATCCAGGTCCTGGCGTTCAGTGTGCATGGTCTATTCCAGGTCTGGGTGTTCAGTGTGCACGGACTAATCCAGGTCTGGGTGGTCTGTGTACACGTTTTAATCCAGGTCTGGGTGTTCAGTTTCCACAGTCTCATCCAGGTCTGGGAGTTTAGTGTGCACAGTCTAAACCAGGTCTGGGAGTTCAGTGTGCACAGTCTAATCCAGGACTGGGTGTTTCGCTGGCACAGTGGTTAGCACTGCTGCCTCACAGCGCCTGAGACCCGGGTTCAATTCCCGCCTCAGGCGACTGACTGTGTGGAGTTTGCACGTTCTCCCCGTGTCTGCGTGGGTTTTCTCCGGGTGCTCCGGTTTCCTCCCACAGTCCAAAAGATGTGCAGGGTCAGGTGAATTGGCTATGCTAAATTGCCCGTAGTGTTCGGTAAGGGGTAAATGTAGGGGTATGGGTGGGTTTCGCATCGGCGGGTCGGTGTGGACTTGTTGGGCCGAAGGGCCTGTTTCCACACTGTAATGCAATCTAATCTAATCTAATCCAGGTCTGGGTGTTCAGTGTGCACAGTCTAATCAAGGTCTGGGTGTTCAGTGTACACAGTCTAATCCTGGTCTGGGTGTTCAGTATGATGGTCTATTCCAGGTCTGGGTGTTCAGTGTGCACGATCTAATCCAGGTCTGGGTGGTCTGTGTACACGGTTTAATTCAGGTCTGGGTGTTCAGTGTGCACATTCCAATCCAGGTCTGGGTGTTCAGTGTGCACAGTCTAAACCAGGACTGGGTGTTCAGTGTGCACAGTCTAATCCAGGACTGGGTGTTCAGTGCGCACGGTCTAATCCAGGTCTGGGTGTTCAGTGTGCACAGTCTAATCCAGGTCTGGGTGTACAGTGTGCACGGTCTATTCCAGGACTGGGTGTTCAGTTTGCACGGTCTAATCCAGGTCTGGGTGTTCAGCGAGCACGATCTAATCCAACTCTGGGAGTTCAGTATGCACGATCGTTTCCAGGTCTGGGTGTTCAGTGTGCACCGTCTCATCCAGGTCTTGGAGTTCAGTGTGCACGATCTAATCCAGTACTGGGTGTTCAGTGTCCACGGTTTAATCCAGGACTGGGTGTTCAGTGTGCAATGTCTCATCCAGGACTGGGTGTTCAGTGTGCACAGTCTAATCCAGGTCTGTGTGTACAGCGTGCATGGTCTATTCCAGGTCTAGGTGTTCGGTGTGCATGGTCTATTCCAGGTCTGGGTGTTCAGTGTGTATAGACTAATCCAGGTCTGGGCGTTCAATGTGCATGGTCTAATCCAGGTCTGGGCTTTCTGTGTGCACGGTCCAATCCAGGTCTGGGTATTCCCTGTGCACGGTCCAATCCAGGTCTGGGTGTGCAGTGTGCACGGTCAAATCCAGGTCTGGGTGTTCTGTGTGCACGGTCTAATCCAGGTCTGGGTGTACCCTGTGCACGGTCTAATCCAGGACTGGGTGTTCAGTTTGCACGGTCTAATCCAGGTCTGGGTGTTCAGCGAGCACGATCTAATCCAACTCTGGGAGTTCAGTATGCACGATCGTTTCCAGGTCTGGGTGTTCAGTGTGCACCGTCTCATCCAGGTCTTGGAGTTCAGTGTGCACGATCTAATCCAGTACTGGGTGTTCAGTGTCCACGGTTTAATCCAGGACTGGGTGTTCAGTGTGCAATGTCTCATCCAGGACTGGGTGTTCAGTGTGCACAGTCTAATCCAGGTCTGTGTGTACAGCGTGCATGGTCTATTCCAGGTCTAGGTGTTCGGTGTGCATGGTCTAATCCAGGTCTGGGCTTTCTGTGTGCACGGTCCAATCCAGGTCTGGGTATTCCCTGTGCACAGACTAATCCAGATCTGGGTGTTCCATGTACACGGTCTAATCCAGGTCTGGGAGTTCAGTGTGCACGGTCTAATCCAGGTCTGGGTGTTCCCTGTGCACGGACTAATCCAGACCTGGGTGTTCCATGTGCACGGTCTAATCCAGGTCTGGGAGTTCAGTGTGCACGGTCTAATCCAGGTCTGGGTGTTCAGTGTGCACAGTCTAATCCAGGACTGGGTGTGCAGTGTGCACAGTCTAATCCAGATCCTGGTGTTCAGTGTGCACGATCTAATTCAGGTCTGGGTGTTCTGTGTACACGTTTTAATCCAGGTCTGGGTGTTCAGTGTCCACAGTCTCATCCAGGTCTGGGAGTTCAGTGTGCACGGTCTAATCCAGGTCTGGGAGTTCAGTGTGCACAGTCTAATCCAGGACTGGGTGTTCAATATGCAAGGTCTAATCCAGGTCTGGGTGTTCAGTGTGCACAGTCTAATCCAGGTCTGGGAGTTCAGTGTGCACAGTCTAATCCAGGACTGGGTGTTCAATGTGCACGGTCTAATCCAGGTCTGGGTGTTCAGTGTGCACAGTCTAATCCAGGACTGAGTGTTCAGTGTGTACGGTCTAATCCAGGACTGGGTGTTCAGTGTGCACGGTCTAATCCAGGACTGGGTGTTTAGTGTGCATGGCCTAATCCTGGTCTGGGTGTTCAGTGTGCATGGTCTAATCCTGGTCTGGGTGTTCAGTATGCACGGTCTAATCCAGGTCTGGGTGGTCTGTGTACACGGTTTAATCCAGGTCTGGGTGTTCAGTGTGCACAGTCTAATCCAGGACTGGGTGTTCAGTGTGCATGGCCTAATCCAGGTCTGGGTGTTCAGTGTGCACAGTCGAATCAAGGACTGGGTGTTCAGTGCGCACGGTCTAATCCTGGTCTGGGTGTTCAGTATGCACGGTCTAATCCAGTTCTGGGTGTACAGTGTGCACGGCCTAATCCAGGACTGGGTGTTCAGTGTGCACGGTCTAATCCAGGTCTGGGTGTTCAGCGAGCACGATCTAATCCAACTCTGGGAGTTCAGTATGCACGATCGTTTCCAGGTCTGGGTGTTCAGTGTGCACTGTCTAATCCAGGTCTTGGAGTTCAGTGTGCACGATCTAATCCAGTACTGGGTGTTCAGTGTCCACGGTTTAATCCAGGACTGGGTGTTCAGTGTGCACAGTCTAATCCAGGTCTGTGTGTACAGCGTGCATGGTCTATTCCTGGTCTAGGTGTTCGGTGTGCATGGTCTATTCCAGGTCTGGGTGTTCAGTGTGTATAGACTAATCCAGGTCTGGGCGTTCAATGTGCATGGTCTAATCCAGGTCTGGGCTTTCTGTGTGCACGGTCCAATCCAGGTCTGGGTATTCCCTGTGCACGGTCCAATCCAGGTCTGGGTGTGCAGTGTGCATTGTCTAATCCAGGTCTGGGTGTACCCTGTGCACGGTCCAATCCAGGTCTGGGTGTTCCCTGTGCACAGACTAATCCAGACCTGGGTGTTCCATGTGCACGGTCTAATCCAGGTCTGGGAGATCAGTGTGCACGGTCTAATCCAGGTCTGGGTGTTCCCTGTGCACGGACTAATCCAGACCTGGGTGTTCCATGTGCACGGTCTAATCTAGGTCTGGGAGTTCAGTGTGCACGGTCTAATCCAGGTCTGGGTGTTCCCTGTGCACGGACTTATCCAGACTTGGGTGTTCCATGTGCACGGTCCAATCCAGGTCTGGGTGTGCAGTGTGCATTGTCTAATCCAGGTCTGGGTGTTCCCTGTGCACGGACTAATCCAGACCTGGGTGTTCCATGTGCACGGTCTAATCTAGGTCTGGGAGTTCAGTGTGCACGGTCTAATCCAGGTCTGGGTGTTCCCTGTGCACGGACTTATCCAGACTTGGGTGTTCCATGTGCACGGTCCAATCCAGGACTGGGTGTTCTGTGTGCACGGTCTAATCCAGGTCTGGGTGTTCCCTGTGCACAGACTAATCCAGACTTGGGTGTTCCATGTGCACGGTCTAATCCAGGTCTGGGAGTTCAGTGTGCACGGTCTAATCCAGGTCTGGGTGTTCAGTGTGCACAGTCTAATCCAGGACTGGGTGTTCAGTGTGCACAGTCTAATCCAGGTCCAGGTGTTCAGTGTGCACGATCTAATTCAGGTCTGGGTGTTCTGTGTACACGTTTTAATCCAGGTCTGGGTGTTCAGTGTCCACAGTCTCATCCAGGTCTGGGAGTTCAGTGTGCACGGTCTAATCCAGGTCAGGGTGTTCAGTGTGCACGGTCAAATCCTGGTCTGGGTGTTCCATCTGGACGGGCTCATCCAGGTCTGGGTGTTCAGTGTGCACTGTCTAATCCAGGACTGGGTGTTCCCTGTGCACGGTGTAATCCAGGTCAGGGTGTTCAGTGTGCACAGTCTAATCCAGGACTGGGTGTTCAGTGTGCATGGCCTAATCCTGGTCTGGGTGTTCAGTGTGCACAGTCTAATCCAGGACTGGGTGTTCAGTGTGCACAGTCTAATCCAGGTCAGGGTGTTCAGTGTGCACAGTCTAATCCAGGACTGGGTGTTCAGTGTGCATGGCCTAATCCTGGTCTGGGTGTTCAGTGTGCACAGTCTAATCCAGGACTGGGTGTTCAGTGTGCACAGTCTAATCCAGGTCTGGGTGTTTAGTGTGCATGGCCTAATCCAGGTCTGGGTGTTCAGTGTGCACGGTGTAATCCAGGTCAGGGTGTTCAGTGTGCACGGTCTAATCCAGGTCAGGGTGTTCAGTGTGCACGGTCTAATCCAGGTCAGGGTGTTCAGTGTGCACGGTCAAATCCTGGTCTGGGTGTTCCATCTGGACGGGCTCATCCAGGTCTGGGTGTTCAGTGTGCACTGTCTAATCCAGGACTGGGTGTTCAGTGTGCACGGTCTCATCCAGGACAGGGTGTTCAGTGTGCACAGTCTAATCCAGGACTGGGTGTTCAGTGTGCATGGCCTAATCCTGGTCTGGGTGTTCAGTGTGCACAGTCTAATCCAGGACTGGGTGTTCAGTGTGCACAGTCTAATCCAGGTCTGGGTGTTTAGTGTGCATGGCCTAATCCTGGTCTGGGTGTTCAGTGTGCATGGTCTAATCCGGGTCTGGGTGTTCAGTGTGCACGGACTAATCCAGGTCTGGGTGTTCAGTGTGTACGGACTAATCCAGGTCTGGGTGGTCTGTGTACACAGTTCGATCCAGGTCTGTGTGTTCAGTGTGCACAGTCTAATCCAGGACTGGGTGTTCAGTGTGCACGGTCTAATCCAGGTCTGGGTGTTCAGTGTGTCCGCTCTAATCCAGGTCTGGGTATACAGTGTGCACGCTCTAATCCAGGTCTGGGAGTTCCTTGTGCACGGTCTAATCCAGCACTGGGTGTTCAGTGTGCACAGTCTAATCCAGCACTGGGTGTTCAGTGTGTACGCTCTAATCCAGCACTGGGTGTTCAGTGTGCACAGTCTAATCCAGGTCTGGGAGTTCAGTGTGCACGATCTAATCCAGGTCTGGGTGTTCAGCGTGCACGGTTTAATCCAGGACTGGGTGTTCAGTGTGCACGGTCTAATCCAGGTCTGGGTTTTCAGTGTGCACAGTCTAATCCAGGTCTGGGTCTTTAGTGTGCACGGTCTAATCCATGACAGGGTGTTCAGTGTGCACGGTCTAATCCAGATCTGGGTGTTCGGTGTGCACAGACCCATCCTGGTCTGGGTGTTCAGTGTGCACGGTCTAATCCAGGTCTGGGTCTTTAGTGTGCACGGTCTAATCCAGGACTGGGTGTTCAGTGTGCACGGTCTAATCCAGGTCTGGGTGTTCAGTGTCCACGGTTTAATCCATGTCTGGGTGTTTCGTGTGCACGGTCAAATCCAGGTCTGGGTGTTCAGTGTGCACGGTCTAATCCAGGTCTGGGAGTTCCCTGGGAGTCTAATCGAGGTCTGGGTGTTCAGTGCACACAGTCTAATCCAGGACTGGGTGTTCAGTGTGCACGGTCTAATCCTGCACTGGGTGTTCAGTGTGCACAGTCTAATCCAGGTGAGGGTGTTCACTGTGCACGGTCTAATCCAGGACTGGGTGTTTAGTGTGCACGGTCTAATCCAGGACTGGGTGTTCAGTGTGCATGGTCTGATCCAGGTCTGGGTGTTCAGTGTGCAGAGTCTAATCCAGTACTGGGTATTCAGTGTGCAGAGTCGAATCCAGATCTGGTTGTTCAGTGTGTACGGTCTAATCCAGGTCTGGGTGTTCAGTGTGCACAGTCTAATCAAGGTCTGGGTGTTCAGTGTTCACGGTCTAATCCAGGACTGGGTGTTCAGTGTGCATGGCCTAATCCTGGTCTGGGTGTTCAGTGTGCATGGTCTAATCCTGGTCTGGGTGTTCAGTATGATGGTCTATTCCAGGTCTGGGTGTTCAGTGTGCACGATCTAATCCAGGTCTGGGTGGTCTGTGTACACGGTTTAATTACGGTCTGGGTGTTCAGTGTGCACATTCCAATCCAGGTCTGGGTGTTCAGTGTGCACAGTCTAAACCAGGACTGGGTGTTCAGTGTGCACAGTCTAATCCAGGACTGGGTGTTCAGTGTGCACGATCGTTTCCAGGTCTGGGTGGTCAGTGTGCACCGTCTAATCCAGGTCTTGGAGTTCAGTGTGCAATGTCTCATCCAGGACTGGGTGTTCAGTGTGCACAGTCTAATCCAGGTCTGTGTGTACAGCGTGCATGGTCTATTCCAGGTCTAGGTGTTCGGTGTGCATGGTCTATTCCAGGTCTGGGTGTTCAGTGTGTATAGACTAATCCAGGTCTGGGTGTTCAATGTGCATGGTCTAATCCAGGTCTGGGCTTTCTGTGTGCACGGTCCAATCCAGGTCTGGGTATTCCCTGTGCACGGTCCAATCCAGGTCTGGGTGTGCAGTGTGCACGGTCTAATCCAGGTCTGGGTGTTCTGTGTGCACGGTCTAATCCAGGTCTGGGTGTACCCTGTGCACGGTCCAATCCAGGTCTGGGTGTTCCCTGTGCACAGACTAATCCAGATCTGGGTGTTCCATGTACACGGTCTAATCCAGGTCTGGGAGTTCAGTGTGCACGGTCTAATCCAGGTCTGGGTGTTCCCTGTGCACGGACTAATCCAGACCTGGGTGTTCCATGTGCACGGTCTAATCCAGGTCTGGGTGTTCAGTGTGCACAGTCTAATCCAGGACTGGGTGTGCAGTGTGCACAGTCTAATCCAGATCCTGGTGTTCAGTGTGCACGATCTAATTCAGGTCTCGGTGTTCTGTGTACACGTTTTAATCCAGGTCTGGGTGTTCAGTGTCCACAGTCTCATCCAGGTCTGGGAGTTCAGTGTGCACAGTCTAATCCAGGTCTGGGAGTTCAGTGTGCACAGTCTAATCCAGGACTGGGTGTTCAATGTGCACGGTCTAATCCAGGTCTGGGTGTTCAGTGTGCACAGTCTAATCCAGGTCTGGGAGTTCAGTGTGCACAGTCTAATCCAGGACTGGGTGTTCAATGTGCACGGTCTAATCCAGGTCTGGGTGTTCAGTGTGCACCGTCTAATCCAGGACTGAGTGTTCAGTGTGTACGGTATAATCCAGGACTGGGTGTTCAGTGTGCACGGTCTAATCCAGGACTGGGTGTTTAGTGTGCATGGCCTAATCCTGGTCTGGATGTTCAGTGTTCACAGTCTAATCCAGGACTGGGTGGTCAGTGTGCACAGTCTATTCCAGGTCTGGGTGTTCACTGTGCACAGTCTGATCCAGGTCTGGGTGTTAAGTGTGCATGGTCTCATCCAGGACTGGGTGTTCCCTGTGCACGGACTAATCCAGACCTGTGTGTTCAGTGTGCACAGTCTAATCCAGGACTGGGTGTGCAGTGTGCACAGTCTAATCCAGGTCCTGGTGTTCAGTGTGCACGATCTAATTCAGGTCTGGGTGTTCTGTGTATACGTTTTAATCCAGGTCTGTGTGTTCAGTGTCCACAGTCTCATCCAGGTCTGGGAGTTCAGTGTGCACAGTCTAATCCAGGTCTGGGAGTTCAGTGTGCACAGTCTAATCCAGGACTGGGTGTTCAATGTGCACGGTCTAATCCAGGTCTGGGTGTTCAGTGTGCACAGTCTAATCCAGGACTGAGTGTTCAGTGTGTATGGTCTAATCCAGGATTGGGTGTTCAGTGTGCATAGTCTAATCCAGGTCTGTGTGTTCAGTGTGCACGGGCTATTCCTGGTCTGGGCGTTCAGTGTGCATGGTCTATTCCAGGTCTGGGTGTTCAGTGTGCACTGTCTAATCCAGGACTGGGTGTTCAGTGTGCGCAGTCTAATCCAGGTCTGGGTGTTCAGTGTGCACAGTCTAATCCTGGTCTGGGTGTTCATTGTGGACAGTCTAATCCAGGTCTGGGTGTTCAGTGTGCACGGTCTCATCCAGGACTGGGTGTTCAGTGTGCACAGTCTATTCCAGGTCTGGGTGTTCACTGTGCACAGTCTGATCCAGGTCTGGGTGTTAAGTGTGCACGGTCTCATCCAGGACTGGGTGTTCCCTGTGCACGGTCTAATCCAGGTCAGGGTGTTCAGTGTGCACGGTCTAATCCAGGTCTGGGTGTTCAGTGTGCACATTCTGATCCAGGTCTGGGTGTTCAGTGTGCACGGTCTCATCCAGGACTGGGTGTTCAGTGTGCACAGTCTAATCCAGGACTGGGTGTTCAGTGTGCATGGCCTAATCCTGGTCTGGGTGTTCAGTGTGCACAGTCTAATCCAGGACTGGGTGTTCAGTGTGCATGGCCTAATCCTGGTCTGGGAGTTCAGTGTGCAAAGTCTAATCCAGGACTGGGTGTTCAGTGTGCACGGTCTAATCCAGGTCTGGGTGTTCAGTGTGCATGGTCTAATCCAGGTCTGCGTGTTAAGTGTGCACAGTCTAATCCAAGTCTGGGAGTTCAGTGTGCAAAGTCTAATCCAGGACTGGGTGTTCAGTGTGCACAGTCTAATCCAGGACTGGGTGTTCAGTGTGCATGGCCTAATCCTGGTCTGGGTGTTCAGTGTGCACAGTCTAATCCAGGACTGGGTGTTCAGTGTGCATGGCCTAATTCCGGTCTGGGAGTTCAGTGTGCACAGTCTAATCCAGGACTGGGTGTTCAGTGTGCACGGTCTAATCCAGGTCTGGGTGTTCAGTGTGCATGGTCTAATCCAGGTCTGGGGGTTAAGTGTGCACGGTCTCATCCAGGACTGGGTGTTCCCTGTGCACGGTCTAATCCAGGTCAGGGTGTTCAGTGTGCACGGTCTAATCCAGGTCTGGGTGTTCCATCTAGACAGTCTCATCCAGGTCTGGGTGTTCAGTGTGCACTGTCTAATCCATGACTGGGTGTTCAGTGTGCACGGTCTCATCCAGGACTGGGTGTTCCCTGTGCACGGTCTAATCCAGGTCAGGGTGTTCAGTGTGCATGGTCTAATCCAGGTCTGGGTGTTCCATCTGGACAGTCTCATCCATGTCTGGGTGTTCAGTGTGCACTGTCTAATCCATGACTGGGTGTTCAGTGTGCACAATCTAATCCAGGACTGCGTGCTCAGTGTGCATGGCCTAATCCTGGTCTGGGTGTTCAGTGTGCACAGTCTAATCCAGGACTGGGTGTACAGTGTGCATGGCCTAATCCTGGTCTGGATGTTCAGTGTTCACAGTCTAATCCAGGACTGGGTGGTCAGTGTGCACGGTCTAATCCAGGACTGGGTGTTCCGTGTGCACGGTCTAATCCAGGTCTGTGTATTCAGTGTGCATGGTCTCATCCAGGACTGCGTGTTCAGTGTGCACAGTGTAATCCAGGTCTTGGTGTTCAGTGTGCACAGTCTAATCCAGGACTGGGTGTTCAGTGTGCACAGTCTAATCCAGGACTGGGTGTTCAGTGCGCACGGTCTAATCCAGGTCTGGGTGTTCAGTGTGCACAGTCTAATCCAGGACTGGGTGTTCAGTGCGCACGGTCTAATCCAGGTCTGGGTGTTCAGTGTGCACGGTCTAATCCAGGTCTGGGTGTACAGTGTGCACGGTCTAATCCAGGACTGGGTGTTCAGTTTGCACGGTCTAATCCAGGTCTGGGTGTTCAGCGAGCACGATCTAATCCAACTCTGGGAGTTCAGTATGCACGATCGTTTCCAGGTCTGTGTGTTCAGTGTGCACAGTCTAATCCAGGTCTGGGTGTTCAGTGTGCACAGTCTAATCCAGGACTGGGTGTTCAGTGTGCACGGTCTAATCCTGGACTGGGTGTTCAGTGTGCATGGTCAAATCCAGGTCTGGGTGTTTCGTGTGCACGGTCTAATCCAGGTCTGGGTGTTCCGTGTGCACGGCCTAATCCAGGTCTGGGTGTTCAGTGTGCACAGTCTAATCCTGGACTGGGTGTTCAGTGTGCATGGTCTATTCCAGGTCTGGGTGTGCAGTGTGCACGGTCTAATTCAGGTCTGGGTGTTCTGTGTACATGGTTTAATCCAGGTCTGGGTGTTCAGTGTGCACAGTCAATCCAGGTCTGTGTGTACAGCGTGCATGGTCTATTCCAGGTCTAGGTGTTCAGTGTGCACTGTGTAATCCACGTCTGGGAGTTCAGTGTGCACAGTCTAATTCAGGTCTGGGAGTTCAGTGTGCACAGTCTAATCCAGGACTGGGTGTTCAATGTGCACGGTCTAATCCAGGTCTGGGTGTTCACTGTGCACAGTCTAATCCAGGTCTGGGTGTTCAGTGTGCATGGTCTAATCCAGGTCTGGGCTTTCTGTGTGCACGGTCCAATCCAGGTCTGGGTGTTCAGTGTGCACGGTCTCATCCAGGTCTGGGTGTTCCCTGTGCACGGTCTCATCCAGGTCTGGGTGTTCAGTGTGCACTGTCTAATTCAGGTCTGGGTGTTCTGTGTGCACAGTCTGATCCAGGTCTCGGTGTTCAGTGTGCATGGTCTAATCCAGGTGGGTGTTCAGTGTGCACTGTCTAATTCAGGTCTGGGTGTTCTGTGTACTCGTTTTAATCCAGGACAGGGTGTTCAGTGTGCACTGTCTAATCCAGGTCTGGGTGTTCAGTGTGCATGGTCTAATCCAGGTCTGGGTGTTCAGTGTGCATGGTCTAATCCAGGTCTGGGTGCTCAGTGTGCACTGTCTAATTCAGGTCTGGGTGTTCAGTGTGCATGGTCTAATCCAGGTCTGGGTGTTCAGTGTGCACTGTCTAATTCAGGTCTGGGCTTTCTGTGTGCACGGTCCAATCCAGGTCTGGGTGTTCAGTGTGCACGGTCTCATCCAGGTCTGGGTGTTCCCTGTGCACGGTCTCATCCAGGTCTGGGTGTTCAGTGTGCACAGTCTAATCCAGGTCTGTGTGTACAGCGTGCACGTTTTAATCCAGGTCTGGGTGTTCAGTGTGCACAGTCTCATCCAGCTCTGGGTGTTCAGTGTGCACAGTCTAATCCAGATCTGTGTGTTCAGTGTGCACGGTCTCATCCTGGTGTGCGTGTTCAGTGTGCATGGTCTATTCCAGGTCTGGGTGTTCAGTGTGCACAGTCTAATCCAGGACTGGGTGTTCAGTGTGCATGGTCTATTCCTGGTCTGGGTGTTCAGTGTGCACAGTCTAATCCGGGTCTGGGTGTTCAGTGTGCATGGTCTATTCCAGGTCTGGGTGTTCAGTGTGCACGGTCTAATCCAGGTCTGGGTGGTCTGTGTACACGGTTTAATCCAGGTCTGGGTGTTCAGTGTGCACATTCCAATCCAGGACTGGGTGTTCAGGGTGCACAGTCTAATCCAGGACTGGGTGTTCAGTGTGCACGGTCTAATCCAGGTGTGGGTGTTCAGGGTCCACGGTCTTATCCAGGTCTGGGTGTTCAGTGTGCATGGTCTAATCCAGGTCTGGGTGTTCAGTGTGCACGGTCTAATCCAGGACTGGGTGTTCAGTGTGCACGGTCTAATCCAGGTCTGGGTGTTCAGCGAGCACGATCTAATCCAACTCTGGGAGTTCCATCTGCACGATCTTTTCCAGGTCTGGGTGTTCAGTGTGCACAGTCTAATCCAGGTATTGGAGTTCAGTGTGCACAGTCTAATCCAGGTCTGTGTGTACAGCGTGCACGGTCTAATCCTGGTGTGCGTGTTCAGTGTGCATGGTCTATTCCAGGTGTGGGTGTTCAGTGTGCACAGTCTAATCCAGATCTGTGTGTTCAGTGTGCACGGTCTCATCCTGGTGTGCGTGTTCAGTGTGCATGGTCTATTCCAGGTCTGGGTGTTCAGTGTGCACAGTCTAATCCAGGACTGGGTGTTCAGTGTGCATGGTCTATTCCTGGTCTGGGTGTTCAGTGTGCACAGTCTAATCCGGGTCTGGGTGTTCAGTGTGCATGGTCTATTCCAGGTCTGGGTGTTCAGTGTGCACGGTCTCATCCAGGTCTGGGTGTTCCCTGTGCACGGTCTCATCCAGGTCTGGGTGTTCAGTGTGCACTGTCTAATTCAGGTCTGGGTGTTCTGTGTGCACAGTCTGATCCAGGTCTCGGTGTTCAGTGTGCATGGTCTAATCCAGGTGGGTGTTCAGTGTGCACTGTCTAATTCAGGTCTGGGTGTTCTGTGTACTCGTTTTAATCCAGGACAGGGTGTTCAGTGTGCACTGTCTAATCCAGGTCTGGGTGTTCAGTGTGCATGGTCTAATCCAGGTCTGGGTGTTCAGTGTGCATGGTCTAATCCAGGTCTGGGTGTTCAGTGTGCATGGTCTAATCCAGGTCTGGGTGCTCAGTGTGCACTGTCTAATTCAGGTCTGGGTGTTCAGTGTGCATGGTCTAATCCAGGTCTGGGTGTTCCCTGTGCACTGTCTAATTCAGGTCTGGGCTTTCTGTGTGCACGGTCCAATCCAGGTCTGGGTGTTCAGTGTGCACGGTCTCATCCAGGTCTGGGTGTTCCCTGTGCACGGTCTCATCCAGGTCTGGGTGTTCAGTGTGCACAGTCTAATCCAGGTCTGTGTGTACAGCGTGCACGTTTTAATCCAGGTCTGGGTGTTCAGTGTGCACAGTCTCATCCAGCTCTGGGTGTTCAGTGTGCACAGTCTAATCCAGATCTGTGTGTTCAGTGTGCACGGTCTCATCCTGGTGTGCGTGTTCAGTGTGCATGGTCTATTCCAGGTCTGGGTGTTCAGTGTGCACAGTCTAATCCAGGACTGGGTGTTCAGTGTGCATGGTCTATTCCTGGTCTGGGTGTTCAGTGTGCACAGTCTAATCCGGGTCTGGGTGTTCAGTGTGCATGGTCTATTCCAGGTCTGGGTGTTCAGTGTGCACGGTCTAATCCAGGTCTGGGTGGTCTGTGTACACGGTTTAATCCAGGTCTGGGTGTTCAGTGTGCACATTCCAATCCAGGACTGGGTGTTCAGGGTGCACAGTCTCATCCAGGACTGGGTGTTCAGTGTGCACGGTCTAATCCAGGTGTGGGTGTTCAGGGTCCACGGTCTTATCCAGGTCTGGGTGTTCAGTGTGCATGGTCTAATCCAGGTCTGGGTGTTCAGTGTGCACGGTCTAATCCAGGACTGGGTGTTCAGTGTGCACGGTCTAATCCAGGTCTGGGTGTTCAGCGAGCACGATCTAATCCAACTCTGGGAGTTCCATCTGCACGGTCTTTTCCAGGTCTGGGTGTTCAGTGTGCACAGTCTAATCCAGGTATTGGAGTTCAGTGTGCACGATCTAATCCAGGTCTGTGTGTTCAGTGTGCACGGTCTCACCCAGGTCTGGGTGTTCAGTGTCCACAGTCTAATCCAGGTCTGGGTGTTCAGTGTGCACGATCTAATCCAGTACTGAGTGTTCAGTGTCCACGGTTTAATCCAGGACTGGGTGTTCAGTGTGCACGGTCTCATCCAGGTCTGGGTGTTCATTGTGCACTGTCTAATCCAGGACTGGGTGTTCAGTGTGCACGGTCTAATCCAGGTCTGGGTGTTCAGTGTGCACGGTCTAATCCAGGTCTGGGTGTTCATTGTGCATGGTCTAATCCTGGTCTGGGCTTTCTGTGTGCAGGGTCCAATCCAGGTCTGGGTGTTCAGTGTGCATGGTCTAATCCAGGTCTGGGGGTTAAGTGTGCACGGTCTCATCCAGGACTGGGTGTTCCCTGTGCACGGTCTAATCCAGGTCAGGGTATTCAGTGTGCACGGTCTAATCCAGGTCTGGGTGTTCCATCTGGACAGTCTCATCCAGGTCTGGGTGTTCAGTGTGCACTGTCTAATCCATGACTGGGTGTTCAGTGTGCACGGTCTCATCCAGGACTGGGTGTTCCCTGTGCACGGTCTAATCCAGGTCAGGGTGTTCAGTGTGCATGGTCTAATCCAGGTCTGGGTGTTCCATCTGGACAGTCTCATCCATGTCTGGGTGTTCAGTGTGCACTGTCTAATCCATGACTGGGTGTTCAGTGTGCACAATCTAATCCAGGACTGCGTGCTCAGTGTGCATGGCCTAATCCTGGTCTGGGTGTTCAGTGTGCACAGTCTAATCCAGGACTGGGTGTACAGTGTGCATGGCCTAATCCTGGTCTGGATGTTCAGTGTTCACAGTCTAATCCAGGACTGGGTGGTCAGTGTGCACGGTCTAATCCAGGACTGGGTGTTCCGTGTGCACGGTCTAATCCAGGTCTGTGTATTCAGTGTGCATGGTCTCATCCAGGACTGCGTGTTCAGTGTGCACAGTGTAATCCAGGTCTTGGTGTTCAGTGTGCACTGTCTAATCCAGGTCTGGGTGTTCAGTGTGCACAGTCTAATCCAGGACTGGGTGTTCAGTGCGCACGGTCTAATCCAGGTCTGGGTGTTCAGTGTGCACGGTCTAATCCAGGTCTGGGTGTACAGTGTGCACGGTCTAATCCAGGACTGGGTGTTCAGTTTGCACGGTCTAATCCAGGTCTGGGTGTTCAGCGAGCACGATCTAATCCAACTCTGGGAGTTCAGTATGCACGATCGTTTCCAGGTCTGTGTGTTCAGTGTGCACAGTCTAATCCAGGTCTGTGTGTTCAGTGTGCACAGTCTAATCCAGTCTGGGTGTTCAGTGTGCACGGTCTAATCCAGGACTGGGTGTTCAGTGTGCATGGTCAAATCCAGGTCTGGGTGTTTCGTGTGCACGGTCTAATCCAGGTCTGGGTGTTCCGTGTGCACGGCCTAATCCAGGTCTGGGTGTTCAGTGTGCACAGTCTAATCCTGGACTGGGTGTTCAGTGTGCATGGTCTATTCCAGGTCTGGGTGCTCAGTGTGCACTGTCTAATTCAGGTCTGGGTGTTCAGTGTGCATGGTCTAATCCAGGTCTGGGTGTTCAGTGTGCACTGTCTAATTCAGGTCTGGGCTTTCTGTGTGCACGGTCCAATCCAGGTCTGGGTGTTCAGTGTGCACGGTCTCATCCAGGTCTGGGTGTTCCCTGTGCACGGTCTCATCCAGGTCTGGGTGTTCAGTGTGCATGGTGTAATCCAGGTCTGTGTGTACAGCGTGCACGGTCTAATCCTGGTGTGCGTGTTCAGTGTGCATGGTCTATTCCAGGTGTGGGTGTTCAGTGTGCACAGTCTAATCCAGATCTGTGTGTTCAGTGTGCACGGTCTCATCCTGGTGTGCGTGTTCAGTGTGCATGGTCTATTCCAGGTCTGGGTGTTCAGTGTGCACAGTCTAATCCAGGACTGGGTGTTCAGTGTGCATGGTCTATTCCTGGTCTGGGTGTTCAGTGTGCACAGTCTAATCCGGGTCTGGGTGTTCAGTGTGCATGGTCTATTCCAGGTCTGGGTGTTCAGTGTGCACGGTCTAATCCAGGTCTGGGTGGTCTGTGTACACGGTTTAATCCAGGTCTGGGTGTTCAGTGTGCACATTCCAATCCAGGACTGGGTGTTCAGGGTGCACAGTCTCATCCAGGACTGGGTGTTCAGTGTGCACGGTCTAATCCAGGTGTGGGTGTTCAGGGTCCACGGTCTTATCCAGGTCTGGGTGTTCAGTGTGCATGGTCTAATCCAGGTCTGGGTGTTCAGTGTGCACGGTCTAATCCAGGTCTGGGTGGTCTGTGTACACGGTTTAATCCAGGTCTGGGTGTTCAGTGTGCACATTCCAATCCAGGACTGGGTGTTCAGGGTGCACAGTCTCATCCAGGACTGGGTGTTCAGTGTGCACGGTCTAATCCAGGTGTGGGTGTTCAGGGTCCACGGTCTTATCCAGGTCTGGGTGTTCAGTGTCCACAGTCTAATCCAGGTCTGGGTGTTCAGTGTGCACGATCTAATCCAGTACTGAGTGTTCAGTGTCCACGGTTTAATCCAGGACTGGGTGTTCAGTGTGCACGGTCTCATCCAGGTCTGGGTGTTCATTGTGCACTGTCTAATCCAGGACTGGGTGTTCAGTGTGCACGGTCTAATCCAGGTCTGGGTGTTCAGTGTGCACGGTCTAATCCAGGTCTGGGTGTTCATTGTGCATGGTCTAATCCTGGTCTGGGCTTTCTGTGTGCAGGGTCCAATCCAGGTCTGGGTGTTCAGTGTGCACAGTCTAATCCAGGTCTGTGTGTACAGCGTGCATGGTCTATTCCAGATCTCGGTGTTCAGTGTGCACGGTCTCATCCAGGTCTGGGTGTTCCCTGTGCACGGTCAAATCGAGGTCTGGGTGTTCCCTGTGCACGGACTAATTGAGACCTGGGTGTTTCACGGTCTAATCCAGGTCTGGGAGTTCAGTGTGCACGGTCTAATCCTGGTCTGGGTGTTCCATCTGGACGGTCTCATCCAGGTCTGGATGTTCAGTGTGCACAGTCTAATCCAGGTCAGGGTGTTCAGTGTGCACGGTCTAATCCTGGTCTGGGTGTTCCATCTGGACGGTCACATCCAGGTCTGGGTGTTCAGTGTGCACGGTCTAATCCAGGACTGGGTGTTCAGTGTGCACAGTCTAATCCAGGTCTGGGAGTTCAGTGTGCACAGTCTAATCCAGGAATGGGTGTTCAGTGTGCACAGTCTAATCCAGGTCTGGGAGTTCAGTGTGCACAGTCTAATCCAGGACTGGGTGTTCAATGTGCACGGTCTAATCCAGGACTGGGTGTTCAATGTGCACGGTCTAATCCATGTCTGGGTGTTTCATGTGCACAGTCTAATCCAGGTCTGTGTGTTCAGTGTGCACGTTTTAATCCAGGTCTGGGTGTTCAGTGTGCACAGTCTCATCCAGCTCTGGGTGTTCAGTTTGCACGGTCTAATTCAGGTCTGGGTGTTCTGTGTACATGGTTTAATCCAGGTCAGGGTGTTCAGTGTGCACAGTCTAATCCAGGTCTGTGTGTACAGCGTGCATGGTCTATTCCAGGTCTAGGTGTTCGGTCTGCATGGTCTATTCCAGGTCTGGGTGTTCAGTGTGCATTGTCTAATCCAGGTCTGGGTGTTCAGGGTGCACAGTCTAATCCAGATCTGGGAGTTCAGTGTGCACAGTCTAATCCAGGAATGGGTGTTCAGTGTGCACAGTCTAATCCAGGTCTGGGAGTTCAGTGTGCACAGTCTCATCCAGGTCTGGGTGTTCAGTGTGCACGGTCTCATCCAGGTCTGGGTGTTCCCTGTGCACGGTCTCATCCAGGTCTGGGTGTTCAGTGTGCACGGTCTATTCCAGGTCTGGGTGTTCAGTGTGCACGGTCTCATCCAGGTCTGGGTGTTCCCTGTGCACGGTCTCATCCAGGTCTGGGTGTTCCCTGTGCACGGTCTCATCCAGGTCTGGGTGTTCCCTGTGCACGGTCTCGTCCAGGTCTGGGTGTTCAGTGTGCATGGTCTAGTCCTGGTCTGGGTGTTCAGTGTGCATGGTCTATTCCAGGTCTGGGTGTTCAGTGTGCACAGTCTAATCCAGGTCTGTGTGTTCAGTGTGCACGGTCTATTCCTGGTGTGCGTGTTCAGTGTGCACAGTCTAATCCAGGAGTGGGTGTTCAGTGTGCACAGTCTAATCCAGGAGTGGGTGTTCAGTGTGCACAGTCTAATCCCGGTCTGGGTTATCAGTGTGCACAGTCTAATCCTGGTCTGGGTGTTCAGTGTGCATGGTCTCATCCAGGTCTGGGTGTGCAGTGTGCACAGTCTAATCCTGGTCTGGGTGTTCAGTGTGCATGGTCTATTCCAGGTCTGGGTGTGCAGTGTGCACGGTCTAATTCAGGTCTGGGTGTTCTGTGTACATGGTTTAATCCAGGTGTGGGTGTTCAGTGTGCACAGTCTAATCTAGGTCTGGGTGTTCAGTGTGCACAGTCTCATCCAGGTCTGGTGTTCAGTGTGCACGGTATCATCCAGGTCTGGGTGTTCAGTGTGCACAGTCTAATCTAGGTCTGGGTGTTCAGTGTGCACAGTCTCATCCAGGTCTGGTGTTCAGTGTGCACGGTATCATCCAGGTCTGGGTGTTCAGTGTGCACAGTCTCATCCAGGTCTGGTGTTCAGTGTGCACGGTCTAATCCAGGTCTGGGTGTTCAGTGTGCACGGTCTAATCCAGGACTGGGTGTTCAGTGTGCACGGTCTAATCCTGGTGTGCGTGTTCAGTGTGCATGGTCTATTCCAGGTCTGGGTGTTCAGTGTGCACAGTCTCATCCAGGTCTGGGTGTTCAGTGTGCACGGTCTCATCCAGGTCTGGGTGTTCCCTGTGCATGGTCTCATCCAGGTCTGGGTGTTCAGTGTGCACGGTCTAATCCAGGTCTGGGTGTTCAGTGTGCACGGTCTCATCCAGATCTGGGTGTTCCCTGTGCACGGTCTCATCCAGGTCTGTGTGTACAGCGTGCATGGTCTAGTCCTGGTCTGGGTGTTCAGTGTGCATTGTCTATTCCAGGTGTGGGTGTTCAGTGTGCACAGTCTAATCCAGGTCTGGGTGTTCAGTGTGCACGGTCTAATCCTGGTGTGCGTGTTCAGTGTGCATGGTCTATTCCAGGTCTGGGTGTTCAGTGTGCACAATCTAATCCAGGAGTGGGTGTTCAGTGTGCACAGTCTAATCCAGGACTGGGTATTCAGTGTGTACAGTCTAATCCAGGACTGGGTGTTCAGTGTGCACGGTCTTATCCAGGTCTGGCTGTTCAGTGTGCACAGTCTAATCCAGGACTGGGTGTTCAGTGTGCATGGTCTAATCCAGGACTGCGTGTTCAGTGTGCATGGTCTAATCCAGGTCTGGGTGTTCAGTGTGCACGGTCTAATCCAGGACTGGGTGTTCAGTGTGCACGGTCTAATCCAGGTCTGGGTGTTTAGCGAGCACGATCTAATCCAGGTCTGGGTGCTCGGTGTGCACGGTCTAATCCAGGACTGGGTGTTCAATGTGCACGATCTTTTCCAGGTCTGGGTGTTCAGTGTCCACAGTCTAATCCAGGTCTTGGCATTCAGTGTGCACGATCTAATCCAGGTCTGGGTGTTCAGTGTCCACGGTTTAATCCAGGACTGGGTGTTCAGTGTGCACGGTCTAATCCAGGTCTGGGTGTTCAGTGTGCACGGTCTAATCCAGGTCTGGGTGTTCAGTGTGCACAGTCTAATCCAGGTCTGTGTGTACAGCGTGCATGGTGTATTCCAGGTCTCGGTGTTCAGTGTGCACGGTCTCATCCAGGTCTGGGTGTCCCCGGTGCACGGTCAAATCCAGGTCTGGGTGTTCATTGTGCACGGACTAATCGAGACCTGGGTGTTCCATGTGCACGGTCTAATCCAGGTCAGAGTGTTCAGTGTGCACGGTCTAATCCTGGTCTGGGTGTTCCATCTGGACGGTCTCATCCAGGTCTGGGTGTTCAGTGTGCACAGTCTAATCCAGGTCTGGGAGTTCAGTGTGCACAGTCTAATCCAGGAATGGGTGTGCAGTGTGCACGTTTTAATCCAGGTCTGGGTGTTCAGTGTGCACAGTCTCATCCAGCTCTGGGTGTTCAGTTTGCACGGTCTAATTCAGGTCTGGGTGTTCTGTGTACATGGTTTAATCCAGGTCAGGGTGTTCAGTGTGCACAGTCTAATCCAGGTCTGTGTGTACAGCGTGCATGGTCTATTCCAGGTCTAGGTGTTCGGTGTGCATGGTCTATTCCAGGTCTGGGTGTTCAGTGTGCATTGTCTAATCCAGGTCTGGGTGTTCAGGGTGCACAGTCTAATCCAGGTCTGGGAGTTCAGTGTGCACAGTCTCATCCAGGTCTGGGTGTTCAGTGTGCACGGTCTCATCCAGGTCTGGGTGTTCCCTGTGCACGGTCTCATCCAGGTCTGGGTGTTCAGTGTGCACGGTCTATTCCAGGTCTGGGTGTTCAGTGTGCACGGTCTCATCCAGGTCTGGGTGTTCCCTGTGCACGGTCTCATCCAGGTCTGGGTGTTCCCTGTGCACGGTCTCATCCAGGTCTGGGTGTTCCCTGTGCACGGTCTCATCCAGGTCTGGGTGTTCAGTGTGCATGGTCTAGTCCTGGTCTGGGTGTTCAGTGTGCATGGTCTATTCCAGGTCTGGGTGTTCAGTGTGCACAGTCTAATCCAGGTCTGTGTGTTCAGTGTGCACGGTCTATTCCTGGTGTGCGTGTTCAGTGTGCACAGTCTAATCCAGGAGTGGGTGTTCAGTGTGCACAGTCTAATCCAGGAGTGGGTGTTCAGTGTGCACAGTCTAATCCCGGTCTGGGTTATCAGTGTGCACAGTCTAATCCTGGTCTGGGTGTTCAGTGTGCATGGTCTCATCCAGGTCTGGGTGTGCAGTGTGCACAGTCTAATCCTGGTCTGGGTGTTCAGTGTGCATGGTCTATTCCAGGTCTGGGTGTGCAGTGTGCACGGTCTAATTCAGGTCTGGGTGTTCTGTGTACATGGTTTAATCCAGGTGTGGGTGTTCAGTGTGCACAGTCTAATCCAGGTCTGGGTGTTCAGTGTGCACAGTCTCATCCAGGTCTGGTGTTCAGTGTGCACGGTCTAATCCAGGTCTGGGTGTTCAGTGTGCACGGTCTAATCCAGGACTGGGTGTT
This sequence comes from Chiloscyllium plagiosum, assembly GCF_037043375.1. Taxonomy (NCBI): domain Eukaryota; kingdom Metazoa; phylum Chordata; class Chondrichthyes; order Orectolobiformes; family Hemiscylliidae; genus Chiloscyllium; species Chiloscyllium plagiosum. The sequence continues at coordinate 95,944,517 of NW_028270147.1, read as the reverse complement.
CAGTGTGCACGGTCTCATCCAGGTCTGGGGGTTCCCTGTGCACGGTCTAATCCAGGTCTGGGTGTTCAGTGTGCACAGTCTAATCCAGGTCTTGGTGTTCAGTGTGCACAGTCTCATCCAGGTCTGGGTGTTCAGTGTGCACGGTCTCATCCAGGTCTGGGTGTTCCCTGTGCATGGTCTCATCCAGGTCTGGGTGTTCAGTGTGCACGGTCTAATCCAGGTCTGGGTGTTCAGTGTGCACGGTCTCATCCAGATCTGGGTGTTCCCTGTGCACGGTCTCATCCAGGTCTGTGTGTACAGCGTGCATGGTCTAGTCCTGGTCTGGGTGTTCAGTGTGCATTGTCTATTCCAGGTGTGGGTGTTCAGTGTGCACAGTCTAATCCAGGTCTGGGTGTTCAGTGTGCACGGTCTAATCCTGGTGTGCGTGTTCAGTGTGCATGGTCTATTCCAGGTCTGGGTGTTCAGTGTGCACAATCTAATCCAGGAGTGGGTGTTCAGTGTGCACAGTCTAATCCAGGTCTGGGTATTCAGTGTGTACAGTCTAATCCAGGACTGGGTGTTCAGTGTGCACGGTCTTATCCAGGTCTGGCTGTTCAGTGTGCACAGTCTAATCCAGGACTGGGTGTTCAGTGTGCATGGTCTAATCCAGGACTGCGTGTTCAGTGTGCATGGTCTAATCCAGGTCTGGGTGTTCAGTGTGCACGGTCTAATCCAGGACTGGGTGTTCAGTGTGCACGGTCTAATCCAGGTCTGGGTGTTTAGCGAGCACGATCTAATCCAGGTCTGGGTGTTCGGTGTGCACGGTCTAATCCAGGACTGGGTGTTCAGTGTGCACGGTCTAATCCAGGTCTGGGTGTTCAATGTGCACGATCTTTTCCAGGTCTGGGTGTTCAGTGTCCACAGTCTAATCCAGGTCTTGGCATTCAGTGTGCACGATCTAATCCAGTACTGGATGTTCAGTGTCCACGGTTTAATCCAGGACTGGGTGTTCAGTGTGCACGGTCTAATCCAGGTCTGGGTGTTCAGTGTGCACGGTCTAATCCAGGTCTGGGTGTTCAGTGTGCACAGTCTAATCCAGGTCTGTGTGTACAGCGTGCATGGTGTATTCCAGGTCTCGGTGTTCAGTGTGCACGGTCTCATCCAGGTCTGGGTGTCCCCGGTGCACGGTCAAATCCAGGTCTGGGTGTTCAGTGTGCACGGACTAATCGAGACCTGGGTGTTCCATGTGCACGGTCTAATCCAGGTCAGAGTGTTCAGTGTGCACGGTCTAATCCTGGTCTGGGTGTTCCATCTGGACGGTCTCATCCAGGTCTGGGTGTTCAGTGTGCACAGTCTAATCCAGGTCTGGGAGTTCAGTGTGCACAGTCTAATCCAGGAATGGGTGTTCAGTGTGCACAGTCTAATCCAGGTCTGGGAGTTCAGTGTGCACAGTCTAATCCAGGACTGGGTGTTCAATGTGCACGGTCTAATCCAGGTCTGGGTGTTCAGTGTGCACAGTCTAATCCAGGACTGGGTGTTCAATGTGCACGGTCTAATCCAGGTCTGGGTGTTCAGTGTGCACAGTCTCATCCCGGATTGGGTATTCAGTGTACACGTTTTAATCCAGCTCTGGGAGTTCAGTGTGCACAGTCTAATCCAGGTCTGGGAGTTCAGTGTGCACAGTCTCATCCAGCTCTGGGAGTTCAGTGTGCACAGTCTAATCCAGGTCTGGGAGTTCAGTGTGCACAGTCTCATCCAGGTCTGGGTGTTCAGTGTGCACGGTCTAATCCAGGTCTGGGTGTTCAGTGTGCACAGTCTAATCCAGGTCTGGGTGTTCAGTGTGCACAGTCTCATCCAGGTCTGGGTGTTCAGTGTGCACGGTCTCATCCAGGTCTGGGTGTTCCCTGTGCATGGTCTCATCCAGGTCTGAGTGTTCAGTGTGCACGGTCTAATCCAGGTCTGGGTGTTCAGTGTGCCCAGTCTAATCCAGGTCTGGGTGTTCAGTGTGCACAGTCTCATCCAGGTCTGGGTGTTCAGTGTGCACGGTCTAATCCAGGTCTGGGTGTTCAGTGTGCACAGTCTAATCCAGGTCTGGGTGTTCAGTGTGCACAGTCTCATCCAGGTCTGGGTGTTCAGTGTGCACGGTCTCATCCAGGTCTGGGTGTTCCCTGTGCACGGTCTCATCCAGGTCTGTGTGTACAGCGTGCATGGTCTAGTCCTGGTCTGGGTGTTCAGTGTGCATTGTCTATTCCAGGTGTGGGTGTTCAGTGTGCACAGTCTAATCCAGGTCTGTGTGTTCAGTGTGCACGGTCTAATCCTGGTGTGCGTGTTCAGTGTGCATGGTCTATTCCAGGTCTGGGTGTTCAGTGTGCACAGTCTAATCCAGGAGTGGGTGTTCAGTATGCACAGTCTAATCCCGGTCTGGGTTATCAGTGTGCACAGTCTAATCCTGGTCTGGGTGTTCAGTGTGTACATGTCTAATCCTGGTCTGGGTGTTCAGTGTGCATGGTCTATTCCAGGTCTGGGTGTTCAGTGTGCACAGTCTAATCCAGGTCTGGGTGTTCAGTGTGCACGGTCTAATCCAGGACTGGGTGTTCAGTGTGCACAGTCTCATCCAGGTCTGGTGTTCAGTGTGCACGGTCTAATCCAGGTCTGGGTGTTCATTGTGGACAGTCTAATCCAGGTCTGGGTATTCAGTGTGCACGGTCTAATCCAGGTCTGCGTGTTCAGTGTGCACGGTCTCATCAAGAATTGGGTGTTCAGTGTGCACAGTCTGATCCAGGTGTGGGTGTTCAGTTTGCACTGTCTAATCCGGGTCTGGGTGTTCAGTGTGCACAGTCTGATCCAGGGCTGGGTGTTCAGTGTGCACGGTCTAATCCAGGTCTGGGTGTTCAGTGTGCACGGTCTCATCCAGGACTCGGTGTTCACTGTGCACGGTCTAATCCTGGTCTGGGTGTTCAGTGTGCACAGTCTAATCCAGGTCTGGGTGTTCAGTGTGCACAGTCTGATCCAGGTCTCGGTGTTCAGTGTGTACAGTCTAATCCAGGACTGGTGTTCAGTGTGTACAGTCTAATCCAGGTCTGGGTGTTCAGTGTGCATGGTCTAATCCAGGTCTGGGTGTTCTGTGTGCACTGTCTAATTCAGGTCTGGGTGTTCTGTGTACACGTTTTAATCCAGGTCTGGGTGTTCAGTGTGCACAGTCTAATCCAGGTCTGGGTGTTCAGTTTGCATGGTCTAATCCAGGTCTGGGTGTTCAGTGTGCATGGTCTAATCCAGGTCTGGGTGTTCAGTGTGCATGGTCTAATCCAGGTCTGGGTGTTCAGTGTGCACGGTCTAATTCAGGTCTGGGTGTTCAGTGTGCACAGTCTAATCCAGGTCTGGGTGTTCAGTGTGCACAGTCTGATCCAGGTCTCGGTGTTCAGTGTGTACAGTCTAATCCAGGACTGGTGTTCAGTGTGTACAGTCTAATCCAGGTCTGGGTGTTCAGTGTGCATGGTCTAATCCAGGTCTGGGTGTTCTGTGTGCACTGTCTAATTCAGGTCTGGGTGTTCTGTGTACACGTTTTAATCCAGGTCTGGGTGTTCAGTGTGCACTGTCTAATCCAGGTCTGGGTGTTCAGTGTGCATGGTCTAATCCAGGTCTGGGTGTTCAGTGTGCACTGTCTAATCCAGGTCTGGGTGTTCAGTGTGCACGGTCTAATTCAGGTCTGGGTGTTCTGTGTACACGTTTTAATCCAGGACAGGGTGTTCAGTGTGCACAGTCTAATCCAGGACTGGGTGTTCAGTGTGCACTGTCTAATCCAGGACAGGGTGTTCAGTGTGCATGGTCTAATCCAGAACCGGGTGTTTTGTTGGTCTTGACTACCTGGCTGTCTGTGTTGATTTAATATTGCCGTCAGTGTGCTGTCAGTGTACCAGCCTACTCTATTGTGGATGTGCTGGGTTCAGGATCCACCGTGATGTTCCTCCAGGCTCCACTTGTAATTGCAGCCCATTGTATCTTATGGAGAAACCAGCAGGGGCTTCTTGGGTCTGAGTGAATGCGGAAGTGGGGGCGAGCCTTGTTACCAGGCTGGCCAATAGAAAGCACCCAGTTTGAAGGAGCGGCGTTGATCATTGAGTGTTGTTTTGCCTCGCAACTTGTTTGATTGACCTGCCAGCTGCTTTATTCAAAGAAATAATCATTGTTCCCAGCTAAACTGCCCTATTTCTTCAAACGTGTGTGTCTGCATATACGTACGTGTGTATCTCTATATATGTGTATGTGTATCTATCTCTGTGTATCTGTGTGTTTGTGCATGCATGTCTGTGTCTGTATTATATGTGTTGTGCATCTGTGTGTGTGCCTGTATGTGTGTGTATATATGCGTGTGTCTGTATGTATGTTTATGTGCCTCTGTGTGTGTGTGTATGTATCTGTGTATGTGTATGTATATATGTGTATGTATTTGTGTGTGTCTGTGTATGTGTGTGTGGTGTATTTGTGTGTGTCTGTATATGTGTGTGTGGTGTGTGTGTGTGTATCTGTGTATGTATGTGTATATATGTGTGTATTTGTGTGTGTCTGTATATGTGTGTGTATCTGTGTATGTATGTGTATATATGTGTGTGTATTTGTGTGTGTCTGTATATGTCTTTGTGGTGTGTGTATCTGTGTATGTATGTGTATATATGTGTGTGTATTTGTGTGTGTCTGTATATGTCTTTGTGGTGTGTGTATCTGTGTATGTATGTGTATATATGTGTGTGTGTATTTGTGTGTGTCTGTGTATGTGTGTGTGGTGTATTTGTGTGTGTCTGTATATGTGTGTGTGGTGTGTGTGTGTATCTGTGTATGTATGTGTATATATGTGTGTGTATTTGTGTGTGTCTGTATATGTGTGTGTGGTGTATTTGTGTGTGTCTGTATATGTGTGTGTGGTGTGTGTGTGTGTATCTGTGTATGTATGTGTATATATGTGTGTGTATTTGTGTGTGTCTGTATATGTATGTGTGTGTATTTGTGTGTGTCTGTATATGTGTGTGTGGTGTATTTGTGTGTGTCTGTTTGTGTGTGTGTGTGTGTATCTGTGTATGTATGTGTATATATGTGTGTGTATTTGTGTGTGTCTGTATATGTGTGTGTGGTGTGTGCGTCTCTCTGTGTGCTGCCCAGTTTAACCTCAGTACTAATCCCTGAGTGTTCCTAATCTCCTTGCCAGAGTCTTTGTTTCGCCCAGCCCGCTGCCCCTGAGTCGCAGACACGAGCAGGCCAAGCAGCTACTGGAGAGAGCTCGAATGAAGGCCCGAACCAGCCCTCTCAAAGCTGACCACAGCATTCTGCCCATCGAGAGGAGTCCTCGGTAAGTGGTTCAGACTCTTGGGTTTTCTCGTCAACCTCGATAATGGGTTGACTGTGGGAGAAACATATCTCCACCCTTTTAACGGGGAAAAGCAGGAGGCAAACAAATATAGGACTCCTGGGAGGCAGAGGGGTGATTTTATAGAAGTTTATAAAATCATGAGGGCTATAGGTAAGGTAGATGTCTTTTCCCTAGGGTGGGGGATTTCAAGACCGGGGGTATCTTTAACATGGTAAACATCCCAGTGCCACCTTCAGGAGCTCTATTGAACAAAACCTGGCACCAAGTCATGTGCTGAAATATCAGTATAGGTGTCAAGGGTCAAAGGGATTGGGGTACATGGGTCCATGTACCCCACTGTGGGATCTCTCCCCCCATATTGAGGGTTAGCACCTTCAGGAGGTCTGTAGCTCTCCTTCAGCAATGCAAATGGGGAGATATGGACATTGAGGAAACCCACGACGCTATGAATTTATTTTGATTTCCCCAGCTATGAATCAAATGTCTCCCGTTAAACCGAGAGATGTGCCGGAAAAGTTTGGGGGACGGAGTCACTGAAGCAGCATTCATTTTGTCCGCGATGGTATGTTCCTGAGCTGGACAGGAAAGGTTGGCAATACCTGTATAACTGGATTGAAACTGTGGGGTTAACTGAAAAAAAAAACATGTGACTGTATGTGGCCCTGTCAGGGGTATCCCTCCTGTGACCCAATCACCTTCCATAACGCAGTGTCAGCATTGTTCCCTCAGACAGTGTGTCAGCCTCCCTTCATTGATGTGTTACCTTCTCCAGAGAGTGTAGGCCCATGCTTCTTGACTTCTGAGCAGTGCTTTTGACAGAGACAGCGGCTTGACTGCAAATTCTGTCCTCTTCAATCACATGAGCAGGCCATTCAGCCCCTTGAGTTTGCTCTGGTGTCTGAGAAGATTAGAGTGGATGCAATTATGTCATTAACCTCAGGTTCCTGCAAATGCCTCCTCCCAACCCTCGGTACCCCTCGACTCCCTTGTTGGTTAAGAAGTTTGTCTGCTCGGTTTTCAATATCCAGTGAAAAAGCCCCCACTGGTGGGTGGGGGAGAGAATTGGACACATCACTGAAAAGAAAGTCATTTCCTCATCCCCATCTTACACATTTTTCATCTCCATCCTTTGTTTTAAACTCTCCCACCGGGTCAAATATACTGAGTTCCGTCTGGGTATATTACGGTTCCCCTCCAAGGCCCTCACCATCCTGACTTGGAAATATATCGCTATTCCTTCACTGTTGCTGGGTCGAAATCCTGGAATGCCCTCCTTGAGGGCACAGTGCGTCAACTTACAGCACGGACACTGCAGCAATTCAAGAAGCAACTCTCCACCAGCTCCAGGGGCAACTTCGGGGCAGGCGATAAATGTTGGCCCAGCCAGGGACGCCCACATCCTGCGAACCAAAATATATATATATATTTTTTTAAAATCACCTATTAGTCTTCTAAACTCCAATGATATATGCCCAATTTTTTGAAACTTTCCTCACAAAGCGACCCGTCCATGCCAGGAATCAATCAAGTGATTGGTTGAAACGGTGTTTCAGGATTTTGTATCCACCTGAGGGAATCGGACCCTGGTTTAATGTCCAATCAGAAGGGTTGCGTCTCTGACAGTGTGGCACTCCCTCAGCACTGTGGTGGGAATTTCAGCCTGGTTACTGGAGCGGGGACTGACGTATTGTGACTCGGGAGGCGGGGGGGAGCAGAGGCATGGCCGTCTTGAACAATAACATCCAGGCTCCACATTCCCTTGACATTGAGGGCCACACTGAGTCTCAGTTGATCTGTGCTGCACAAGAGAAGCACTTAAATGGTCATTTTAAGAGATTATTTTGTCCTTTTTTTTTTGATGAGAGATTGTAAGGCAGCGGTATCGAGCTGTCTCCAAGTAAACAATTTGTGAGGCTTTGCGTTTTGTTTTTAACGTTAGAACACTGGAAGCAACCGCGGTATGGCCACCTCTCACAGACCAAGCTCTCTAGGTTTTTTTTCTCAGTTCTCCAGGTTTAGTTTTGAGCAGGAGCTTTTGCCGTCTCAAAAGGGTCGAAAGCTTCAGTGAATTATCTCCGAGCTGCTCCTTCCGATTTTTTCTTCCTGTTTCCTGGATTGCAGAACTGCTTGTGAGACTTTGCCTTTTGCCGAGCGTTGTGTTTATGGGATGTGACTATATTGGAAACGGGAGGCTGGGAGAACACAGCAAGCCAGGCAGCGTCAGGAGGTGGAGAAGTCAACGCTTTGGGTATGAACCCTTCTTCAGGTCCTGAAGCCTTGACTTTTGCACCTTCTGACGCTGCCTGGCTTGCTGTGTTCTTCCAGTCTCCTGCCTGTCTACTTTAGCATCTGCAGGCCTTTTGTCTCTAACCTCTATTGGAACAGCTACCGAGTAATGGGGGTTGTATCTATTATTCAGTCAAGTTATTCTAAATTCCTCTTCCTTCTGTTTCTATTTTAACTGCAGTGTTCAAATAAATTGTGTTTTGTTTAATGTCGAGTAATTTGACCAGTTGCATTGCATCTGGCATACTGTACCTGTCTTTAAAATAAGAAAAGATTTGGGTGTTGACTACCTTCGTAAAATATTTTAAGAGGGTCTGATCTATAACACTAGCCGTGAGAAGTGGTGTCGAGATTAGAGTGGTGCTGGAAAAGCGCAGCAGGTCAGGCAGCATCCGAGGAGCAGGAGAATCGACGTTTCAGGCAAAAGCCCTCTATCAGGAAAGTCGATTCTCCTGCTCCTCAGATGCTGCCTGACCTGCTGCGCTTTTCCAGCACCACTCTAACCTTGACTCTGATCTCCAGCATCTGCAGTACCAAGTCCTCCATGGGAAGGGATGTGGAGATAGATGCACAGTGTGTTGGTAAATGCCCATACAATGCCCCCTCATCTGCCTTGGTACTTCAGCGGGTTGGGCTCCTCGTCGAAGAGTGTGGTGCTGGAAAAGCACGGCCGGTCAGGCAGCATCCGAGGAGCGGGAGAGTCGGGTATACGCTCTTCATCAGGAAACGTCGATTCTCCTGTCCCTCGGATGCTGGCTGACCGGCCCTGCTTTCCCAGCACCACACTCTTCGGCTCTGATCTCTGGCATCTGCGGTCCTCACTTGCTCCCGGTTTGGGCTCTTGGGTTGGGTGCAGCCCAGCAAAGTAACCGGTTTGTTTCTGTCCACCACGTAGGGACGCCTGGACGGATGGCAGCTCGTCGCCAAAGAGGGGGCCTCCCTCCAGGGAGCGGCTCTGTCCAAACAGCGACTCCTCCAGTGGTGACTCCCACTGCAGGCCGCGGAAGAAACGGGGCCAGTCGCCGAGCCGGGTGAGGTTTGAGGACGAGTCCACCCAGGAGGCCGAGGTCCGACACCAGCTGCGGAGGAGGGGCGGTGCTGAGCCCTCGGGGCACCTGGCAACTGGGGGCTTGGTGCCCGACCCCAGGTTTCCGGCCTACCAGCTGGCCAGGAAGGAGCGCTCGCCGAAGGCCTGCTCTGGGGAGGCCGGGAAACCTCGCGGCGCGAATCCCCAGCCGCGGGCCACGTGGAGGGGCCTGGCTACTCCGCGCGCCAACGGTGAGGTGCCAGGTGGCGGGGCAACCGCGCCTCGCGCCAACACTGCCTTCTGCATCGACGGTAAGTGCAGCTCTTGCGGCTGCTACATCATTTCAGAGCCTGCGGTGTGCGAGCCCCCTTCCTATGAATTTCCGGATGTTAGGGTCAGAGCCCAGGATGAGGAGGCCTACCAGCTCCATCAGCTGGAAGTTCCCCGGGATCCTGCAAGGAGCCTGAGTGCAGGGGCCAGAGATGCTGTTTGCTCATTGTCCCCCAGACCCATACCCTGCAGCGTTCTTACGTCAGGGCCTAGGATCACAATCGAACCCATTAAGGAAACGTACATTGGTGACGTGACTTCCATCGATGACATTCCTGTGACTGGCATACCCGCTGGCAGCCCAGGCCATGCTGAAAGGAAGGATTGTAATGACAGGAAGGTCTTGCCATGCTACTACGCCGTAGTGTCAGGCAGCGACGGAGGAAGAGCGGGCAACGTCGGAGTTCCTGCCCGTGAGGCGGACTTGCCCAGGAGGGGTCTCGGGGAGAACGGTGCCACCTCTGACCTTGGGAGTGCTCCGTCTGACGGTAGATCAAAGCCCAGCGGGGAAACCGGGGAGAGAGGGGGGGTCAGTGGCCAACGGTGCCGAAGCGTCGATAGGGCTGACAAACCTGGACGCTGTGCCATGTCCAAACAGGTAGCCAGGGTTTGTGGGCCAGGGGACAGTCCCAAAGCAGGCCCAAGCTCAGAGCAGTTGCCAGGAAAGCCCTCCCTTTGCAAGCCCCTTCCTCTGCCACTGGTGAGGTCCGGTCGCAGCTCCGACCAGACCCAGGCGGTCTCCAGCTTGCCGTGCCCTCCTCTCTCTCTGCAAGATGGCACAGGGGGTCCTGGCAACGGGCAGCTCGTGAAGGTCCGAGGTGGACCTCAGGAACCCGGCACGACAGATCCATCACTTCCCTCGAACTTTCCGGGTCAGACCCGCGGCCGGCAGCCATTGCTGAAGAGGCCCAGCAAAGGCAAGTCAGGCCTGTGCCAGCAGGGCAGAGAGGCACTCGTCCGCACAGACAGTCCCGTCGCACACCTCGGCACCTGCCCACCTCTTCAATCCCGGCTCCTTCCACAGGGTGGTGCGGGAAGACTGCCGGAGTCCCCAGCTCTTCCAGAAGCTTCTTCTCTTCAGCCTGGGCGACAAGTGCCTTGGGACCACACTCTGGCCGTGTGCTCCTCAGGGCCTGCAGCTCACCCGCAGCCTGGTTCGGACCCTACCCCGCTGAGGGAGACCCTAAACGCCGGCCCCGGGCAGAGCTCAATCGACTGGACCCCTGACGTGGGGAGACCCTCCACCGTGACCCATCAGCCCATCGATCCTAATGGTGGGCTCCTAGCCTCTGAGCACCGGGGGGGCCACCTGGAAGCCAGCCGGATTGGGAATAGTTGGAGCGTTCCTGGTTCTGAGCGTACGTCCACATCGGAAGAGGCTGCTGAGAAACGCCAGAACAAACCAGGTGAGTGGACAACGCAGATTATACCTGAGAGTTTACACCCGCAGGAAGGTCAATGGCATAACTGCGTAGGGCGTACGGGGTCTATCAGTGAGATTGGGTATTGTTTAAGAACGGCCTCCTGTCTCAAATGGTGGTTTCAAGGTCTGCCCGAAATCACATTGAGCAGGAACAGAACAAGAAGTGTCAGTCCGCAGGTTGGGAAACAGATCTTTGCACTGATACTTGGTTAATACCCACTCTGTGATGCTGGGGCACCCTGAGGAAGGCAAGGCCAACGGTGACCCCGAAACTGGGGAATCCAAGAAACCCAGAGCTCTCCCCCGTGACCCCAGGCAGAAAGTTCCCCTTCTAACTAGTCACTGAGGGGGCCAGAGCACAGTCCTCCCCGAGGGACAGTACTGGGACACAGAGCTCCCCGGGGGGGGGACAGTACCGGGACACAGAGCTCCCCGGGGGGGGGGACAGTACCGGGACACAGAGCTTCTCGGGGGGACAGTACCGGGACACAGAGCTCCCCGGGGGGGGGGACAGTACCAGGACAAAGTGCTCCCCGGGGGACAGTACCAGGACACAGTGCTCCCCGGGGGGACAGTACCAGGACACAGTGCTCCCCGGGGGGACAGTACCAGGACACAATGCTCCCCTGGGGGACAGTACCAGGACACAGTGCTCCCCGGGGGGACAGTACCAGGACACAGTGCTCCCCGGGGGGACAGTACCGGGACACAGTGCTCCCTGGGGGGACAGTACCAGGACACAGTGCTCCCCGGGGGACAGTACCGGGACACAGTGCTCCCCAGGGGACAGTACCAGGACACAGTGCTCCCCTGGGGGACAGTACCAGGACACAGTGCTCCCCGGGGGGACAGTACCAGGACACAGTGCTCCCCGGGGGACAGTACCGGGACACAGTGCTCCCCAGGGGACAGTACCAGGACACAGTGCTCCCCTGGGGGACAGTACCAGGACAAAGTGCTCCCCGGGGGGACAGTACCGGGACACAGTGCTCCCTGGGGGGACAGTACCGGGACACAGTGCTCCCCAGGGGACAGTACCGGGACACAGTGCTGCCTGGGGGGACAGTACCGGGACACAGTGCTCCCCAGGGGACAGTACCGGGACACAGTGCTCCCCAGGGGACAGTACCCGGACACAGTGCTCCCTGGGGGGACAGTACCGGGACACAGTGCTCCCTGGGGGGACAGTACCGGGACACAGTGCTCCCCAGGGGACAGTACCGGGACACAGTGCTCCCCTGGGGGACAGTACCCGGACACAGTGCTCCCTGGGGGGACAGTACCGGGACACAGTGCTCCCTGGGGGGACAGTACCGGGACACAGTGCTCCCCGGGGAGACAGTACCGGGACACAGTGCTCCCCGGGGGGACTGTACCGGGACACAGTGCTCCCTGGGGGGACAGTACCGGGACACAGTGCACCCCGGGGGGACAGTACCGGGACACAGTGCCCCCCGGGGGGACAGTACCGGGACACAGTGCCCCCCGGGGGGACAGTACCAGGACACAGTGCACCCCGGGGGGACAGTACCGGGACACAGTGCCCCCTGGGGGGACAGTACCGGGACACAGTGCCCCCCGGGGGGACAGTACAGGGACACAGTGCTCCCCGGGGGACAGTACCAGGACACAGTGCTCCCCCGGGGGACAGTACCGGGACACAGTGCTCCCCGGGGGACAGTACAGGGACACAGTGCTCCCCAGGGGACAGTACAGGGACACAGTGCTCCCCGGGGGGGACAGTACAGGGACACAGTGCTCCCCCGGGGGGACAGTACCAGGACACAGTGCTCCCCGGGAGACAGTACAGGGACACAGTGCCCCCCGGGGGACAGTACAGGGACACAGTGCTCCCCAGGGGGGATAGTAACGGGACACAGAGCTCCCCAGGGGGACAGTACCGGGACACAGTGCCCCCCAGGGGGGATAGTAACGGGACACAGAGCTCCCCAGGGGGGATAGTAACGGGACACAGTGCCCCCCAGGGGGGATAGTAACGGGACACAGTGCCCCCCAGGGGGGATAGTAACGGGACACAGAGCTCCCCTGGGGGACAGTACCAGGACACAGTGCTCCCCGGGAGACAGTACAGGGACACAGTGCCCCCCAGGGGGAATAGTAACTGGACACAGAGCTCCCCGGGGGGACAGTACCGGGACACAGTGCCCCCCAGGGGGGATAGTAACGGGACACAGTGCTCCCCAGGGGGGATAGTAACGGGACACAGTGCCCCCCAGGGGGGATAGTAACGGGACACAGAGCTCCCCGGGGGGACAGTACCGGGACACAGTGCTCCCCGGGGGGTCAGTACCTGGACACAGTGCTCCCCAGGGGGACAGTACCAGGACACAGTGCTCCCCGGGGGGACAGTACCGGGACACAGTGCTCCCTGGGGGGACAGTACCAGGACACAGTGCTCCCCGGGGGGACAGTACCGGGACACAGTGCTCCCCGGGGGGACAGTACCAGGACACAATGATCCCCTGGTGGACAGTACCAGGACACAGTGCTCCCCGGGGGACAGTACCGGGACACAGTGCTCCCCGGGGGGTCAGTACCTGGACACAGTGCTCCCCAGGGGGACAGTACCAGGACACAGTGCTCCCCGGGGGGACAGTACCGGGACACAGTGCTCCCTGGGGGGACAGTACCAGGACACAGTGCTCCCCGGGGGGACAGTACCGGGACACAGTGCTCCCCGGGGGGACAGTACCAGGACACAATGATCCCCTGGGGGACAGTACCAGGACACAGTGCTCCCCGGGGGACAGTACAGGGACACAGTGCTCCCCGGGGGGGACAGTACCAGGACACAGTGCTCCCCGGGGGGACAGTACCAGGACACAATGATCCCCCGGGGGACAGTACAGGGACACAGTGCTTCCCGGGGGGACAGTACGAGACACAGTGCTCCCCTGGGGGGATAGTACCAGGACACAGTGCTCTCCGGGGGGGGAATAGTACCAGGACACAGAGCTCCCCGGGGGGGTCAGTACAGGGACACAGTGCTCCCCGGGGGGACAGTACCTGGACACAGTGCTCCCCGGGGGGTCAGTACCTGGACACAGTGCTCCCCAGGGGGACAGCACCAGGACACAGTGCACCCCTGGGGGACAGTACCGGGACACAGTGCTCCCCGGGGGGACAGTACCAGGACACAATGATCCCCTGGGGGACAGTACCAGGACACAGTGCTCCCCCGGGGGGACAGTACCGGGACACTGTGCTCCCCGGGGGACAGTACCGGGACACAGTGCTCCCCAGGGGACAGTACCCGGACACAGTGCTCCCTGGGGGGACAGTACCGGGACACAGTGCTCCCTGGGGGGACAGTACCGGGACACAGTGCTCCCCAGGGGACAGTACCGGGACACAGTGCTCCCCTGGGGGACAGTACCCGGACACAGTGCTCCCTGGGGGGACAGTACCGGGACACAATGATCCCCTGGGGGACAGTACCAGGACACAGTGCTCCCCCGGGGGGACAGTACCGGGACACAGTGCTCCCCAGGGGACAGTACCGGGACACAGTGCTCCCCAGGGGACAGTACCCGGACACAGTGCTCCCTGGGGGGACAGTACCGGGACACAGTGCTCCCTGGGGGGACAGTACCGGGACACAGTGCTCCCCAGGGGACAGTACCGGGACACAGTGCTCCCCTGGGGGACAGTACCCGGACACAGTGCTCCCTGGGGGGACAGTACCGGGACACAGTGCTCCCTGGGGGGACAGTACCGGGACACAGTGCTCCCCGGGGAGACAGTACCGGGACACAGTGCTCCCCGGGGGGACTGTACCGGGACACAGTGCTCCCTGGGGGGACAGTACCGGGACACAGTGCACCCCGGGGGGACAGTACCGGGACACAGTGCCCCCCGGGGGGACAGTACCGGGACACAGTGCCCCCCGGGGGGACAGTACCAGGACACAGTGCACCCCGGGGGGACAGTACCGGGACACAGTGCCCCCTGGGGGGACAGTACCGGGACACAGTGCCCCCCGGGGGGACAGTACAGGGACACAGTGCTCCCCGGGGGACAGTACCAGGACACAGTGCTCCCCCGGGGGACAGTACCGGGACACAGTGCTCCCCGGGGGACAGTACAGGGACACAGTGCTCCCCAGGGGACAGTACAGGGACACAGTGCTCCCCGGGGGGGACAGTACAGGGACACAGTGCTCCCCCGGGGGGACAGTACCAGGACACAGTGCTCCCCGGGAGACAGTACAGGGACACAGTGCCCCCCGGGGGACAGTACAGGGACACAGTGCTCCCCAGGGGGGATAGTAACGGGACACAGAGCTCCCCAGGGGGACAGTACCGGGACACAGTGCCCCCCAGGGGGGATAGTAACGGGACACAGAGCTCCCCAGGGGGGATAGTAACGGGACACAGTGCCCCCCAGGGGGGATAGTAACGGGACACAGTGCCCCCCAGGGGGGATAGTAACGGGACACAGAGCTCCCCTGGGGGACAGTACCAGGACACAGTGCTCCCCGGGAGACAGTACAGGGACACAGTGCCCCCCAGGGGGAATAGTAACGGGACACAGAGCTCCCCGGGGGGACAGTACCGGGACACAGTGCCCCCCAGGGGGGATAGTAACGGGACACAGTGCTCCCCAGGGGGGATAGTAACGGGACACAGTGCCCCCCAGGGGGGATAGTAACGGGACACAGAGCTCCCCGGGGGGACAGTACCGGGACACAGTGCTCCCCGGGGGGTCAGTACCTGGACACAGTGCTCCCCAGGGGGACAGTACCAGGACACAGTGCTCCCCGGGGGGACAGTACCGGGACACAGTGCTCCCTGGGGGGACAGTACCAGGACACAGTGCTCCCCGGGGGGACAGTACCGGGACACAGTGCTCCCCGGGGGGACAGTACCAGGACACAATGATCCCCTGGGGGACAGTACCAGGACACAGTGCTCCCCGGGGGACAGTACCGGGACACAGTGCTCCCCGGGGGGTCAGTACCTGGACACAGTGCTCCCCAGGGGGACAGTACCAGGACACAGTGCTCCCCGGGGGGACAGTACCGGGACACAGTGCTCCCTGGGGGGACAGTACCAGGACACAGTGCTCCCCGGGGGGACAGTACCGGGACACAGTGCTCCCCGGGGGGACAGTACCAGGACACAATGATCCCCTGGGGGACAGTACCAGGACACAGTGCTCCCCGGGGGACAGTACAGGGACACAGTGCTCCCCGGGGGGGACAGTACCAGGACACAGTGCTCCCCGGGGGGACAGTACCAGGACACAATGATCCCCCGGGGGACAGTACAGGGACACAGTGCTTCCCGGGGGGACAGTACGAGACACAGTGCTCCCCTGGGGGAATAGTACCAGGACACAGTGCTCTCCGGGGGGGGAATAGTACCAGGACACAGAGCTCCCCGGGGGGGTCAGTACAGGGACACAGTGCTCCCCGGGGGGACAGTACCTGGACACAGTGCTCCCCGGGGGGTCAGTACCTGGACACAGTGCTCCCCAGGGGGACAGCACCAGGACACAGTGCACCCCTGGGGGACAGTACCGGGACACAGTGCTCCCCGGGGGGACAGTACCAGGACACAATGATCCCCTGGGGGACAGTACCAGGACACAGTGCTCCCCCGGGGGGACAGTACCGGGACACTGTGCTCCCCGGGGGACAGTACCGGGACTCTGTGCTCTCCCGGGGGGACAGTACCGGGACACAGTGCCCCCCAGGGGGGACAGTACCGGGACACAGTGCTCCCCGGGGGGACAGTACCGGGACACAGTGCTCCCCGGGGGGAGAGTACCAGGACACAGTGCTCCCCGGGGGGACCGTACCTGGACACAGTGCTCCCCGGGGGTCAGGACCTGGACACAGTGCCCCCCGGGGGGACAGTACCTGGACACGGTGCTCCCCGGGGGTCAGTACCTGGACACAGTTCTCCCCGGGGGACAGTACCAGGATACAGTGCTCCCCCAGGGGGACAGTACCAGGACACAGTGCTCCCCAGGGGGGACAGTACCGGGACACAGTGCTCCCCGGGGGGACAGTACCGGGACACAGTGCTCCGCGGGGGGACAGTACCTGGACACAGTGCTCCCCGGGGGTCAGGACCTGGACACAGTGCCCCCCGGGAGGACAGTACCTGGACACAGTGCTCCCCGGGGGTCAGGACCTGGACACAGTGCTCCCCGGGGGTCAGTACCTGGACACAGTTCTCCCCGGGGGACAGTACCAGGATACAGTGCTCCCCGGGGGGACAGTACCAGGACACAATGTTCCCCTGGGGGACAGTACCAGGACACAGCGCTCCCCGGGGGACAGTACCGGGACACTGTGCTCCCCCGGGGGGACAGTACCTGGACACAGTGCTCCCCGGGGGGACAGTACCAGGACACAGTGCTCCCCGGGGAGACAGTACCTGGACACAGTGCTCCCCGGGGTCAGTACCTGGACACAGTGCTCCCCGGGGAGACAGTACCGGGACACAGTGCTCCCCGGGGAGACAGTACCTGGACACAGTGCTCCCCAGGGTGACAGTACCAGGACACAGTGCTCCCCGGGGGACAGCACCGGGACACAGTGCTCCCCGGGGGGGACAGTACCTGGACACAGTGCTCCCCGGGGGGGACAGTACCAGGACACAGTGCTCCCTGGGGAACAGCACCGGTACACAGTGCTCCCCGGGGAGACAGTACCTGGACACAGTGCTCCCCAGGGTGACAGTACCAGGACACAGTGCTCCCTGGAGGGGGACAGTACCTGGACACAGTGCTCCCCGGGGGGGCAGTACCGGGACGCAGTGCACCCCTGTGGGACAGTACCGGGACACAGTGCTCCCCGGGGGACAGTACCTGGACACAGTGCTCCCTGGGGGACAGCACCGGTACACAGTGCTCCCCGGAGGGGGACAGTACCGGGACACAGTGCACCCCTGGGGGACAGTACCGGGACACAGTGCTCCCTGGGGGGACAGTACCGGGACACAGTGCTCCCCGGGGGGGACAGTATCTGGACACAGTACTCCCTGGGGGACAGCACCGGTACACAGTGCTCCCCGGAGGGGGACAGTACCGGGACACAGTGCACCCCTGGGGGACAGTACCGGGACACAGTGCTCCCTGGGGGGACAGTACCGGGACACAGTCCTCCCCGGGGGGGACAGTATCTGGACACAGTGCTCCCCGGGGGGACAGTACAAGGACACAATGCTCCCCGGGAGACAGTACCGGGACACTGTGCTCCCCGGGGGGACAATACCAGGACACAGTGCACCCCGGGGAGACATTACCGGGACACAGTGCTCCCCTGGGGGACAGTACCGAGACACAATGCTCCCCGGGGGTCAGTACAAGGACACAGTGCTCCCCCAGGGGACAGTACGAGACACAGTGCTCCCCGGGGGGACAGTACCAGGACATAGTGCTCCCGGGGGTCAGTACCGGGACACAGTGCTCCCCAGGGGGACAGTACCGGGACATAGTGCCCCCCGGGGGGACAGTACAGGACACAGTGCCCCCCGGGGGGACAGTACAGGACACAGTGCTCCCCGGGGGGACAGTACCGGGACACAGTGCTCCCTGGGGGGACAGTACCGGGACACAGTGCTCCCCGGGGGTCAGTACCGGGACACAGTGCTCCCCGGGGGTCAGTACCGGGACACAGTGCTCCCCGGGGGGACACTACCGGGACATAGTGCTCCCCAGGGGGACAGTACCAGGACACAGTGCTCCCTGGGGGACAGTACAGGGACACAGTGCTCCCAGGGGGGACACTACCGGGACATAGTGCTCCCCGGGGGGTCAGTACCTGGACACAGTGCTCCCCGGGGGTCAGTACCTGGACACAGTGCTCCCGGGGGGACAGTACCTGGACACAGTGCTCCCCGGGGGTCAGCACCAGGACACAGTGCTCCCCGGGGGTCAGCACCAGGACACAGTGCTCCCCTGGGGGACAGTACCGGGACACAGTGCTCCCCGGGGAGACAGTACCTGGACACAGTGCTCCCCAGGGTGACAGTACCAGGACACAGTGCTCCCTGGAGGGGGACAGTACCTGGACACAGTGCTCCCCGGGGGGGCAGTACCGGGACGCAGTGCACCCCTGTGGGACAGTACCGGGACACAGTGCTCCCCGGGGGACAGTACCTGGACACAGTGCTCCCTGGGGGACAGCACCGGTACACAGTGCTCCCCGGAGGGGGACAGTACCGGGACACAGTGCACCCCTGGGGGACAGTACCGGGACACAGTGCTCCCTGGGGGGACAGTACCGGGACACAGTGCTCCCCGGGGGGGACAGTATCTGGACACAGTACTCCCTGGGGGACAGCACCGGTACACAGTGCTCCCCGGAGGGGGACAGTACCGGGACACAGTGCACCCCTGGGGGACAGTACCGGGACACAGTGCTCCCTGGGGGGACAGTACCGGGACACAGTCCTCCCCGGGGGGGACAGTATCTGGACACAGTGCTCCCCGGGGGGACAGTACAAGGACACAATGCTCCCCGGGAGACAGTACCGGGACACTGTGCTCCCCGGGGGGACAATACCAGGACACAGTGCACCCCGGGGAGACATTACCGGGACACAGTGCTCCCCTGGGGGACAGTACCGAGACACAATGCTCCCCGGGGGTCAGTACAAGGACACAGTGCTCCCCCAGGGGACAGTACGAGACACAGTGCTCCCCGGGGGGACAGTACCAGGACATAGTGCTCCCGGGGGTCAGTACCGGGACACAGTGCTCCCCAGGGGGACAGTACCGGGACATAGTGCCCCCCGGGGGGACAGTACAGGACACAGTGCCCCCCGGGGGGACAGTACAGGACACAGTGCTCCCCGGGGGGACAGTACCGGGACACAGTGCTCCCTGGGGGGACAGTACCGGGACACAGTGCTCCCCGGGGGTCAGTACCGGGACACAGTGCTCCCCGGGGGTCAGTACCGGGACACAGTGCTCCCCGGGGGGACACTACCGGGACATAGTGCTCCCCAGGGGGACAGTACCAGGACACAGTGCTCCCTGGGGGACAGTACAGGGACACAGTGCTCCCAGGGGGGACACTACCGGGACATAGTGCTCCCCGGGGGGTCAGTACCTGGACACAGTGCTCCCCGGGGGTCAGTACCTGGACACAGTGCTCCCGGGGGGACAGTACCTGGACACAGTGCTCCCCGGGGGTCAGCACCAGGACACAGTGCTCCCCTGGGGGACAGTACCGGGACACAGTGCTCCCCGGGGGGACAGAACCAGGACACAGTGCTCCCCGGGGGGACAGTACCGGGACACTGTGCTCCCCCTTGGGGACAGTACCTGGACACAGTGCTCCCCGGGGGGACAGCACCAGGACACAGTGCTCCCCTGGGGGACAGTACCGCGACACAGTGCTCCCCGGGGGGACAGTACCAGGACACAATGCTCCCCTGGGGGACAGTACCAGGACACAGTGCTCCCCGGGGGACAGTACCGGGACACAGTGCTCCCCGGGGGGGACAGTACCAGGACATAGTGCTCCCCGGGGGGACAGTACAAGGACACAATGCTCCCGGGGGACAGTAACGGGACACAGTGCTCCCCGGGGGGGACAGTACCTGGACATAGTGCTCCCCGGGGGGACAGTACAAGGACACAATGCTCCCGGGGGACAGTAACGGGACACAGTGCTCCCCGGGGGGACAGTACCAGGACACAATGCTCCCCCGGGGGACAATACCAGGACACAGTGCGCCCCTGGGGGACAGTACTCGGACACAGTGCTCCCCGGGGGTCAGTACCGGGACACAGTGCTCCCCGGGGGGGACAGTACCGGGACACAGTGCTCCCCGAGGGGGACAGTACCAGGACACAATGCTCCCCTGGGGGACAGTACCGGGACACAGTGCTCCCCCAGGGGACAGTACGGGACACAGTGCTCCCCGGGAGGACAGTACCAGGACACAGTGCTCCCCGGGGGTCAGTACCAGGACACAGTGCTCCCCTGGGGGACAATACCGGGACACAGTGCTCCCCAGGGAGGACAGTACCAGGACACAATGCTCCCCTGGGGGACAGTACCGGGGCACAGTGCTCCCCCAGGGGACAGTACCGGGACACTGTGCTCCCCAGGGTGACAGTACCAGGACACAATGCTCCCCTGGGGGAAAGTACCGGGGCACAGTACTCACCTGGGGTGACAGTACCGGGACATAATGCTCACCAGGGGGGTCAGTACCAGGACACAGTGCCCCCTGGGGGAACAGTACCGGGACACAGTGCTCCCCGGGGGGATAGTACCAGGACACAGTGATCCCTGGGGGGACAGTACCGGGACACAGTGCTCCCCGGGGGGACAGTACTGGGACGCAGAGCTCCCTGGGGGCACAGTCCCGGGACACAGTGCTCCCCGGGGGACAGTACCGGGACACAGTATCAGGACACAGTCCTCCCCGGGGGACAGTTCCAGGACACAATGCTCCCCCGGGGGACAGTTCCAGGACACAGTGCTCCCCGGGGGGACAGTACCGAGACACAGTGCCCCCCAGGGGACAGTACCGGGACACAGTGCTCCCCGGGGGGACAGTACCGAGACACAGTGCCCCCCGGGGGACAGTACCAGGACACAGTGCTCCCCGGGGGGACAGTACCGGGACACAGTGCTCCCCAGGGGAGATAGTACCGGGACACAGTGCTCCCCGGGGGGAAAGTACCGAGACACAGTGCTCCCCGGAGGACAGTACCAGGACGCAGTGCCCCCCGGGGGACAGTACCGGGACACAGTGCTCCCCGGGGGGACAGTACCGGGACACACTGCTCCCCAGGGGGGATAGTACCGGGACACAGTGCTCCCCGGGGGGACAGTACCGGGACACAGTGCTCCCCAGGGGGGACAGTACCGAGACACAATGCTCTCCAGGGGGACAGTACCGGGACACAGTGCTCCCCGGGGGAACAGTACAGGGACACAGTGCTCCCAGGTGGGACAGTACCGGGACACAGTGCTCCCCGGGGGAACAGTACAGGGACACAGTGCTCCCTGGGGGGACAGTACCAGGACACAGTGCTCCCGGGGGGACAGTACTGGGACACAGTGCTCCCCAAGGGAACAGTACCGGGACACAGTGCTCCCCGGGGGTCAGTACCTGGACACAGTTCTCCCCAGGGGGGACAGTACCGAGACACAGTGCTCCCAGGTGGGACAGTACCGGGACATAGTGCTCCCCGGGGGGACAGTACCGGGACACAGTGCTCCCAGGTGGGACAGTACCGGGACACAGTGCTCCCCGGGGGAACACTACAGGGACATAGTGCTCCCTGGGGGGACAGTACCACGACACAGTGCTCCCGGGGGGACAGTACCTGGACACAATGCTCCCCGGGGGACAGTAACGGGACACAGTGCTCCCCGGGGGGACAGTACCGGGACACTGCGCTCTCTGGGGGGACATTACCGGGACACAGTGCTCCCCGGGGGACAGTACAGGGACACAGTGCTTACCGGGGGGGACAGTACCGAGACACAATGCTCTCCAGGGGGACAGTACCGGGACACAGTGCTCCCCGGGGGGACAGTACCGGGACTCTGTGCTCTCCCGGGGGGACAGTACCTGGACACAATGCTCCCCGGGGGACAGTAACGGGACACAGTGCTCCCCGGGGGGACAGTACCGGGACACTGCGCTCTCTGGGGGGACATTACCGGGACACAGTGCTCCCCGGGGGACAGTACAGGGACACAGTGCTTACCGGGGGGGACAGTACCGAGACACAATGCTCTCCAAGGGGACAGTACCGGGACACAGTGCTCACCTGGGGGGTCAGTACCGAGACACAATGCTCTCCAGGGGGACAGTACCGGGACATAGTGCTCCCCAGGTGGACAGTACCGGGACACAGTGCTCCCCCGGGGCGACAGTACCAGGACACAATGCTTCCCGGGGGACAGTACCAGGACACAGTGCTCCCCGGGGGACAGTACCGGACACAGTGCTCCCCGGGGGACAGTACCAGGACACAGTGCTCCCCCGGGGGACAATACCGGGACACAGTGCCCCCCGGGGGACAGTACCAGTACACAATGCTCCCCGGGGGGACAGTACCGAGACGCAGTGCCCCCGGGGGGACAGTACCGAGACACAGTGCTCCCCGTAGGACAGTACCAGGACGCAGTGCCCCCCGGGGGACAGTACCGGGACACAGTGCACCCCGGGAGGGCAGTACCGGGACACAGTGCACCCCTGGGGGACAGTACCGGGACACAGTGCACCCCGAGGGGGGACAGTACCGGGACACAGTGCTCCCCGGGGGGACAGTACAAGGACACAATGCTCCCCGGGGGGACAGTACCGGGACACTGCGCTCTCTGGGGGGGACAGTACCGAGACACAATGCTCTCCAGGGGGACAGTACCGGGACACAGTGCTCCCCTGGGGGGTCAGTACCGAGACACAATGCTCTCCAGGGGGACAGTACCGGGACACAGTGCTCCCCCGGGGGGACAGTACCAGGACACAATGCTCCCCGGGGGACAGTACCAGGACACAGTGCTCCCCAGGGGGGGTAGTACCAGGACACAGTGCTCCCCAGGGGGGAGAGTACCAGGACACAGTGCTCCCCAGGGGGGACAGTACCAGGACACAGTGCTCCCCAGGGGGGGTAGTACCGGGAAACAGTGCTCCCCAGGGGGGATAGTACCGGGACACAATGCTCCCCAGGGGGACAGTACCAGGACACAGGGCTCCCCAGGGAGGATAGTACCAGGACACAGGGCTCCCCAGGGGGGATAGTACCGGGTCACAGTGCTCCCCAGGGGGACAGTACCAGGACACAGTGCTCCCCGGGGAGACTGTACAAGGACAAAGTGCCCCCCGGGGCGACAGTACAGGACACTTTCCTCTCCAGGGGGGATAGTACCGGGACACAGTGCTGCCTGGGGGGTCAGTACCGGGACACAGTGCTCTCTGGGGGGTCAGTACCAGGACACAATGCTCCCCCGGGGGACAATACCGGGACACAGTGCGCCCCTGGGGGACAGTACACAGACACAGTGCTCCCCGGGGGTCAGTACCGGGACACAGTGCTCCCCTGGGGGACAGTACTGGGACACAGTGCTCCCCGGGGGGACAGTACCGGGACACAGTGCATCCTGGGGGGGACAGTACCAGGACACAATGCTCCCCTGGGGGTCAGTACTCCCCCAGGGGACAGTACGGGACACAGTGCTCCCCGGGGGGACAATACCAGGACACCGTGCTCCCCGGGGGTCAGTACCGGGACACAGTGCTCCCCGGGGGGGAAAGTACCGGGACATAGTGCTCCCCGGGGAGGACAGTACCAGGACACAGTGCTCCCCTGGGGTACAGTACCAGGACACAGTGCTCCCCGGGGGGACAGTACCGGGACACAGTGCTCCACGGGGGGACAGTACCAGGACACAGTGCTCCCCGGGGGGACAGTACCAGGACACAATGCTCCCCTGGGGGACAGTACCAGGACACAGTGCTCCCCGGGGGGACAGTACCGGGACACAATGCTCCCCTGGGGGACAGTACCAGGACACAGTGCTCCCCAAGGGAACAGTACCGGGACACAGTGCTCCCCGGGGGTCAGTACCTGGACACAGTTCTCCCCAGGGGGGACAGTACCGAGACACAGTGCTCCCAGGTGGGACAGTACCGGGACATAGTGCTCCCCGGGGGGACAGTACCGGGACACAGTGCTCCCAGGTGGGACAGTACCGGGACACAGTGCTCCCCGGGGGAACACTACAGGGACATAGTGCTCCCTGGGGGGACAGTACCACGACACAGTGCTCCCGGGGGGACAGTACCTGGACACAATGCTCCCCGGGGGACAGTAACGGGACACAGTGCTCCCCGGGGGGACAGTACCGGGACACTGCGCTCTCTGGGGGGACATTACCGGGACACAGTGCTCCCCGGGGGACAGTACAGGGACACAGTGCTTACCGGGGGGGACAGTACCGAGACACAATGCTCTCCAGGGGGACAGTACCGGGACACAGTGCTCACCTGGGGGGTCAGTACCGAGACACAATGCTCTCCAGGGGGACAGTACCGGGACATAGTGCTCCCCAGGTGGACAGTACCGGGACACAGTGCTCCCCCGGGGCGACAGTACCAGGACACAGTGCTCCCCGGGGGACAGTACCGGACACAGTGCTCCCCGGGGGACAGTACCAGGACACAATGCTCCCCGGGGGACAGTACCAGGACACAGTGCTCCCCGGGGGACAGTAACGGGACACAGTGCTCCCCGGGGGACAGTAACGGGACACAGTGCTCCCCGGGGGGACAGTACCGGGACACTGCGCTCTCTGGGGGGACATTACCGGGACACAGTGCTCCCCGGGGGGACAGTACCGGGACACAATGCTCCCCTGGGGGACAGTACCAGGACACAGTGCTCCCCGGGGGACAGTACCGGGACACTGTGCTCGCCCGGGGGGACAGTACCGGGACACAGTGCTCCTCAGGGGGGACAGTACCGGGACACAGTGCTCCCCGGGGGGACAGTAGCAGGACACAGTGCTCCCCGGGGGGACAGTACCAGGACACAGCGCTCCCCGGGGGTTAGGACCTGGACACAGTGCTCCCCGGGGGGACAGTACCAGGACACAGTGCTCCCCGGGGGGACAGTACCGGGACACAGTGCTCCCCGGGGGGACAGTACCGGGACACAGTGCTCCCCGGGGGGACAGTACCAGGACACAGTGCTCCCCGGGGGGACAGTACCGGGACACAGTGCTCCCCGGGGGGACAGTACCGGGACACAGTGCTCCCCGGGGGGACAGTACCTGGACACAGTGCTCCCCGGGGGTCAGTACCTGGACACAGTTCTCGCCGGGGGACAGTACCTGGACACAGTGCTCCCCGGGGGACAGTCCCAGGACACAGTGCTCCCTGGGGGGACAGTACCGGGACACAGTGCTCGCGGGGGACAGTACCTGGACACAGTGCTCCCCAGGGGGACAGTACCAGGACACAGTGCTCCCCGGGGAACAGCACCAGGACACAGTGCACCCCGGGGGGGACAGCACCGGGACACAGTGCTCCCCGGGGGGGCAGTACCGGGACACAGTGCACCCTGGGGGACAGTACCGGGACACAGTGCTCCCCGGGGGGGACAGTACCTGGACACAGTGCTCCCCGGGGGGATAGTACTAGGACACAATGCTCCCCGGGGGACAGTACCAGGACACAATACTCCCCTGGGGGAAAGTACCGGGGCACAGTACTCACCTGGGGTGACAGTACCGGGACGTAGTGCTCCCTGGGGGGACAGTACTGGGACACAGTGCTCCCTGGGGGGACAGTACCGGGACACAGTGCTCCCCGGGGGGACAGTACTGGGACACAGTGCTTCTCGGGGGGACAGTACCGGGAGACAGTGCTCCCCCGGGGGGACAGTACCGGGACACAGTGCTCCCTGGGGGGACAGTACTGGGACACAGTGCTTCTCGGGGGGACAGTACTGGGACACAGAGCTCCCTGGGGGGACAGTACCGGGACACAGTGCTCCCCGGGGGGACAGTACCAGGACACAGTGCTCCCCGGGGGGACTGTCCCGGGACACAGTGCTCCCCGGGGGACAGTACCAGGACACAATGCTCCCCTGGGGGACAGTACCGGGACACAGTGCTCCCCAAGGGGTTAGTACCGGGACACAGTGCTCCCCGGAGGACAGTACCAGGACGCAGTGCCCCCCGGGGGACAGTACCGGGACACAGTGCTCCCCGGAGGACAGTACCAGGACGCAGTGCCCCCCGTGGGACAGTACCGGGACACAGTGCTCCCCGGGGGGACAGTACCGGGACACAGAGCTCCCCAGGGGGGAGAGTACCGGGACACAGCGCTCCCCCAGGGGGACAGTACCAGGACACAGTGCTCCCCAGGGGGATTGTACCGGGACACAGTGCTCCCCGGGGGGACAGTACCAGGACACAGTGCTCCCCAGGGAGGATAGTACCGGGACGCAGTGCTCCCCAGGGGGGATAGTACTAGGTCACACTGCTCCCCCGGGGGGACAGTACCGAGACACAATGCTCTCCAGGGGGACAGTACCGGGACATAGTGCTCCCCAGGTGGACAGTACCGGGACACATTGCTCCCCGGGGGGACAGTACCGGGACACAGTGATCACCGGGGGACAGTACCGGGGGACAGTGCTCCCCAGGGGGATAGTACCAGGACACAGTGCTCCCCGGGGCACAGTACCAGCGGACAGTGCTCCCCAGGGGGGATAGTATCGGGACACTGTGCTCCCCTGGGGGACAGTACAAGGACACAGTGCTCCCCGGGGGACAGTACCGGGGGACAGTGCTCCCCAGGGGGGATAGTACCGGGACACAGTGCTCCCCCGGGGGGACAGTACCAGGACACAATGGTCCCCCGGGGGTCAGTACCAGGACACAATGGTCCCCTGGGGGACAGTACAAGGACACAGTGCTCCCCGTGGGACAGTACCGGGACGCAGTGCTCCCCGGGGGGACAGTACTGGGACACAGTGCTTCTCGGGGGGACAGTACCGGGAGACAGTGCTCCCCCGGGGGGACAGTACCGGGACACAGTGCTCCCTGGGGGGACAGTACTGGGACACAGTGCTTCTCGGGGGGACAGTACTGGGACACAGAGCTCCCTGGGGGGACAGTACCGGGACACAGTGCTCCCCGGGGGGATAGTACTAGGACACAATGCTCCCCGGGGGACAGTACCAGGACACAATACTCCCCTGGGGGAAAGTACCGGGGCACAGTACTCACCTGGGGTGACAGTACCGGGACGTAGTGCTCCCTGGGGGGACAGTACTGGGACACAGTGCTCCCTGGGGGGACAGTACCGGGACACAGTGCTCCCCGGGGGGACAGTACTGGGACACAGTGCTTCTCGGGGGGACAGTACCGGGAGACAGTGCTCCCCCGGGGGGACAGTACCGGGACACAGTGCTCCCTGGGGGGACAGTACTGGGACACAGTGCTTCTCGGGGGGACAGTACTGGGACACAGAGCTCCCTGGGGGGACAGTACCGGGACACAGTGCTCCCCGGGGGGACAGTACCAGGACACAGTGCTCCCCGGGGGGACTGTCCCGGGACACAGTGCTCCCCGGGGGACAGTACCAGGACACAATGCTCCCCTGGGGGACAGTACCGGGACACAGTGCTCCCCAAGGGGTTAGTACCGGGACACAGTGCTCCCCGGAGGACAGTACCAGGACGCAGTGCCCCCCGGGGGACAGTACCGGGACACAGTGCTCCCCGGAGGACAGTACCAGGACGCAGTGCCCCCCGGGGGACAGTACCGGGACACAGTGCTCCCCGGGGGGACAGTACCGGGACACAGAGCTCCCCAGGGGGGAGAGTACCGGGACACAGCGCTCCCCCAGGGGGACAGTACCAGGACACAGTGCTCCCCAGGGGGATTGTACCGGGACACAGTGCTCCCCGGGGGGACAGTACCAGGACACAGTGCTCCCCAGGGAGGATAGTACCGGGACGCAGTGCTCCCCAGGGGGGATAGTACTAGGTCACACTGCTCCCCCGGGGGGACAGTACCGAGACACAATGCTCTCCAGGGGGACAGTACCGGGACATAGTGCTCCCCAGGTGGACAGTACCGGGACACATTGCTCCCCGGGGGGACAGTACCGGGACACAGTGATCACCGGGGGACAGTACCGGGGGACAGTGCTCCCCAGGGGGATAGTACCAGGACACAGTGCTCCCCGGGGCACAGTACCAGCGGACAGTGCTCCCCAGGGGGGATAGTATCGGGACACTGTGCTCCCCTGGGGGACAGTACAAGGACACAGTGCTCCCCGGGGGACAGTACCGGGGGACAGTGCTCCCCAGGGGGGATAGTACCGGGACACAGTGCTCCCCCGGGGGGACAGTACCAGGACACAATGGTCCCCCGGGGGTCAGTACCAGGACACAATGGTCCCCTGGGGGACAGTACAAGGACACAGTGCTCCCCGTGGGACAGTACCGGGACGCAGTGCTCCCCGGGGGGACAGTACCGGGACACAGTGCTCCCCGGGGGGATAGTACCGGGACACAGTGCTCCCCTGGGGGGACAGTACCAGGACACAATGCTCCCCTGGGGGACAGTACCAGGACACTGTGCTCCCAGGGGGACAGTACCGGGACACAGTGTTCCCCGGGGGGATAGTACCCGGACACAGTGCTCCCCGGGGGACAGTACCAAGACACAGTGCTTCCCGGGGGACAGTACCGGGACACAGTGCTCCCCGGGGGGACATTACCGGGACACAGTACTCCCCGGGGGGACAGTACTAGGGCACAGTGCTCCCCGGGGGGGCAGTACCGCGACACAGTGCTCCCCGGGGGACAGCACCGGGACACAGTGCTCCCCGAGGGGACAGTACCGGGACACAGTGCACCCCTGGGGAACAGTACCCGGACAGAGTGCTCCCTGGGGGAACAGTACCGGGACAAAGTGCTCCCCGGGGGGAAGGTACCGGGACGCAGTGCCCCCCGGGGGGACATTACCGGGACACAGTGCACCCTGGGGGACAGTACAGGGACACAGTGCTCCCCGGGGGGGACAGGACAGAGACACAATGCTCTCCAGGGGGACAGTACCGGGACACAGTGCTGCCCGGGGGTCAGTATCGGGACACAGTGCTCCCTGGGGGGTCAGTACCGAGACACAATTCTCCCCCGGGGGACAATACAGGGACACAGTGCGCCTCTGGGGGACAGTACCCGGACACAGTGGTCCCCGGGGGTCAGTACGGGGACACGGTGATCCCCTGGGGAACCGCACCAGGACACAGTGCTCCCCAGGAGGGATAGTACCGGGGCACGGTGCTCCCCTGGGGGGTCAGTACCGGGACACAGTGCCCCCCGGGGGGACAGTACCGGGACACAGTGCTCCCCGGGGGGACAGTACCGGGACACAGTGCCCGCCGGGGGGACAGTACCGGGACACAGTGCTCCCCGGTGGAACAGTACCGGGACACAGTGCTCCCTGGGGGTCAGTACCTGGACACAGTGCTCCCCAGGGGGACAGTACCAGGACACAGTGCTCCCCGGGGGGATAGTACCGGGACACAGTGCTCCCCCGGGGGGACAGTACCAGGACACAATGCTCCCCTGGGGGACAGTACCAGGACACAGTGCTCCCCCGGGGGGACAGTACCGGGACACAGTGCTCCCCCGAGGGGACAGCACCAGGACACAATGCTCTCCTGGGGGACAGTACCTGGACGTAGTGCTCCCCGGGGGACAGTACCGGGACACAGTGCTCCCCCGGGGGACAGTACCAGGACACAATGCTCCCCTGGGCGACAGTACCAGGACACAGTGCTCCCCGGGGGACAGTACCGGGACACAGTGCTCCCCTGGAGGTCAGTACCAAGACACAGTGCTCCCTGGGGGACAGTACCGGGACACAGTGCTCCCCGGGGGAACAGTACCGAGACACAGTGCTCCTGGGGGGGACAGTACCGTGGGACAGTGCTCCCCAGGGGGGAGAGTACCGGGACACAGTGCTCCCCTGGGGGACAGTACCAGGACACAGTGCTCCCCGGGGGGTCAGTACCGGGACACAGTGCTCCCCGGGGGGTCAGTACCGGGACACAGTGCTCCCCGGGGGGACAATACCTGGACACAGTGCTCCCCAGGGGGACAGTACCTGGACACAGTGCTCCCCGGGGGAACAGTACCGGGACACAGTGCTCCCCGGGGGGACAGTACCGGGACACTGTGCTCCCCAGGGGGACCGTACCAGGACACAGTGCTCCCCGGGGGAACAGTACCGGGACACAGTGCTCCCCGGGGGACAGCACCGGGACACAGTGCTCCCCGGGGGGGACAGTACCTGGACACAGTGCTCCCCGGGGGACAGTACCAGGATACAATGCTCGCCTGGGGGACATATCAGGACACAGTGCTCCCCGGGGGACAGCACCGGGAGACAGTGCCCCCGGGGGGGACAGTACCTGGACACAGTGCTCCCCGGGGGGACAGCACCAGGACACAGTGCTCCCCGGGGGACAGTACCGGGACACAGTGTTCCCCGGGGGGATAGTACCCGGACACAGTGCTCCCCGGGGGACAGTACCAAGACACAGTGCTTCCCGGGGGACAGTACCGGGACACAGTGCTCCCCGGGGGGACATTACCGGGACACAGTACTCCCCGGGGGGACAGTACTAGGGCACAGTGCTCCCCGGGGGGGCAGTACCGCGACACAGTGCTCCCCGGGGGACAGCACCGGGACACAGTGCTCCCCGAGGGGACAGTACCGGGACACAGTGCACCCCTGGGGAACAGTACCCGGACAGAGTGCTCCCTGGGGGAACAGTACCGGGACAAAGTGCTCCCCGGGGGGAAGGTACCGGGACGCAGTGCCCCCCGGGGGGACATTACCGGGACACAGTGCACCCTGGGGGACAGTACAGGGACACAGTGCTCCCCGGGGGGGACAGGACAGAGACACAATGCTCTCCAGGGGGACAGTACCGGGACACAGTGCTGCCCGGGGGTCAGTATCGGGACACAGTGCTCCCTGGGGGGTCAGTACCGAGACACAATTCTCCCCCGGGGGACAATACAGGGACACAGTGCGCCTCTGGGGGACAGTACCCGGACACAGTGGTCCCCGGGGGTCAGTACGGGGACACGGTGATCCCCTGGGGAACCGCACCAGGACACAGTGCTCCCCAGGAGGGATAGTACCGGGGCACGGTGCTCCCCTGGGGGGTCAGTACCGGGACACAGTGCCCCCCGGGGGGACAGTACCGGGACACAGTGCTCCCCGGGGGGACAGTACCGGGACACAGTGCTCCCCGGGGGGACAGTACCGGGACACAGTGCTCCCCGGTGGAACAGTACCGGGACACAGTGCTCCCTGGGGGTCAGTACCTGGACACAGTGCTCCCCAGGGGGACAGTACCAGGACACAGTGCTCCCCGGGGGGATAGTACCGGGACACAGTGCTCCCCCGGGGGGACAGTACCAGGACACAATGCTCCCCTGGGGGACAGTACCAGGACACAGTGCTCCCCCGGGGGGACAGTACCGGGACACAGTGCTCCCCCGAGGGGACAGCACCAGGACACAATGCTCTCCTGGGGGACAGTACCTGGACGTAGTGCTCCCCGGGGGACAGTACCGGGACACAGTGCTCCCCCGGGGGACAGTACCAGGACACAATGCTCCCCTGGGCGACAGTACCAGGACACAGTGCTTCCCGGGGGACAGTACTGGGACACAGTGCTCCCCGGGGGGACAGTCCCGGGACACAGTGCTCCCCGGGGGTACAGGACCAGGACACAGTGCTTCCCGGGGGACAGTACCGGGACACAGTGCTCCCCGAGTGGACAGTACCGGGACACAGTGCTCCCCGGGGGCGACAGTACCGGGACATAGTGCTCCCCCGGGGGAGAGAACCAGGACACAATGCTCCCCTGGGGTCAGTACCAGGACACAGTGCTCCCCGGGGGACAGTACCGAGACACAGTGCTCCCCTGGGGGACAGTACCAGGACACAGTGCTTCCCGGGGGACAGTACTGGGACACAGTGCTTCCCGGGGGGACAGTCCCGGGACACAGTGCTCCCCGGGGGGACAGTACCAGGACACAGTGCTCCCCGGGGGGACATTACCGGGACACAGTACTCCCCGGGGGAACAGTACCGAGACACAGTGCTCCCCGGGGGAACAGTACCGGGACACAGTGCTCCCCGGGGGAACAGTACCGAGACACAGTGCTCCTGGGGGGGACAGTACCGGGACACAGTGCTGCCCATGGGGGACAGTACCAGGACACAGTGCTCCCCGGGGGGTCAGTACCTGGACACAGTGCTCCCCGGGGGGGACAGTACCGAGACACATTGCTCCTGGGGGGGACAGTACCGGGACACAGTGCTCCCCATGGGGGACAGTACCAGGACACAGTGCTCCCCATGGGGGAGAGTACCGGGACACAGTGCTCCCCTGCGGGGACAGTACCAGGACACAGTGCTCCCCATGGGGGACAGTACCAGGACACAGTGCTCCCCATGGGGGACAGTACCAGGACACAGTGCTCCCCATGGGGGACAGTACCGGGACACAGTGCTCCCCTGGGGGGACAGTACCGGGACACAGTGCTCCCCGGGGGAACAGTACCGGGACACAGTGCTCCCCGGGGGAACAGTACCGAGACACAGTGCTCCTGGGGGGGACAGTACCGGGACACAGTGCTCCCCGGGGGGACAGTACCAGGACACAGTGCTCCCCATGGGGGAGAGTACCGGGACACAGTGCTCCCCTGGGGGGACAGTAGCAGGACACAGTGCTCCCCGGGGGGACAGTACCAGGACACAGTGCTCCCCGGGGGGTCAGTACCTGGACACAGTGCTCCACGGGGGGACAGTACCAGCACACAGTGCTCCCCGGGGGGTCAGTACCTGGACACAGTGCTCCCCGGGGGTCAGTACCTGGACAGAGTGCTCCCCAGGGGGACAGTACCTGGACACAGTGCTCCCCAGGGGACCGTACCAGGACACATTGCTCCCCTGGGGGAACAGTACCAGGACACAGTGCTCCCCGGGGGACTTACCAGGACACAGTGCTCCCCGGGGGACAGCACCGGGACACAGTGCTCCCCGGGGGGGACAGTACCTGGACACAGTGCTCCCCGGGGGACAGTACCAGGATACAATGCTCGCCTGGGGGACATATCAGGACACAGTGCTCCCCGGGGGACAGCACCGGGAGACAGTCCTCCCCGGGGGGGACAGTACCTGGACACAGTGCTCCCCGGGGGGGCAGTACCGCGACACAGTGCTCCCCGGGGGACAGCACCGGGACACAGTGCTCCCCGAGGGGACAGTACCGGGACACAGTGCACCCCTGGGGAACAGTACCCGGACAGAGTGCTCCCTGGGGGAACAGTACCGGGACAAAGTGCTCCCCGGGGGGAAGGTACCGGGACGCAGTGCCCCCCCGGGGGACATTACCGGGACACAGTGCACCCTGGGGGACAGTACAGGGACACAGTGCTCCCCGGGGGGGACAGGACAGAGACACAGTGCTCTCCAGGGGGACAGTACCGGGACACAGTGCTGCCCGGGGGTCAGTACCGGGACACAGTGCTCCCTGGGGGGTCAGTACCGAGACACAATTCTCCCCCGGGGGACAATACAGGGACACAGTGCGCCTCTGGGGGACAGTACCCGGACACAGTGGTCCCCGGGGGTCAGTACGGGGACACGGTGATCCCCTGGGGAACAGGACCAGGACACAGTGCTCCCCAGGAGGGATAGTACCGGGGCACGGTGCTCCCCTGGGGGGTCAGTACCGGGACACAGTGCCCCACGGGGGGACAGTACCAGGACACAGTGCTCCCCGGGGGGATAGTACCGGGAAACAGTGCTCCCCGGGGGGACAGCACCAGGACACAATGCTCCCCTGGGGGACAGTACCTGGACGCAGTGCTCCCCGGGGGACAGTACCAAGACACAGTTCTCCCCGGGGGGATAGTACCGGGACACAGTGCTCCCCTGGGTGGACAGTACCAGGACACAATGCTCCCCTGGGGGACAGTACCAGGACACAGTGCTTCCCGGGGGACAGTACTGGGACACAGTGCTCCCCGGGGGGACAGTCCCGGGACACAGTGCTCCCCGGGGGTACAGTACCAGGACACAGTGATCCCCGGGGGGACATTACCGGGACACAGTGCTCCCCGGGGGGACAGTACCAGGACACAGTGCTCCCCGGGGGGTCAGTACCTGGTCACAGTGCTCCACGGGGGGACAGTACCAGGACACAGTGCTCCCCGGGGGGACAGTATCGGGACACAGTGCTCCCCGGGGGTCAGTACCTGGACAGAGTGCTCCCCAGGGGGACAGTACCAGGACACAGTGCTCCCCGGGGGTCAGTACCTGGACAGAGTGCTCCCCAGGGGGACAGTACCAGGACACAGTGCTCCACGGGGGGGACAGTACCAGGACACAGTGCTCCCAGGGGGACAGCACCGGGACACAGTGCTCCCCAGGGGGGATAGTACCGGGACACAGTGCTCCCCGGGGGGACAGTACCTGGACACAGTGCTCCCCGGGGGGGCAGTACCGCGACACAGTGCTCCCCGGGGGACATCACCGGGACACAGTGCACCCCTGGGGAACAGTACCCGGACAGAGTGCTCCCTGGGGGAACAGTACCGGGACAAAGTGCTCCCCGGGGGGAAGGTACCGGGACGCAGTGCCCC
Source organism: Chiloscyllium plagiosum (assembly GCF_037043375.1). Taxonomy (NCBI): domain Eukaryota; kingdom Metazoa; phylum Chordata; class Chondrichthyes; order Orectolobiformes; family Hemiscylliidae; genus Chiloscyllium; species Chiloscyllium plagiosum. The sequence goes on along the minus strand of NW_028270147.1, from coordinate 95,909,903 downwards.
CCGGTGGGACATTACCGGGACACAGTGCACCCTGGGGGACAGTACAGGGACACAGTGCTACCCGGGGGGGACAGGACCGAGACACAATGCTCTCCAGGGGGACAGTACCGGGACACAGTGCTGCCCGGGGGTCAGTACCGGGACACAGTGCTCCCTGGGGGGTCAGTACCGAGACACAATTCTCCCCCGGGGGCCAATACAGGGACACAGTGCGCCTCGGGGGACAGTACCCGGACACAGTGGTCCCGGGGGTCAGTACGGGGACACGGTGATCCCCTGGGGGACAGTACCGGGACACAGCTCTCCCCCGGGGGGACAGTACCGGGACACAGTGATCCCCTGGGGGACAGTACCGGGACACAGCTCTCCCCCGGGGGGACAGTACCGGGACACAGTGATCCCCTGGGGGACAGTACCGGGACACAATGCTCCCCTGGGGGACAGTACCAGGACACAATGCTCCCCTGGGGGACAGTACCGGGGCACAGTGCTCCCCCAGGGGACAGTACCGGGACACAGTGCTCCCCAGGGAGGACAGTACCAGGACACAATGCTCCCCTGGGGGACAGTACCAGGACACAATGCTCCCCTGGGGGACAGTACCGGGGCACAGTGCTCCCCCAGGGGACAGTACCGGGACACAGTGCTCCCCAGGGAGGACAGTACCAGGACACAATGCTCCCCTGGGGGACAGTACCGGGGCACGGTGCTCCCCCAGGGGACAGTACCGGGACACAGTTCTCCCCGGGGGGGATTGTACCAAGACACAATGCTCCCCTGGGGGACAGTACCGGGGCACAGTGCTCCCCAGGGGACAGTACCGGGACACAGTGCTCCCCGGGGGGACAGTACCAGGACACAGTGCTCCCCGGGGGTCAGGACCTGGACACAGTGCTCCCCAGGGGACAGTACGGGACACAGTGCTCCCCGGGGGGACAGTACCTGGACACAGTGCTCCCCGGGGGGGACAGTACCAGGACACAATGCTCCCCTGGGGGACAGTACCGGGACACAGTGCTCCCCCAGGGGACAGTACGGGACACAGTGCTCCCCGGGGAGGACAGTACCAGGACACAATGCTCCCCTGGGGGACAGTACCGGGGCACAGTGCTCCCCCAGGGGACAGTACCGGGACACAGTGCTCCCCAGGGAGGACAGTACCAGGACACAATGCTCCCCTGGGGGACAGTACCGGGGCACGGTGCTCCCCCAGGGGACAGTACCGGGACACAGTGCTCCCCAGGGAGGACTGTACCAGGACACAATGCTCCCCTGGGGGACAGCACCGGGACACAGTGCTCCCCCAGGGGACAGTACGGGACACAGTGCTCCCCGGGGAGGACAGTACCAGGACACAATGCTCCCCTGGGGGACAGTACCGGGGCACAGTGCTCCCCCAGGGGACAGTACCGGGACACAGTGCTCCCCAGGGAGGACAGTACCAGGACACAATGCTCCCCTGGGGGACAGTACCGGGACACAGTGCTCCCCCAGGGGACAGTACGGGACACAGTGCTCCCCGGGGAGGACAGTACCAGGACACAATGCTCCCCTGGGGGACAGTACCGGGGCACAGTGCTCCCCCAGGGGACAGTACCGGGACACTGTGCTCCCCAGGGGGACAGTACCAGGACACAATGCTCCCCTGGGGGAAAGTACCGGGGCACAGTACTCACCTGGGGTGACAGTACCGGGACATAATGCTCACCAGGGGGGACAGTACCAGGACACAATGCTCCCCTGGGGGAACAGTACCGGGACGCAGTGCTTCTCGGGGGGCACAGTCCCGGGACACAGTGCTCCCCGGGGGCACAGTATCAGGACACAGTGCTCCCCGGGGGACAGTTCCAGGACACAATGCTCCCCCCGGGGACAATACCGGGACACAGTGCCCCCCGGGGGACAGTACCGGGACACAGTGCTCCCCGGGGGGACAGTACCGGGACACAGTGCTCCCCAGGGGGGATAGTACCGGGACACAGTGCTCCCCGGGGGGACAGTACCGGGACACAGTGCTCCCCAGGGGGGATAGTACCGGGACACAGTGCTCCCCGGGGGGACAGTACCGGGACACAGTTCTCCCCAGGGGGGACAGTACCAGGACACAGTGCTCCCCAGGGGGACAGTACCGGGACACAGTGCTCCCCAGGGGGGATAGTACCGGGACACAGTGCTCCCCGGCGGGACAGTACCGGGACACAGTGCTCCCCAGGGGGAATAGTACCGGGACACAGTGCTCCCCGGGGGGACAGTACCGAGACACAATGCTCTCCAGGGGGACAGTACCGGGACATACTGCTCCCCGGGGGGACAGTACCGGGACACAGTGCTCCCCGGGGGAACAGTACAGGGACACAGTGCTCCCAGGTGTACACTACAGGGACATAGTGCTCCCCGGGGGGACAGTACCAGGACACAGTGCTCCCTGGGGGACAGTACAGTGACACAGTGCTCCCCGGGGGGTCAGTACCTGGACACAGTGCTCCCGGGGGGACAGTACTGGGACACAGTGCTCCCCAAGGGGGGACAGTACCGGGACACAGTGCTCCCCGGGGGACAGTACCGGGACACAGTGCTCCTCAGGGGGGACAGTACCGGGACACAGTGCTCCCCGGGGGGACAGTACCAGGACATAGTGCTCCCCGGGGGGACAGTACCAGGACACAGCGCTCCCCGGGGGTCAGGACCTGGACACAGTGTTCCCCGGGGGGACAGTACCTGGACACAGTGCTCCCCGGGAGGGCAGTACCGGGACACAGTGCACCCCTGGGGGACAGTACCGGGACACAGTGCACCCTGGGGGACAGTACCGGGACACAGTGCTCCCCGGGGGGGACAGTACCTGGACACAGTGCTCCCCGGGGGGACAGTACAAGGACACAATGCTCCCCGGGGGACAGTAACGGGACACAGTGCTCCCCGGGGGGACAGTACCGGGACACTGCGCTCTCTGGGGGGACAGTACCAGGACACAGCGCTCCCCGGGGGTCAGGACCTGGACACAGTGCTCCCCGGGGGGACAGTACCTGGACACAGTGCTCCCCGGGGGTCACTACCTGGATACAGTTCTCCCCGGGGGACAGTACCAGGACACAGTGCTCCCCGGGGGGACAGTACCTGGACACAATGCTCCCTGGGGGACAGTCCCAGGACACAGTGCTCCCCGGGGGGACAGTACCTGGACACAATGCTCCCAGGGGGACAGTACCAGGACACAGTGCTCCCCGGGGGACAGCACCGGGACACAGTGGTCCCCGGGGGGGACAGTACCTGGACACAGTGCTCCCCGGGAGGGCAGTACCGGGACACAGTGCACCCCTGGGGGACAGTACCGGGACACAGTGCACCCTGGGGGGACAGTACTGGGACACAGTGCTCCCCGGGGGGGACAGTACCTGGATACAGTGCTCCCCGGGGGGACAGTACAAGGACACAATGCTCCCCGGGGGACAGTAACGGGACACAGTGCTCCCCGGGGGGACAGTACCGGGACACTGCGCTCTCTGGGGGGACATTACCGGGACACAGTGCTCCCCGGGGGACAGTACAGGGACACAGTGCTCACCGGGGGGGACAGTACCGAGACACAATGCTCTCCAGGGGCACAGTACCGGGACACAGTGCTCCCCTGGGGGGACAGGACCGAGACACAATGCTCTCCAGGGGGACAGTACCGGGACATAGTGCTCCCCAGGTGGACAATACCGGGACACAGTGCTCCCCCGGGGGGACAGTACCAGGACTCAATGCTCCCCGGGGGACAGTACCAGGACACAGTGCTCCCCGGGAGGACAGTACCGGGACACAGTGCTCCCCAGAGGGGATAGTACCGGGACACAGTGCTTCCCCGGGGGACAGTACCGGACACAGTGCTCCCCGGGGGGACAGTACCGGGACACAGTGCTCCCCGGGAGGACAGTACCAGGACACAGTGCTCCCCGGGGGGACAGTACCGGGACACAGTGCTCCCCCACTGGGACAGTACCAGGACACAGTGCTCCCCAGGGGGGATAGTACCGGGACACAGGGCTCCCCAGGGAGGATAGTACCGGGACACAGTGCTCTCCAGGGGGACAGTACCGGGACATAGTGCTCCCCGGGGAGACAGTACCAGGACAAAGTGCCCCCCGGGGGGACAGTACAGGACACTTTCCTCTCCAGGGGGGATAGTACCGGGACACAGTGCTGCCTGGGGGGTCAGTACCAGGACACAATGCTCCCTGGGGGGTCAGTACCAGGACACAATGCTCCCCCGGGGGACAATACCGGGACACAGTGCGCCCCTGGGGGACAGTACACAGACACAGTGGTCCCCGGGGGTCAGTACCGGGACACAGTGCTCCCTGGGGTGGACAGTACCGGGACACAGTGCATCCTGGGGGGGACAGTACCAGAACACAATGCTCCCCTGGGGGTCAGTACTCCCCCAGGGGACAGTACGGGACACAGTGCTCCCCGGGGGGACAATACCAGGACACCGTGCTCCCCGGGGGTCAGTACCGGGACACAGTGCTCCCCGGGGGGGAAAGTACCGGGACATAGTGCTCCCCGGGGAGGACAGTACCAGGACACAGTGCTCCCCTGGGGGACAGTACCAGGACACAGTGCTCCCCGGGGGGACAGTACCGGGACACAGTGCTCCACGGGGGGACAGTACCAGGACACAATGCTCCCCTGGGGGACAGTACCAGGACACAGTGCTCCCCGGGGGACAGTACCGGGACACTGTGCTCCCCCGGGGGACAGTACCGGGACACAGTGCTCCCCGGGGGGACAGTACCAGGACACGGCGCTCCCCGGGGGTCAGGACCTGGACACAGTGCTCCCCGGGGGTCAGTACCTGGAAACAGTGCTCCCCAGGGGGACAGTACCAGGACACAGTGCTCCCCGGGGGGACAGTACCGGGACACAGTGCTCGCGGGGGACAGTACCTGGACACAGTGCTCCCCAGGGGGACAGTACCAGGACACAGTGCTCCCCGGGGGGACAGTACCGGGACACAGTGCTCGCGGGGGACAGTACCTGGACACAGTGCTCCCCAGGGGGACAGTACCAGGACACAGTGCTCCCCGGGGAACAGCACCAGGACACAGTGCTCCCCGGGGGGTCAGTACCTGGACACAGTTCTCGCCGGGGGACAGTACCAGGACACAGTGCTCCCCGGGGGGACAGTACCGGGACACAGTGCTCGCGGGGGACAGTACCTGGACACAGTGCTCCCCAGGGGGACAGTACCAGGACACAGTGCTCCCCGGGGGGGACAGTACCTGGACACAGTGCTCCCCGGGGGGATAGTACCTGGACACAGTGCTCCCCGGGGGTCAGGACCTGGATACAGTGCTCCCCGGGGGGACAGTACCGGGACACAGTGCTCCCCGGGGGGACAGTACCGGGACACAGTGCTCCCTGGGGGTCAGTACCTGGACACAGTGCTCCCCAGGGGGACAGTACCAGGACACAGTGCTCCCCGGGGAACAGCACCAGGACACAGTGCTCCCCGGGGGGGACAGTACCTGGACACAGTGCTCCCCGGGGGGATAGTACCTGGACACAGTGCTCCCCGGGGGTCAGGACCTGGATACAGTGCTCCCCGGGGGGGGCAGTACCGGGACACAGTGCACCCTGGGGGGGACAGTACCGGGACACAGTGCTCCCCGGGGGGACAGTACCGGGACACAGTGCTTCCCGGGGGGGACAGTACCTGGACACAGTGCTCCCCGGGGGGACAGTAAAGGGACACAGTGCTCCCCGGGGGACAGTACCCGGACACAGTGCTCCCCGGGGGGACATTACCGGGGCACAGTGCTCCCCGGGGGACAGTACAGGGACACAGTGCTCACCGGGGGGGACAGTACCGAGACACAATGATCTCCAGGGGGACAGTACCGGGACACAGTGATGCCTGGGGGTCAGAACCGGGACACAGTGCTCTCTGGGGGGTCAGTACCAGGACACAATGCTCCCCCGGGGGACAATACCGGGACACAGTGCGCCCCTGGGGGTCAGTACCCTGACACAGTGCTCCCCGGGGGTCAGTACCGGAACACAGTGCATCCCGGGGGCGACAGTACCAGGACACAATGCTCTCCTGGGGGACAGTACCGGGACACAGTGCTCCCCCAGGGGACAGTACGGGACACAGTGCTCCCCGGGGGGACTGTACTAGGACACAATGCTCCCCTGGGGGACAGTACCAGGACACAATACTCCCCTGGGGGAAAGTACCGGGGCGCAGTACTCACCTGGGGTGACAGTACCGGGACGTAGTGCTCCCTGGGGGGACAGTACCTGGACATAATGCTCACCAGGGGGGACAATACCAGGACACAGTGCCCCCTGGGGGGACAGTAACGGGACACAGTGCTCCCCGGGGGGACAGTACCGGGACACAGTGCTCCTTGGGGGGACAGTACCGGGACACAGTGCTCCCCGGAGGGACAGTACCGGGATACAGTGCTCCCCGGGGGACAGTATCAGGACACAGTGCTCCCCGGGGGGACTGTCCCAGGACACAGTGCTCCCCGGGGGACAGTACCGGGACACAGTGCTCCCCGGGGGGGACAGTACCGGGACACAGTACCAGGACACAGTCCTCCCCGGGGGTCAGTACCAGGACACAATGCTCCCCTGGGGGACAGTACCGGGATACAGTACCAGGACACAGTCCTCCCCGGGGGACAGTACCAGGACACAGTGCTCCCCAGGGAGGATAGTACCGGGACGCAGTGCTCCCCAGGGGGGATAGTACCGGGTCACACTGCTCCCCCGGGGGGACAATACCGAGACACAATGCTCTCCAGGGGGACAGTACCGGGACACAGTGCTCCCCAGGTGGACAGTACCGGGACACAGTGCTCCCCGGGGGGACAGTACCGGGACACAGTGATCACCGGGGGACAGTACCGTGGGACAGTGCTCCCCAGGGGGATAGTACCGGGACACAGTGCTCCCCGGGGCACAGTACCAGCGGACAGTGCTCCCCAGGGGGGATAGTACCGGGACACTGTGCTCCCCTGGGGGACAGTACAAGGACACAGTGCTCCCCGGGGGACAGTACCGGGGGACAGTGCTCCCCAGGGGGGATAGTACCGGGACACAGTGCTCCCCCGGGGGGACAGTACCAGGACACAATAGTCCCCTGGGGGGACAGTACCGGGGCACGGTGCTCCCCCAGGGGACAGTACCGGGACACAGTGCTCCCCAGGGAGGACTGTACCAGGACACAATGCTCCCCTGGGGGACAGCACCGGGACACAGTGCTCCCCCAGGGGACAGTACGGGACACAGTGCTCCCCGGGGAGGACAGTACCAGGACACAATGCTCCCCTGGGGGACAGTACCGGGGCACAGTGCTCCCCCAGGGGACAGTACCGGGACACAGTGCTCCCCAGGGAGGACAGTACCAGGACACAATGCTCCCCTGGGGGACAGTACCGGGACACAGTGCTCCCCCAGGGGACAGTACGGGACACAGTGCTCCCCGGGGAGGACAGTACCAGGACACAATGCTCCCCTGGGGGACAGTACCGGGGCACAGTGCTCCCCCAGGGGACAGTACCGGGACACTGTGCTCCCCAGGGGGACAGTACCAGGACACAATGCTCCCCTGGGGGAAAGTACCGGGGCACAGTACTCACCTGGGGTGACAGTACCGGGACATAATGCTCACCAGGGGGGACAGTACCAGGACACAATGCTCCCCTGGGGGAACAGTACCGGGACGCAGTGCTTCTCGGGGGGCACAGTCCCGGGACACAGTGCTCCCCGGGGGCACAGTATCAGGACACAGTGCTCCCCGGGGGACAGTTCCAGGACACAATGCTCCCCCCGGGGACAATACCGGGACACAGTGCCCCCCGGGGGACAGTACCGGGACACAGTGCTCCCCGGGGGGACAGTACCGGGACACAGTGCTCCCCAGGGGGGATAGTACCGGGACACAGTGCTCCCCGGGGGGACAGTACCGGGACACAGTGCTCCCCAGGGGGGATAGTACCGGGACACAGTGCTCCCCGGGGGGACAGTACCGGGACACAGTTCTCCCCAGGGGGGACAGTACCAGGACACAGTGCTCCCCAGGGGGACAGTACCGGGACACAGTGCTCCCCAGGGGGGATAGTACCGGGACACAGTGCTCCCCGGCGGGACAGTACCGGGACACAGTGCTCCCCAGGGGGAATAGTACCGGGACACAGTGCTCCCCGGGGGGACAGTACCGAGACACAATGCTCTCCAGGGGGACAGTACCGGGACATACTGCTCCCCGGGGGGACAGTACCGGGACACAGTGCTCCCCGGGGGAACAGTACAGGGACACAGTGCTCCCAGGTGTACACTACAGGGACATAGTGCTCCCCGGGGGGACAGTACCAGGACACAGTGCTCCCTGGGGGACAGTACAGTGACACAGTGCTCCCCGGGGGGTCAGTACCTGGACACAGTGCTCCCGGGGGGACAGTACTGGGACACAGTGCTCCCCAAGGGGGGACAGTACCGGGACACAGTGCTCCCCGGGGGACAGTACCGGGACACAGTGCTCCTCAGGGGGGACAGTACCGGGACACAGTGCTCCCCGGGGGGACAGTACCCGGACATAGTGCTCCCCGGGGGGACAGTACCAGGACACAGCGCTCCCCGGGGGTCAGGACCTGGACACAGTGTTCCCCGGGGGGACAGTACCTGGACACAGTGCTCCCCGGGAGGGCAGTACCGGGACACAGTGCACCCCTGGGGGACAGTACCGGGACACAGTGCACCCTGGGGGACAGTACCGGGACACAGTGCTCCCCGGGGGGGACAGTACCTGGACACAGTGCTCCCCGGGGGGACAGTACAAGGACACAATGCTCCCCGGGGGACAGTAACGGGACACAGTGCTCCCCGGGGGGACAGTACCGGGACACTGCGCTCTCTGGGGGGACAGTACCAGGACACAGCGCTCCCCGGGGGTCAGGACCTGGACACAGTGCTCCCCGGGGGGACAGTACCTGGACACAGTGCTCCCCGGGGGTCACTACCTGGATACAGTTCTCCCCGGGGGACAGTACCAGGACACAGTGCTCCCCGGGGGGACAGTACCTGGACACAATGCTCCCTGGGGGACAGTCCCAGGACACAGTGCTCCCCGGGGGGACAGTACCTGGACACAATGCTCCCAGGGGGACAGTACCAGGACACAGTGCTCCCCGGGGGACAGCACCGGGACACAGTGGTCCCCGGGGGGGACAGTACCTGGACACAGTGCTCCCCGGGAGGGCAGTACCGGGACACAGTGCACCCCTGGGGGACAGTACCGGGACACAGTGCACCCTGGGGGGACAGTACTGGGACACAGTGCTCCCCGGGGGGGACAGTACCTGGATACAGTGCTCCCCGGGGGGACAGTACAAGGACACAATGCTCCCCGGGGGACAGTAACGGGACACAGTGCTCCCCGGGGGGACAGTACCGGGACACTGCGCTCTCTGGGGGGACATTACCGGGACACAGTGCTCCCCGGGGGACAGTACAGGGACACAGTGCTCACCGGGGGGGACAGTACCGAGACACAATGCTCTCCAGGGGCACAGTACCGGGACACAGTGCTCCCCTGGGGGGACAGGACCGAGACACAATGCTCTCCAGGGGGACAGTACCGGGACATAGTGCTCCCCAGGTGGACAATACCGGGACACAGTGCTCCCCCGGGGGGACAGTACCAGGACTCAATGCTCCCCGGGGGACAGTACCAGGACACAGTGCTCCCCGGGAGGACAGTACCGGGACACAGTGCTCCCCAGAGGGGATAGTACCGGGACACAGTGCTCCCCGGGGGACAGTACCGGACACAGTGCTCCCCGGGGGGACAGTACCGGGACACAGTGCTCCCCGGGAGGACAGTACCAGGACACAGTGCTCCCCGGGGGGACAGTACCGGGACACAGTGCTCCCCCACTGGGACAGTACCAGGACACAGTGCTCCCCAGGGGGGATAGTACCGGGACACAGGGCTCCCCAGGGAGGATAGTACCGGGACACAGTGCTCTCCAGGGGGACAGTACCGGGACATAGTGCTCCCCGGGGAGACAGTACCAGGACAAAGTGCCCCCCGGGGGGACAGTACAGGACACTTTCCTCTCCAGGGGGGATAGTACCGGGACACAGTGCTGCCTGGGGGGTCAGTACCAGGACACAATGCTCCCTGGGGGGTCAGTACCAGGACACAATGCTCCCCCGGGGGACAATACCGGGACACAGTGCGCCCCTGGGGGACAGTACACAGACACAGTGGTCCCCGGGGGTCAGTACCGGGACACAGTGCTCCCTGGGGTGGACAGTACCGGGACACAGTGCATCCTGGGGGGGACAGTACCAGAACACAATGCTCCCCTGGGGGTCAGTACTCCCCCAGGGGACAGTACGGGACACAGTGCTCCCCGGGGGGACAATACCAGGACACCGTGCTCCCCGGGGGTCAGTACCGGGACACAGTGCTCCCCGGGGGGGAAAGTACCGGGACATAGTGCTCCCCGGGGAGGACAGTACCAGGACACAGTGCTCCCCTGGGGGACAGTACCAGGACACAGTGCTCCCCGGGGGGACAGTACCGGGACACAGTGCTCCACGGGGGGACAGTACCAGGACACAATGCTCCCCTGGGGGACAGTACCAGGACACAGTGCTCCCCGGGGGACAGTACCGGGACACTGTGCTCCCCCGGGGGACAGTACCGGGACACAGTGCTCCCCGGGGGGACAGTACCAGGACACGGCGCTCCCCGGGGGTCAGGACCTGGACACAGTGCTCCCCGGGGGTCAGTACCTGGAAACAGTGCTCCCCAGGGGGACAGTACCAGGACACAGTGCTCCCCGGGGGGACAGTACCGGGACACAGTGCTCGCGGGGGACAGTACCTGGACACAGTGCTCCCCAGGGGGACAGTACCAGGACACAGTGCTCCCCGGGGGGACAGTACCGGGACACAGTGCTCGCGGGGGACAGTACCTGGACACAGTGCTCCCCAGGGGGACAGTACCAGGACACAGTGCTCCCCGGGGAACAGCACCAGGACACAGTGCTCCCCGGGGGGTCAGTACCTGGACACAGTTCTCGCCGGGGGACAGTACCAGGACACAGTGCTCCCCGGGGGGACAGTACCGGGACACAGTGCTCGCGGGGGACAGTACCTGGACACAGTGCTCCCCAGGGGGACAGTACCAGGACACAGTGCTCCCCGGGGGGGACAGTACCTGGACACAGTGCTCCCCGGGGGGATAGTACCTGGACACAGTGCTCCCCGGGGGTCAGGACCTGGATACAGTGCTCCCCGGGGGGACAGTACCGGGACACAGTGCTCCCCGGGGGGACAGTACCGGGACACAGTGCTCCCTGGGGGTCAGTACCTGGACACAGTGCTCCCCAGGGGGACAGTACCAGGACACAGTGCTCCCCGGGGAACAGCACCAGGACACAGTGCTCCCCGGGGGGGACAGTACCTGGACACAGTGCTCCCCGGGGGGATAGTACCTGGACACAGTGCTCCCCGGGGGTCAGGACCTGGATACAGTGCTCCCCGGGGGGGGCAGTACCGGGACACAGTGCACCCTGGGGGGGACAGTACCGGGACACAGTGCTCCCCGGGGGGACAGTACCGGGACACAGTGCTTCCCGGGGGGGACAGTACCTGGACACAGTGCTCCCCGGGGGGACAGTAAAGGGACACAGTGCTCCCCGGGGGACAGTACCCGGACACAGTGCTCCCCGGGGGGACATTACCGGGGCACAGTGCTCCCCGGGGGACAGTACAGGGACACAGTGCTCACCGGGGGGGACAGTACCGAGACACAATGATCTCCAGGGGGACAGTACCGGGACACAGTGATGCCTGGGGGTCAGAACCGGGACACAGTGCTCTCTGGGGGGTCAGTACCAGGACACAATGCTCCCCCGGGGGACAATACCGGGACACAGTGCGCCCCTGGGGGTCAGTACCCTGACACAGTGCTCCCCGGGGGTCAGTACCGGAACACAGTGCATCCCGGGGGCGACAGTACCAGGACACAATGCTCTCCTGGGGGACAGTACCGGGACACAGTGCTCCCCCAGGGGACAGTACGGGACACAGTGCTCCCCGGGGGGACTGTACTAGGACACAATGCTCCCCTGGGGGACAGTACCAGGACACAATACTCCCCTGGGGGAAAGTACCGGGGCGCAGTACTCACCTGGGGTGACAGTACCGGGACGTAGTGCTCCCTGGGGGGACAGTACCTGGACATAATGCTCACCAGGGGGGACAATACCAGGACACAGTGCCCCCTGGGGGGACAGTAACGGGACACAGTGCTCCCCGGGGGGACAGTACCGGGACACAGTGCTCCTTGGGGGGACAGTACCGGGACACAGTGCTCCCCGGAGGGACAGTACCGGGATACAGTGCTCCCCGGGGGACAGTATCAGGACACAGTGCTCCCCGGGGGGACTGTCCCAGGACACAGTGCTCCCCGGGGGACAGTACCGGGACACAGTGCTCCCCGGGGGGGACAGTACCGGGACACAGTACCAGGACACAGTCCTCCCCGGGGGTCAGTACCAGGACACAATGCTCCCCTGGGGGACAGTACCGGGATACAGTACCAGGACACAGTCCTCCCCGGGGGACAGTACCAGGACACAGTGCTCCCCAGGGAGGATAGTACCGGGACGCAGTGCTCCCCAGGGGGGATAGTACCGGGTCACACTGCTCCCCCGGGGGGACAATACCGAGACACAATGCTCTCCAGGGGGACAGTACCGGGACACAGTGCTCCCCAGGTGGACAGTACCGGGACACAGTGCTCCCCGGGGGGACAGTACCGGGACACAGTGATCACCGGGGGACAGTACCGTGGGACAGTGCTCCCCAGGGGGATAGTACCGGGACACAGTGCTCCCCGGGGCACAGTACCAGCGGACAGTGCTCCCCAGGGGGGATAGTACCGGGACACTGTGCTCCCCTGGGGGACAGTACAAGGACACAGTGCTCCCCGGGGGACAGTACCGGGGGACAGTGCTCCCCAGGGGGGATAGTACCGGGACACAGTGCTCCCCCGGGGGGACAGTACCAGGACACAATAGTCCCCTGGGGGGACAGTACCAGGACACAGTGATCCCCGGGGGACAGTTCCGGGACACAGTGCTCCCCGGGGGGACAGTACCAGGACACAATGCTCCCCTGGGCGACAGTACCAGGACACAGTGCTCCCCGGGGGACAGTACCGGGACACAGTGCTCCCCGGGGGTTAGTACCGGGACACAGTGCACCCCGGGGGGACAGTCCCGGGACACAGTGCACCCCGGGGGGACAGTACCAGGACACAGTGCTCCCCCGGGGGGACAGTACCAGGACACAGTGCTCCCCCGGGGGGACAGTACCGGGACACAGTGCTCCCCCGGGGGGACAGTACCAGGACACAGTGCTCCCCCGGGGGGACAGTACCAGGACACAGTGCTCCCCCGGGGGGACAGTACCGGCACACAGTGCTCCCCAGGGGGAACAATACCAGGACACTGTGCTTCCCAGGGGGGATAGTAACGGGACACAGTGCTCCCCAGGGGGGATAGTACCGGGACACAGTGCTCCCCAGGGGGACAGTACCAGGACACAGGGCTCCCCAGGGGGGATAGTACCGGGACACAGTGCTCCCCAGGGGGGATAGTACCGGGACACAGTGCTCCCCGGGGAACAGCACCAGGACACAGTGCTCCCCGGGGGGGACAGCACCGGGACACAGTGCTCCCCGGGGGGGACAGTACCGGGACACAGTGCCCCCCGGGGGGACACTACCGGGACACAGTGCTCCCTGAGGGTCAGTACCTGGACACAGTGCTCCCCGGGGGGATAGTACCGGGACACAGTGCTCCCCCGGGGGGACAGTACCAGGACACAGTGCTCCCCGGGGGACAGTACCGGGACACAGTGCACCCCGGGGGGGAGAGTACCGGGACACAGTGCTCCCCAGGGCGGATAGTACCGGGACACATTGCTCCCCAGGGGGGAGAGTACCGGGACACAGTGCTCCCCGGGGGGACAGTACGAGGACACAGTGCTCCCCGGGGGGATAGTACCGCGACACAGTGCACCCCGAGGGGACAGTACCGGGACACAGTGTTCCCCGGGGGGGACAGTACCGGGACACAGTGCACCCCGGGGGGATAGTACCGGGACACATTGCTCCCCAGGGCGGATAGTACCGGGACACAGTGCTCCCCGGGAGACAGTACCGGGACACAGTGCTCCCTGGGGGACAGTACCGGGACGCAGAGCTCCCCGGGGGGATAGTACCAGGACACAGTGCACCCCCGGGGGACAGTACCAGGACACAATGCTCCCCTGGGGGACAGTACCAGGACACAGTGCTCCCCGGGGGACAGTACCGGGACACAGTGCTCCCCGGGGGGATAGTACCGGGACACAGTGCTCCCCGGGGGGACAGTACCAGGACAGAGTGCTCCCCGGGGGACAGTACCAGGAGAGTGCTCCCCTGGGGGACAGTACCAGGACACAGTGCTCCCCGGGGGACAGTACCGGGACACAGTGCTCCCCGGGGGGATAGTACCAGGACACAGTGCTCCCCCGGGGGGACAGTACCAGGACACAATGCTCCCCTGGGAGACAGTACCAGTACACAGTGCTTCCCGGGGGACAGTACCGGGACACAGTGCTCCCCGAGTGGACAGTACCGGGACACAGTGCACCCCTGGGGAACAGTACCCGGACAGAGTGCTCCCTGGGGGAACAGTACCGGGACAAAGTGCTCCCCGGGGGGAAGGTACCGGGACGCAGTGCCCCCCCGGGGGACATTACCGGGACCCAGTGCATCCTGGGGGACAGTACAGGGACACAGTGCTACCCGGGGGGGACAGGACAGAGACACAATGCTCTCCAGGGGGACAGTACCGGGACACAGTGCTGCCCGTGGGTCAGTACCGGGACACAGTGCTCCCTGGGGGGTCAGTACCGAGACACAATTCTCCCCCGGGGGACAATACAGGGACACAGTGCGACTCGGGGGACAGTACCCGGACACAGTGGTCCCAGGGGGTCAGTACGGGGACACGGTGATCCCCTGGGGGACAGTACCGGGACACAGTTCTCCCCGGGGGAGACAGTACCGGGACACAGTGCTCCCCTGGGGGATAGTACCGGGACACAGTTCTCCCCGGGGGGGACTGTACCAGGACACAATGCTCCCCTGGGGGACAGTACCGGGACACAGTGCTCCCCCAGGGGACAGTACGGGACACAGTGCTCCCCGGGGGGACAGTACCAGGACTCAGTGCTCCCCTGGGGGACAGTACCGGGACACAGTGCTCCCCCAGGGGACAGTACGGGACACAGTGCTCCCCGGGGGGACAGTACCAGGACACAGTGCTCCCCGGGGGGGACAGTACCAGGACACAATGCTCCCCTAGGGGACAGTTCCAGGACACTGTGCTACCCGGGGGACAGTACCGGGACACAGTGCTACCCCAGGGGTCAGTACAGGGACACAGTGCTCCCCCGGGGGGGACAGTACCAGGACACAGTGCTCCCCGGGGGGGACAGTGCCAGGACACAGTGCTCCCCGGGGGTCAGGACCTGGACACAGTGCTCCCCGGGGGGACAGTACCGGGACACAGTGCTCCCCGGGGGGATAGTACCGGGATACAGTGCTCCCCGGGGGGATAGTACCGGGACACGGTGCTCCCCGGGGGGATAGTACCGCGACACAGTGCACCCCGAGGGGACAGTACCGGGACACAGTGTTCCCCGGGGGGGATAGTACCGGGACACAGTGCTCCCCGGGGGGACAGTACCGGGACACAGTGCTCCCCGGGAGGACACTACCGGGATACAGTGCTCCCCGGGGGGATAGTTCCGGGACACGGTGCTCCCCGGGGGGACAGTACCGGGACACAGTACATCCTGGGGGACAGTACAGGGACACAGTGCTCCCCGGGGGGTCAGTACCGAGACACAATGCTCTCCAGGGGGACAGTACCGGGACACAGTGCTCCCCCGGGGGGACAGTACCAGGACACAGTACTCCCCCGGGGGGACAGTACCAGGACACAATGCTCCCCTGGGCGACAGTACCAGGACACAGTGCTCCCCGGGGGACAGTACCGGGACACAGTGCTCCCCGGGGGGGCAGTACCGGGACACAGTGCTCCCCGGGGGGGACAGTACCGCGACACAGTGCACCCCGAGGGGACATTACCGGGACACAGTACATCCTGGGGGACAGTACAGGGACACAGTGCTCCCCGGGGGGTCAGTACCGAGACACAATGCTCTCCAGGGGGACAGTACCGGGACACAGTGCTCCCCCAGGGGGACAGTACCAGGACACAGTGCTCCCCCGGGGGGACAGTACCAGGACACAATGCTCCCCTGGGCGACAGTACCAGGACACAGTGCTCCCCGGGGGACAGTACCGGGACACAGTGCTCCCCGGGGGGACAGTACCAGGACACAATGCTCCCCTGGGCGACAGTACCAGGACTCAGTGCTCCCCGGGGGACAGTACCGGGACACAGTGCTCCCCGGGGGGGCAGTACCGGGACACAGTGCTCCCCGGGGGAACAGTACCGGGACACAGTGCTCCCCGGGGGAACAGTACCGAGACACAGTGCTCCCCAGGGGAACAGTACCGAGACACAGTGCTCCCCGGGGGAACAGTACCAGGATGCAGTGCTCCCCAGAGGATAGTACCGGGACACAGTGCTCCCCGGGGGGTCAGTACCGGGACACAGTGCTCCCCGGGGGGTCAGTACCGGGACACAGTGCTCCCCGGGGGGTCAGTACCGGGACACAGTGCTCCCCGGGGGGATAGTATCGGGACACAGTGCTCCCCGGGGGGACAGTACCGGGACACAGTGCTCCCCTGGGGGACAGTACCAGGACACAGTGCTTCCCGGGGGGACAGTACCGGGACACAGTGCTCCCTGGGGGGATAGTACCGGGACACAGTGCTCCCCGGGGGGTCAGTACCGGGACACAGTGCTCCCCGGGGGGATAGTATCGGGACACAGTGCTCCCCGGGGGGACAGTACCGGGACACAGTGCTCCCCTGGGGGACAGTGCCAGGACACAGTGCTCCCCGGGGGGACAGTACCGGGACACAGTGCTCCCCGGGGGGACAGTACCGGGACACAGTGCTCCCCGGGGGACAGTACCGGGACACAGTGCTCCCCGGGGGACAGTACCAGGACACAGTGCTCCCCGGGGGGACAGTACCACGACACAGTGCTCCCCACGGGGGACAGTACCAGGACACAGTGCTCCCCGGGGGACAGTACCGGGACAAAGTGCTCCCCAGGGGGACAGTACCGGGACACAGTGCTGCCCGTGGGTCAGTACCGGGACACAGTGCTGCCCGTGGGTCAGTACCAGGACACAATTCTCCCCCGGGGGACAATACAGGGACACAGTGCGCCCCTGGGGGACAGTACCGGGACACAGTGCTCCCCGGGGGGGACAGTACCAGGACACAATGCTCCCCAGGGGGACAGCACCGGGACACAGTGCTCCCCCGGGGGACCGTACCAGGACACAGTGCTCCCAGGGGGACAGCACCGGGACACAGTGCTCCCAGGGGGACAGTACCAGGACAAAGTGCTCCCCTGGGGGACAGTACCAGGCCACAGTGCTCCCTGGGGGTGACAGTACCAGGACACAATGCTCCCCTGGGGGACAGTACCGGGACGCAGAGCTCCCCGGGGGGACAGTACCAGGACACAATGCTCCCCTGGGGGACAGTACCGGGACGCAGAGCTCCCCGGGGGAATAGTACCAGGACACAGTTCTCCCCGGGGGACAGTACCGGGACACAGTGCTCCCCGGGGGGATAGTACCGGGACACAGTGCTCCCCAGGGGGACAGTACCAGGACACAGCGCTCCCCCGAGGGACAGTACCGGGACACAGTGCTCCCCGGGGGGATTATACCGGCACACAGTGCTCCCCGGGGGCACAGTACCAGGACACACTGCTCCCCTGGGGGACTGTACCAGGACACAGTGCTCCCCGGGGGACAGTACCGGGACACAGTGCTCCCCGGGGGACAGTACCGGGACACAGTGCTCCCTGGGGGGATAGTACCAGGTCACAATGCTCCCCTGGGAGACAGTACCAGGACACAGTGCTTCCCGGGGGATAGTACCGGGACACAGTGCTCCCCGGGGGGACAGTACCAGGACACAGTGCTTCCCGGGGGATAGTACCGGGACACAGTGCTCCCCGGGGGGTCAGTACCGGGACACACAGCCCCCCCGGGGGGACAGTACCGTGACACAGTGCTGCCCGGGGGGTCAGTACCTGGACATAGTGCTCCACGGGGGGACAGTACCAGGACACAGTGCTCCCCAGGGGGACAGTATCGGGACACAGTGCTCCCCTGCGTAACAGTACCGGGACACAGTGCTCCCTGGGGGTCAGTACCTGGACACAATGCTCCCCAGGGGGACAGTACCAGGACACAGTGCTCCCCTGGGGGAACAGTACCAGGACACAGTGCTCCCCGGGGGACAGCACCGGGACACAGTGCTCCCCGGGGGGAAAGTACCGGGACGCATTGCCTCCCGGGGGGACATTACCGGGACACAGTGCTACCCGGGGGACTGTACCGGGACACAGTGCTCCCCGGGGGGATAGTACCAGGACACAGTGCTCCCCGGGGGACAGTGCCAGGACACAATGCTCCCCTGGGGGACAGTATCAGGACACAGTGCTCTCCGGGGGACAGCACCGGGAGACAGTGCTCCCCGGGGTGGACAGTACCGGGACACAGTGCTCCCCGGGGGGAAAGTACCGGGACGCATTGCCTCCCGGGGGGACATTACCGGGACACAGTGCACCCCGGGGGGGACAGTACCGAGACACAATGCTCTCCAGGGGGACAGTACCGGGACACAGTGCTCCCTGGAGGGTCAGTTCCGAGACACAATGCTCCCCCGGAGGACAATACAGGGACACAGTGCGCCCCTGGGGGACAGTACCCGGACTCAGTGCTCCCCGGGGGTCAGTAAGGGGACACAGTGATCCCCTGGGGACAGTACCGGGACACAGTTCTCCCCGGGGGGGACTGTACCAGGACACAATGCTCCCCTGGGGGACAGTACCGGGACACAGTGCTCTCCCAGGGGACAGTACGGGACACAGTGCTCCCCGGGGGGACAGTACCGGGACACAATGCTCCCCTGGGGGACAGTTCCAGCACACAGTGCTACCCGGGGTACAGTACCGGGACACAGTGCTCCCCCGGGGGGACAGTACCAGGACAGAATGGTCCCCTGGGGGACAGTACCGGGACACAGTGCTCCCCGGGGGGACAGTACCAAGACACAGTGCTCCCCGGGGGACAGTACCGAGACACAGTGCTCCCCTGGGGGACAGTACCAAGACACAGTGCACCCCTGGGGTCAGTACCGGGACACAGTGCTCCCCAGGGGGCCAGTACCGGGACACAGTGCTCCCCGGGCGGATTGTACCGGGACACAGTGCTCCTCAGGGGGACAGTACCGGGACACAGTGCTCCCCGGGCGGATTATACCGGGACACAGTGCTCCCCGGGGGGATAGTACCGGGACACGGTGCTCCTCAGGGGGACAGTACTGGGACACAGTGCTCCTCGGGGTGTTAGTACCGGGACACAGTGCTCCCCGGGGGGATAGTACCGGAACACAGTACTCCCCTGGGTGGACAGTACCAGGACACAGTGCTCCCCGGGGGGGGACAGTACCAGGACACAGTGTTCCCCCGGGGGGGACAGTACCGGGACACAGTGCTCCCCGGGGGGACAGTACCGGGACACAGTGCTCCCCGGGGGGACAGTACCGGGACACAGTGCTCCCCAGGTGTTCAATACCGGGACACAGTGCTCCCCGGGGGACAGTACCAGGACACAGTGCTCCCCGGGGGGACAGTACCGGGACACAGTGCTCCCCAGGTGTTCAATACCGGGACACAGTGCTCCACAGGGGACAGTACCCGGACACAGTGCTCCCCGGGGGGACAGTACCGGGACACAGTGCTCCCCGGGCGGATTGTACCAGGACACAGTGTTCCCTGGGGGGACAGTACCGGGACACAGTGCTCCTCAGGGGGACAGTACCGGGACACAGTGCTCACCAGAGGGGTTAGTAGGGGGACACAGTGCTCCCCGGGGTGTTAGTACCGGGACACAGTGCTCCCCGGGGGGATTGTACCGGGACACAGTGCTCCTCAGGGGGACAGTACTGGGACACAGTGCTCACCAGAGGGGTTAGTAGGGGGACACAGTGCTCCCCGGGGGGATTGTACCGGGACACAGTGCTCCTCAGGGGGACAGTACTGGGACACAGTGCTCACCAGAGGGGTTAGTAGGGGGACACAGTGCTCCCCGGGGGGATAGTACCGGGACACAGTGCTCCCTGGGGTTGGTGCTGGAGCACACTGCCCGGGACACCGTACTTGCCCTCATCCTTGATAACCTGTTGGCTGCAGATGTATCTCCAGGTTGGGAAGAGTAACCGCAGCAAAGTGGTTGTGGAGCGGAAATCCCACCTTCACATTGAAAATTCCCTCCGTCGTGTCATGTGGTACTGTCCCCGTGCTAAATGGGACAGACTTCAAACAGATCTCGCAACTCCCGACTGGGCTTCCATGTGCCGCTGTGGGCCATTAACAGCAGCAGAATTCTACTCCAGCACAATCCACAACCTGATAACAAGAGGCGATGGGAAACTGAGAGGAACGAGAAACTCAGTTAATGTTTGGGGTCTGATATGCCTCCTTTTCGGAACTGAAAGTAGTTGGAGAGCTTTTAATTCTGTTTGCGGAGTGAGTAAGTGGAACAAATGATGAGGATCTTACAACCAAAAGACAGCTGGAGTGATAATGGTGGGAGCAGAAGGAAGCCATTCAGCCCATCTAGTCTGCTTCACCATCCAATGAGGTCAAGGCTGATGTGATAATCCTCAACTCCACTCTTCCGCCTTTTCCCCTCCTCATTTCAAAAGATAAGTCTCTCTACCTCAGCCTTGAATGCACATAATGACTCAGCCTCGTCAGCCGTCTTCGGGAAAGAATTCCGCACATTCGCTGCCATCTCAGAGAACGAGTCCCTCATCATCTCGCTCAGAAGTGGGTGCCCCCTTGTTCTGAGATGGTGCCGCCTGGTCCTTGACTTTCCCACAAGGGGAAATGGCCCCTCTCTCACGTTCCCTAAGAATCGCGTATGTTTCAATAAGGTCTCTTCTTATTCTTCCGAACCCCACTGAGCATATGTCCAACCTACTCAACCTTGTCTCACAAGGCAGTCCCTCCATTCCCAGGAACAGCCGAGTGACTCCCTTCTGGACTGCCTCCAAGCCAGTGTATCTTTGTATCCCGGCTGTGGTTTAATTGCATAGTTTTAGCAAAGCCTCCATATTTTGTATTCCATTCCCATTGAAATAAAGAACGGCATTCCATTTGGTTTCCCTATTATCTGCTGAACTTGGATGCGAGCTTTTCGAGATCTATGCGCAATCGCTCCCAAATCCCCCTCTGCTGCAGTTCCTTGCAGTCTTTCTCCATTTAAATAGTAGTCAGCTCCTCTATTCTTCCTGCCAAAGGGTACAGCCTTACACTCGCCCCACAGTATGTTATGGCAGAGCTAACTCAGTAGGGCTGGCTGAACCACTACTTCTCCTTCATGTTACGATCTTAAAATGTTTGACACCATTCCAGGACAAAGCAGCCCGCTTGATTGGCACCACATCCACTCCCCCCCCCCCCCCCAGTAGCAGCGGTGTGTACCATCTACAAGGCGCACTGCAGAAATTCACCAAAGATCCTCAGACAGCACCTTCCAAACCCACGACCACTTCCATCGAGAAGGGCAGAGAACACTGTCCCCTGCAAGTCCTCAGCTGAGCCATTCATCATTCCTGACTTGGAAACACATCGCCGTTCCTTCAGTTTCACCAGTGGGAGGTCTACCTGCCCCAAGTGCATTTCAATGGTTTAGCTCAGAACCACTTTCTCAAGGGCGAGTGGGAGGGAAATAAATGGGCGTCCAGCCGGTGACACTCACATCCCATGACAGAGCAGAACATCTCGCACACTGATCTGAAACATGGTTTTATTTGGTTGTTATGGCTTGGATTCCTTCTTTTCTATTACATGGGTGTTGAGGACTGTACTTAGTGGATACTGGGTGAATAGCTATCTGCAATCAGTAAGGTATGTCGAGCAGAGTAGGAGTATGTAGGGACACAGGCTGGATTCATGAACGTGTAGGGACAGGGGTTGTCTGAGGGGACATGATGGTGCATAGGGGGTTTGGATGGGACATGGGTTGGCATGGGGAAACGTGGGGATCATTGGTGGAACAGTGTCTCGGAGTGGACATGAAGGAGGCGTGAGGGTCAGAGGGGACATGGGGTAGATGAGAGGGCATGGGGAGGAGGGGAGGGTGTGAGAACATTGTGTGGCGTGGGGCTGCCCCCTCCCCCACCCCAAACTGAGGCGGGTTCATCTCCGCAGGCCCCACTCACTGCCTTGGGTTTGTCAAGGATGCTGCCTGGATTGAATTTACCCAACTCTCCTGCACATTCACCAAACCCCTGACCGTTCTCCCCTGCTCTACAGCAAATCTCGAGTAAATGCCAGTCGGAGGTGGGTCTTGAGCGAGGGGTTATTTTGTGCATTGAGTTTTATTCAAAACCTTCTGCATTAGTCCCCAAATGTGTTAAAACCATGCGTTCCCAGTAACATGCCGGTACAGCCTCTCTCACACTCACTCTCTCTCTCTCACTCTCACTCTCTCACTCCCTCTCATTCTCACTCCCTCTTCCCCTCTCTCTCTCTCACACACACACTCTCTCTCACTCCCTCTCTCTCTCTCAGACTTTTTCTCACTCGCACTCTCACACCCTCTCTCTCACTCTCACTCCTTCTCCCTCTCCATCTCCCTCTCTCTCTCAATCTGACTCTCTGTCTCTCACTCCCTCTCTCTCAACTCTCTCTTATTCCCTCTCTCTCACTGACTCACTCCCTCTCACTCTCTCCATTTTAGCAGGCAGGGAGCTGACAACAGTGAAGATATGGCCCCACGCCAACACTGACAGATCGGAGGTGCCAACTCCAGTCGGAACATCAGATCTGGGTGAGTGCCAGAGGTTGGCACAGCCTCCTGAGACAGGCCCCATTGCCGCTGAGTCCAGCACCAGGCCAGGCGTCAGCAGAGAGAGTCCTATCCACCACTCGAACAGCCTGCCTTCAGAGGACAACCAGGTACCAGGGTGAGTCTGTGTTTCATTTTCTCTTTGTGGGGACCAAGTGGCTTCTCTGTGCCCCACCTCCCAAGTAGGCCTCAGGCTCCAGACCTCAAGGCCCAGAAGCAGTTGACAAGCTTCAGTGGGTCCTGCGTTTGCCACAGTAACGGGTCAGTACCAGAGAGTGTTCATTGTGTAAGGACACAAGTATCAATGAAAGGCAGCACCTCCATCAGCCGGGCCTCAATAGGGAGCACTCTCCCCTTGGCCTCACAATGTCGTTCCATTCCTTGGACATTAACCCATCATCCAGGCTGAGAATGCAGTGTGGTACTGAGAGGGTGCAGCACTGTCAGAGGGTCAGTACTGAGGGAGGGCTGCACTGTCAGAGGGTCAGTGCTGAGGGAGTGCTGCACTGTCAGAGGGTCAGTACTGAGGGAGGGCCGCACTGTCAGAGGGTCAGTACTGAGGGAGTGCTGCACTGTCAGAGGGTCAGTACTGAGGGAGGGATGCACTGTCAAAGGGTCAGTACTGAGGGAGGGCTGCACTGTCAGAGGGTCAGTACTGAGGGAGGGCTGCACTGTCAGAGGGTCAGTACTGAGGGAGTGCAGCACTGTCAGAGGGTCAGTACTGAGGGAGGGCTGCACTGTTGGAGGGTCAGTACTGATGGAGTGGTGCACTGTTGGAGGGTCAGTACTGAGGGACTGGTGCACTGCTGCAGGGTCAGTACTAAGGGAGCGCCGCACTGTCAGAGGGTCAGTACTGATGGAGTGATGCACTGTTGGAGGGTCAGTACTAAGGGAAGGCTGCACTGTCGGAGGGTCAGTACGGAGGGTGTGCCGCACTGTCGGAGGTTCAGTGCTGAGGAATTGCCGCACTGTCAGAGGGTCAGTACTGAGGGAAGGCTGTACTGTCGGAGGGTCAGTGCTGAGGGAGTGCCGCACTGTCAGAGGGACAGTACTGAGGGAGTGCCGCACTGTCGGAGGGTCAGTACTGAGGGAGTGCCGCACTGTCAGAGGGTCAGTACTGAGGGAGTGTCACACTGTCGGAGGGTCAGTACTGAGGGAGGGCCGCACTGTCGGAGGGCCAGTACTGAGGGAAGGCTGCACTATCACAGGATCAGTACAGAGGGACGGCCGCACTGTCAGAGGGTCAATACTGAGGGAGGGCAGCACTGTCACAGGGTCAGTACTCAGGGAGGGCCGCACTGTCACAGGGTCAGTACTGAGGGAGTGCTGCACTGTCAGAGGGTCAGTACTGAGGGAAGGCCGCACTGTCACAGGGTCAGTACTGAGGGAGTGCCGCACTGTCAGAGGTTCAGTACTGAGGGAGGGCTGCACTGTCAGAGGGTCAGTGCTGAGGGAGTGCTGCACTGTCAGAGGGTCAGTACTGAGGGAGGGCTGCACTGTTGGAATTACTGTCTTTCACCATTACACTGAAATCTTGCCTTCCTTGTCAGCACCACTTTAAAGATCCCAGAATACTTTGGGAGAAGAAGTTGGCAGTTAATTAAAGAGGAATTCATGGCTGTGAAGCACTTTGGGATGTCCCTCCATCTGATCATTGCCAAAACAGGTTAATTTGTTTCAAGTTCAGGGCAATGCTGACAGTAACAGTCTCCTGAAGACGGGTTTCTACCAAGTCGAGAGACTAATTACAGAAGCTGTGGTTCGCCTTACACAGACTGAAACTTAAAAGAGAATGTAGTTCATTCACCCCCTGGCTCCCCAAAGCCTGTCCACCATCACCAAGGCACCAGTCAGGAGTGTGATGGAATACTCCCCACCTGCCTGGATGGGGGGCAGCTCCAACAACACTCAAGAAGCTCAACACCATCCAGGACAAAGCAGCCCGCTTGATTGACACCACATCCACAAACACCCACTCCCTCCACCACTGACACTCATGAGTAATTGTACTAACTATCTAAGATGCACTGCAGAAATTCACCAAAGATCCTCAGGCAGCATCTTCCAATCCCACGACCACTTCCATCTAGAAGGACAAGGGCAGCAGATACATGGAAACACTATCACCTGAAGGTTCCCTCCAATCCTTGGTTTCTTGATGCCACACTCGGTTAAATGCAGCCTTGGTGTCAGGGGGCTGTCTCTCTCACCCTACCTCTGGAATTCAGCTCTTTTGTCCATGTTTGGACCAAGGCCGTAATGAGGTCAGGAGCTGAGTGACCCTGGTGGAACCCAAACTGGGCCTCACTGAGCAGGTTATGGCTGAGCAGGTGCTGATTGATAGCGGTGTTGATGACACCTTCCATTGCTTTCCGGATGATGGAGAGTAAGACTGATGGGGTGGTAATTGGCCGGGTTGGATTTGTCCTGATTTTTGCGTACAGGACGTACCCGGGCAATTTTCCACATTGTCGAGTAGATACCGGTGTAGTAACTGTGCTGGAACAGCTTGGCTAGGGGGAGCGGCAGGTTCTGGAGCCCAAGTCTTCAGTATTGTTGCCGGAATGTTGTCAGGGCCCATAGCCTTGATAGTATCCATTCCCTCCAACCGTTTCTTGGTAACACGTGGCATGAATCGAATTTGGCTGAAGACTGGTGTCTGTGATACAAGCAGGAGTAGGCCGATTTAGCCCCTCAAACCTGCACCACCATTTAAGATGATCTTGGCTGATCTCATCTCAGCCTTAACTCCACTTTCCTGCCTGCTGTCCGTCACCCTTCCAACCCATTCTTAATTAAAAGTCCGTCTATCTCCTCCTTAAATTTACCCAGTGTCCTGGCATCGGTCGCACTGGTGCACAGCAAGATCCCACAAAGCAGCAGTGAGATAACAGCAGATTACAGATATTATACCCTGTGTGACTGACCCTCCCGGAGTGAGCATCCCCCTCCCCCTCCCCCACCTGTTCCTAGTCTACAGTAGGAGCTATCTGTGACTGACCCTCTGTTTTGTTGTGCAGAGACCCCAGCAACAGCCCCCGATGTCTGTGCATTACCGAGAGCCAGCAGAGACCGCGCTCTGCCCTGAGAGCCTTCCTCTCTTCCATTGGACACAACACTGTCAGGAAGCTCAGCAAGCTCCGCTCAGCCAGCATGGAGCAGCTTAGCCCCCGGTCGGCAGACCCTCGGCCTACAGCCCTGAGGAGCGAGGAGGTCAAAGCAAGGCTGAGGAAGAGTCCTTCTCTCCAGTCTCTCCAGCTGGTGGGTACTGCGGCCCTCACTGAGATCCAGCGTCAAATTGCACAGCCCTCGCCGTTCAGTCGTTCCCGATCGTACTTACCCTGCACCTCCTCCATCTTTTACACAGGACGTAGAAACTCTGCAAAAAAAAAAAAAATTCAAAGGGACAATAGACAGTAAACAATTAGCGGGAAAGATTGAAGGCTGGGAAGACCAAAAGGTGACCTCACCGAGGTGTTTGAAAATTACAGGCGAGTCTGCTTGTTGTGGAGATGGTGTTGGCAGTCCAGACCGAGGGGCTATAAACATGTACAGGAGCACAGGCCATTCAGCCCCTCAAGCCTTGAATTAGGTTATGGATGGCCTGTCACCTGCCCCCTCAGCCAACCTTCAGATAATCAGGGATGAATCCATAGGGAGTTCAGGGAAAACAAACAAAACTGACAGGGTGGTGAGTTTGCAGGTCTCACTATTGCCTGCTGCCAAGTGGGATTAGATTAGATTCTCTACAGTGTGGAAACAGGCCCTTCGACCCAACACGCCCACCCCGACCCTCCAAAGAGAAACCCACCCAGACGCATT
The DNA here is from genome assembly GCF_037043375.1 of Chiloscyllium plagiosum. NCBI lineage: Eukaryota > Metazoa > Chordata > Chondrichthyes > Orectolobiformes > Hemiscylliidae > Chiloscyllium > Chiloscyllium plagiosum. The sequence continues at coordinate 95,882,933 of NW_028270147.1, read as the reverse complement.
CCCCTACCCTATATTTACCCCTGACTAATGCACCTAAAACTGTGGGCAATTTAGCATGGCCAATTCACCTGAGCTGCACACCTTTGGTCTGTGGGAGGAAACCGGAGCACCCGGAGGAAACCCACACAGACACGGGGAGAACGTGCAAACTCCACACAGACGGGTGGGAATCGAACCCAGGACCCTGGTGCTGTGAGGCAGCAGTGCTAACCGCTGAGCCACCATGTGCACCGATGGAGACGACGTAGGGTCAGATTGATCTGCCGTGATCCTACCGTGTGCTACAGTAAGCTCAAAAGGCTGAATGGCCCACTCCTGCTCGTGGTTTCTGTGTACACAGCCTATTTCTGTGCTGCTCATTTGGTCTTCCCGAGCCTGGAGTTCTGGCAGCACGTGAGCTCCACCTGCTGGGCTTTCCAAGAATGGTTATCATGCAGCCAGCCCACGCTCAGACTGATGTGGAGGTGCCAGTGTTGAACTGGAGCTTACAAAGTTAAAAAAAAATCACACAACACCAGGTTGTAGTCCAACAGCTTTATTTGGAAGCACTAGCTTTCCGAGCGCTGCTCCTTCATCAGGTGGTTGTGGAGTGTAAGATCATAAGACACAGAATTTATAGCAAACGTTTTCAGTGTGATGCAACAAAATGACATATTGAAAAACAGTCCAGTTCAATATATCATTTCAGTTGCATCGCACTGGAAATACATCCAGGGAAGTTATTTGGGTGGAACTGAGAGATAAGAAAGGGATGGTCACCTTATTGGGATTGTATTATACACCCCCTAATAGTCAGAGGGAAATTGAGAAACAAATTTGTAAGGAGATCTCTGTTATCTCTAAGAATAATAGGGTGGTTATGGTAGGGGATTTTAACTTTCCAAATACAGACTGGGACTGCCATATTGTTAAAGGTTTAGATGGAGAGGAATTTGTTAAATGTGTACAAGAAAACTTTCTGATTCAGTATGTCATTGTACCTACTAGAGAAGGTGCAAAACCTGACCTACTCTTGGGAAATAAGGCAGGGCAGGTGACTGAGGTGTCAGTGGGGGAGCACTTTTAGGGCCAGTGACCATAATTAGATTAGATTACATTACATTACATTACAGTGTGGAAACAGGCCCTTCGGCCCAACAAGTCCACACCGATCCGCCGAAGCGTAACCCACCCATACCCCTACATTTACCCCTTACCTAACACTACGGGCAATTTAGCATGGCCAATTCACCTGACCTGCACATCTTTGGACTGTGGGAGGAAACCGGAGCACCCGGAGGAAACCCACGCAGACACGGGGAGAACGTGCAAACTCCACACAGTCAGTCGCCTGAGTCGGGAATTGAACCCGGGTCTCTAATTCTATTAGTTTTAAAATAGTGATGGAAAAGGATAGACCAGATCTAAAAGTTGAAGTTCTAAATTGGAGGAAGGCCAATTTTGATGGAACTTTCAAAAGCTGATTGGAGGCAGATGTTTGCAGGTAAAGGGACGGCTGGAAAATGGGACACCTTCAAAAATGCAATAACGAGAGTCCAGAGAAAGTATATTCCTGTCAGGGTGAAAGGAAAGGCTGGTTGGTGTAGGGAATGCTGGATGACTAGAGAAATTGAGGGTATGATTAAGAAAAAGAAGGAAGCATATGTCAGGTAGACTAGATTACTTACAGTGTGGAAACAGGCCCTTCGGCCCAACAAGTCCACGCCAACCCTCCGAAGAGCAACCCACCCAGACCCATTCCCCTACATTTACCCTTTCACCTTACACTACGGGCAATTTAGCACGACCAATTCACCTAACCTGCACGTTTTGGACTGTGGGAGGAAATCCACACAGAGAGAATGTGCAAACTCCACACAGACAATTGCCTGAGGCAGGAGTTGAACCTGGGTCTCTGGCACTGTGAAGCAGCAGTGCTAACCACTGTGCCACCATATAGACAGGATGGATCGAGTGAATCCTATGAAGTGTATAAAGGCAGTAGGAGTATACCTAAGAGAGAACTCAGGAGGGCAAAATGGGAAATGAGATAGCTTTGGCAACTAGAGTTAAGGAGAATCCAAAGGGTTTCTACAAATACATTAAGGACAAAAGGGTAACTAGGGAGAGAATAGGGCCCCTCAAAGATCAGCAAGGCGGCCTTTGTGTGGAGCTTTAGGAGATGGGGAAGATACTAAGTGAGTATTTTGCATCAGTGTTTACTATGGGGAAGGACATGGAAGATGTAGACTGTCGGGAAATAGATGGTGACATCTTGAAGAATGTCCATATTACAGAGGAGGAGGTGCAGGATGTCTTGAAACGCATAAAAGTCGATAAATCCAAAGGGCCTTTTTCTGTGCTGTACATCTCTATAACCTCCTCCCATCTCATTTCCTGCATCCGTTGCACTTGGTGTGCTCTCCGCTACATTGGGGGGGGGGGGCCAAGCGCCAATTCGTGGACCATTTAAGGGACCCAAATACCCCTGCTGCCCTGTGGCCGACCACTTCAACTCCCCCTCACTCCCCCAAGGGCATGAAAGTCCTGGGCCGCCCCCCCACTGCCAAATCATCCTCCACTTCGGAACCCGACAACCACATGGTATCAACATAGACTTCACTAGTTTCTTAATCTCCCCAAACCCCCACCTCATTCCAGATCCAACCTTCCAACTCGACACCACCCCCTGACCTGTCCTACATGTCCATCTTCCTTCCAACCTATCAGCTCCAGCCTTTCCACCAACCTATCACAATCACCCCACCACCTACCTCCACCTATCGCCTTCTCACCTACCTTCTCCCCCCGCCCCACCCCCACACCCCTATTTATATCTCAACCCCCCCACCAAAACCCCCACCCCACATTCCTGATAAAAGGTTTAGGCTGGAACTGTCAACTCTCCTGATCCTTGGATGCTACCTGACCTGCTGTGCTTTTCCAGCGCCACACTTTTCGACTCTGACTCTCCAGCATCTGCCATCCCTAACTTTCTCCTAACCCTGTCCAAGACCGGTTACACCCGAAACGTCGACGTCTCCACCTCCTGATGCCGCCTGGCTTGCTGAGTTCTTCCAACCTCCTGCCTGTCTTGCATTGCTTAGGCCAGGACATTGTTTTATCCACACTGATATAAGGTGGACACTTGTACTCTCTGTTACAAAATCACTGATGGGGGAGCAGAAACTTATTAGTCTCAAAACTGACAGGCTATAATCCTCAGGAAAGGTTGAACCAGGATTGGGTGGAGGGCTTTTTTTTAAATCTTGAGATATGGTTCAGGCAGAGGGACTGTAAACATGACTGGGAGATACAGGGGTTGAGGTGGGGTTTTGATTTGATTGATTTATTGTTGTCACATGTACCTAAGTACAGTGAAAAGTTTTGTTTTGTTTTGCATCCAGTGCAGACAGATCATACATACAAAGATCATCGGTGATTGAACAGAGTGAAAAATACAAAGTTACAGCTGCAAAGAAGGTGCACAAAAAGCAAGATCAATGTTAGATTTGAAATTTAAGAGGTTTCAGAAGTTTAATAACAGTGGGGAAGAAGCTGGTCTTGAACCTGTTGGTACATGTGTTTTAAGATTTTGTATCTCCTGCCTGATGGCAGAGGTTGGATGAGATTATAACTGCGGTGGGAGGGGTCTTTTATGATGCTAGCTGCTTTCCCGAGGTAGCGGGAAGTATAGATGGAGTCAATGGATGGAGGTTTGGCTTGTGTGCTGGTCTGGGATGTGTTCACTACTCTCTGTAGTTTCTTGCAGTCCTGGGCAGTGCGGTTGCCATAACAAGATGCATCCAAATAGAATGCTTTCTGTGGCGCATCGATGAAAGTTGGTGAGAGTCTTTATGGACGTACCAAATTCCCAAGGAAGAAGAGACTTCGTGACTGTTGCATCAATTTAGGACGGATTACTGTGTAAGAGCAAGTCAATGGGTCTGATTGGAAACCTCAGCCAAAGGGGACATCGTCAGCACAATGGGCCAAATGGTCCCTTTCTGTGTTGTACGGTTCAAATTGAATTGGACGCTGAGGAAATGTAAGTTTGCAGATGACAGTAGGATAGATGGAGGGACAGGTAATGTGGAAGACGCAGGGAGTCTGCAGAAAGACTTGGACAGGTCAGGAGAGTGGGTATAGAAGTGGCAGACGGAGTGCAATGTGGGAAAGAGTGAGGTTGTGCACTTTGGTAGGAAGAGTAGAGGTGTAGGCTATTTTCTAAATGGGGAAAGGCTTTAGAAGTTGAAGCACAAAAGGACATAGGCGTCCTCGTTCAGGACTGTCTTAAGGTTAACATGCAGTTGGCATTTATTTCAAGAGGGCTAGAATACAAGAGCAGAGATGTGGTGCTGAGGCTGTTTAAGGCTCTGGCCAGACTGCATTTGGAATATCTGAAGGACGTGCTGGCCTTGGAGGAGGTCCACAGCAGGTTTACAAGAATGATTCCAGGGATGAAGGGCTTGTCATATGAGGAGATGTTGTGGACTTTGGGTCTGGACTCGCTGGAATTTAAAAGGATGAGGGGGTGATCTGATTGAAACTTACAGAATACCAAGAGGCCTGGATTGAGTGGACATAGAGGAGATGTTTCCCGTTTAGAAGAGATGAGGACGTGAGGGCACAGTGTCAGAGTGAAGGGACGACCCTTTAGAACTGAGCTGAGGAGGAATTCCTTCAGCCACAGGATGGTTAGTCTATGGAATTTCTTGCCACAGAGGGGTGTGGAGGCCACATCATTGGGTGCATTTAAGGCAGAGATTTATAAGGGAATCAATGATAACCAGGAGAAGGCAGGAGAATGGGGTTGAAGTACATATCAGTCATAATGGAATGGTGGATGAGACTCATTGGGGTCTTCTAACCTATGGTCTAAATCCAAGAGTAACTGAAAGTGTTTAACTGAGAAGGGGTTAGAGGGAGACGAGTGGAGAAAATTTGGTTTGGATTTTAGAACGGTGCTCGATACCCATAAAAACTCATGGAGGCACCCCAGGATTCTGACGGGAATGGGAGCGATGTTCATTCACCAAGTGGCTGTGTTGTGTAGTGGAGAACCGAAGCCTCCTGGTTGCTTGGTGCTTGGTGATGGTGTCAGGGAGTTGGCTCTGACCATTGAACCTGTTTTTTTGCGTTGAAAGACTAATAATCCCGTGGGACCCGAGGATAAGGGGTGGTGGAGATTTCACTGACAATCCATTAGATCTTATTAATGAGACTGTTCCTCTCTGTCTGTGTGCTTGTAACCAGAGGTAAAAGTTTTAATGCCAACATGACACGTGCATGGAATGGGTTCAGTGCAGTTCTGTCATCTTCTACTAGGTATCCCCATTGGCTTACCTGAGGAAAGCTGTGTCCTTCCAATCTCTTCACCCTCAGGTGAGAAGAAATCATTCCAGTTCCTACCTGGTGGAAGAGGTGCCGCCTGGATTGGGAAGCAGGTAGGGTTGATTCTGAGGAACACTGACTGTGGGTCAGGCCAGGATGAAGGATAAGCCTTTGAGGATTTCATCCTTGCTGTCAAATCCCTCTGTACCTTTTTTCCCCACCCGCCTCCCCTCTGCCATCTCCAAAAGCCCACAACCAGCCCCTGCCAGGATCTCTGAACTCTGTCGATCCTGCCCTCTGACACTTCCACAGGTTGAATGACAAATTCTGCCCCTTTGCTTTGGACTTTCCCACGAGTGGAAATCGTTTCTGTCCTGTCAGATCGATGAATCAATTTAAATACCTCAAAGACATCAACCTTTCAAATCTTCTAAACTCAAGGCAATGCAAGCCTCGTCTATACCACAGAAGTTCAGCTTTGGGACTCGGGTGGTTCAGTGGTAGTGTTCCTACCTTTTGACAAGGGAGCCTGCGTTCAAATTCCACCTGCTTCAGAGCTGTGTGATAACATCTCCGAACAGGGTGATGAGAAAATCTCGAGAATTTGCAGTTTAGCTCCCCCAGAAGAGATTTACCAGATGTTGCCGAATATGCAAGATTTGAGTTATGAAGAAACGCTGGATAAATAGGCTGGGACTTTTTTCATTGGAGCATAGGAGGTTGAGGTGAAAGTGAGGACTGCGGATGCTGGAGATCAGAGTCAAAAGGTGTGGTGCTGGAAAAGCGCAACAGGTCAGGCAGCATCCGAGGAGCAGGAAAATCGACGTTTCGGGCAATTTGCCCTTCATCAGGAATGACCTTCATCAGGAACCACCCGAAAGCCATTCCTGATGAAGGGCTTTTGCCCAAAACGTCGATTTCCCTGCTCCTCGGATGCTGCCTGACCTGCCGTGCTTTTCCAGCACCAGACATTGGAAGTTGAGGGGTGACCTTATCGAGGTTTATAAAATCATGAGGGGCATGGATAGGGTGAATGGTAGGTGTTTTTTTACTTTCCCTCGGGTGGCGCATTTCAAGACTAGGGAGTGTATTTTTCAGCTGAGAGCGATTTTAAAAAGACATGAGGGGCAACATGTGTGGAAAGAATGGCCTGAGGAAGTGATGGATGTGGGTACGGTTACACTCTTTGTAAGACACTTCAGTATGTACATGAACAGGAAAGGTTTGGGAGGGATATGGGCCAGGAGCAGGCAGGTGGGAGTAATTCAGTTTGGGATTATGGTTGGCACGGACTGTTTGGAAGGAAGGGTCTGTTCCTGTGCTGTATGACTCTACGTGCTGTGACCTCCATTACAGGGAGGCAGGTTTGACCAACCCTTGCTGGCCTTAAAACCCACGAGAGGGTAGTGGAGAGCAATATGCCCACCTGTTTGGATCGCAATGACTGAAGATGTTTCCCCCATCGCCCACAGCCAGACAAGAGGTTGAATTTGGCACCTTCTAGCCTTGTTTACCCAGCTTTAATTTACCCAGCCAGACATTTCATTTACCGTCATCCCTCCGGCCATCTGTCCTCTGCACCACCTACCGGTATATTGCCATCCCTCGGCAGCTCTTTTCAGTCGCAATTATGGGTACTAGTATTACCCGGTCCCCCTGCAGCTTTGAGGGTAGAAGGTGAGTTTGCAGGTTATCAAAAGAGGGAGAATTGATTTTCAGCTTAAAACTGAGGTGTATTTAGTTATCCAGACGGTAAAACTGGTTTAAAATAAGCCCCATAATACTTGGAAATGAGTATTCTGGTGGGACTGGAGCTCAATTTAAGAACACAAGGTAAGTTAAAGGGGATGTTTTGCCCTGGTATTTTGGGGGTCAGGAGTTTCTGGGTTAAGATCTCACTCTGCAGATTTGGGTGTTAAATCCAGGCGGAAGCTGCATTGTTGGAGAAGCAGGGATTTTAGCTCTAAGTGGGTATTAAAAAGTGTAAAAGATATTTTCTAAATTAATTGTTCAGAGATAATGCGCCACACCTCTGGAGCAGGTGGAACTTGACACTACCACCATATCATAAAAGCGCTATGAGTCAAGGTTGTGGGTGAAGAGTGCTCATGGAAAGCACCTCGGACTCCGAGAGTAGTTCTGGGGGGTGCTAATTATCAACAGAGCTCCTACACACAATGAAACAGCAAGCCCCAACACCACCTTCTGTATGGGATTGGGGACATTCAGTAAACAACAGTAATCTCCAGAAGAGCTACAGATTTAGAACAGGTTATAGAGACCAGAAGACATAGGAGTGGAAGTAAGGCCACTCAGCCCATCGAGCCATGGCTGACCTTCTGACAGTGCTGCACTCCCTCAGTACTGACCCTCCGACAGTGCTGCACTCCCTCCGTACTGACCCTCTGACAGTGCTGCACTACCTCAGTACTGACCCTCTGACAGTGCTGCACTACCTCAGTACTGACCGTCTGACTCTCTGACAGTGCTGCACTGCCTCAGTACTGACCCTCTGACAGTGCTGCACTCCCTCAGTACTGACCCTCTGACAGTGCTGCACTCCCTCAGTACTGACCCTCTGACAGCACAGCCATCCCTCAGTACTGACCCTCCGACAGTGCGGCCCTCCCTCAGTACTGACCCTCTGACAGTGCTGCACTCCCTCAGTACTGACCCTCTGACAGCACAGCCTTCCCTCAGTACTGACCCTCCGACAGTGCGGCCCTCCCTCAGTACTGACCCTCTGACAGCGCAGCACTCCCTCAGTACTGACCCTCTGACAGTGCGGCACTCCCTCAGTACTGACCCTCTGACAGTGCTGCACTCCCTCAGTACTGACCCTCTGACAGCACAGCCTTCCCTCAGTACTGACCCTCCGACAGTGCGGCCCTCCCTCAGTACTGACCCTCTGACAGCGCAGCACTCCCTCAGTACTGACCCTCTGACAGTGCGGCACTCCCTCAGTACTGACCCTCTGACAGCACAGCCTTCCATCAGTATTGACCATCTGACAGTGCTGCACTCCCTCAGTACTGACCCTCTGACAGTGCGGCACTCCCTCAGTACTGACCCTCTGACAGCACAGCCTTCCATCAGTATTGACCTTCTGACAGTGCTGCACTCCCTCAGTACTGACACTCTGACAGCACAGCCTTCCCTCAGTACTGACCCTCTGACAGTGCTGCACTCCCTCAGTACTGACCCTCTGACAGTGCTGCACTCCCTCAGGACTGACCCTCTGTCAGTGCTGCACTCCCTCAGTACTGACCCTCTGACAGCACAGCCTTCCCTCAGTACTGACCGTCTGACAGTGCTGCACTCCCTCAGTACTGACCCTCTGACAGTGCTGCACTCCCTCAGGACTGACCCTCTGTCAGTGCTGCACTCCCTCAGTACTGACCCTCTGACAGCACAGCCTTCCCTCAGTACTAACGTCTGACAGTGCTGCACTCCCTCAGTACTGACCCTCTGACAGCACAGCTTTCCCTCAGTACTGACCGTCTGACAGTGCTGCACTCCCTCAGTACTGACCGTCTGACAGCACAGCCTTCCCTCAGTACTGACCGTCTGACAGTGCTGCACTCCCTCAGTACTGACCCTCTGACAGTGCTGCACTCCCTGAGTACTGACCCTCTGACAGCACAGCCGTCCCTCAGTACTGACCGTCTGACAGTGCTGCACTCCCTCAGTACTGACCCTCTGACAGTGCGGCACTCCCTCAGTACTGACCTTTTGACAGTGCGGCACTCCCTCAGTACTGACCCTCTGACAGCACAGCCTTCCCTCAGTACTGACCGTCTGACAGTGCGGCACTCCCTCAGTACTGACCCTCTGACAGTGCTGCACTCCCTCAGTACTGACCCTCTGACAGTGCTGCACTCCCTCGGTACTGACCCTCTGACAGCACAGCCTTCCCTCAGTACTGACCCTCCGACAGTGCGGCCCTCCCTCAGTACTGACCCTCTGACAGCGCAGCACTCCCTCAGTACTGACCCTCTGACAGTGCGGCACTCCCTCAGTACTGACCCTCTGACAGCACAGCCTTCCATCAGTATTGACCATCTGACAGTGCTGCACTCCCTCAGTACTGACCCTCTGACAGTGCGGCACTCCCTCAGTACTGACCCTCTGACAGCACAGCCTTCCATCAGTATTGACCTTCTGACAGTGCTGCACTCCCTCAGTACTGACACTCTGACAGCACAGCCTTCCCTCAGTACTGACCCTCTGACAGTGCTGCACTCCCTCAGTACTGACCCTCTGACAGTGCTGCACTCCCTCAGGACTGACCCTCTGTCAGTGCTGCACTCCCTCAGTACTGACCCTCTGACAGCACAGCCTTCCCTCAGTACTGACCGTCTGACAGTGCTGCACTCCCTCAGTACTGACCCTCTGACAGTGCTGCACTCCCTCAGGACTGACCCTCTGTCAGTGCTGCACTCCCTCAGTACTGACCCTCTGACAGCACAGCCTTCCCTCAGTACTGACCGTCTGACAGTGCTGCACTCCCTCAGTACTGACCCTCTGACAGCACAGCTTTCCCTCAGTACTGACCGTCTGACAGTGCTGCACTCCCTCAGTACTGACCGTCTGACAGCACAGCCTTCCCTCAGTACTGACCCTCTGACAGTGCTGCACTCCCTCAGTACTGACCCTCTGACAGTGCTGCACTCCCTCAGTACTGACCCTCTGACAGCACAGCCTTCCCTCAGTACTGACCGCCTGACAGTGCTGCACTCCCTCAGTACTGACCCTCTGACAGTGCGGCACTCCCTCAGTACTGACCTTCTGACAGTGCGGCACTCCCTCAGTACTGACCCTCTGACAGCACAGCCTTCCCTCAGTACTGACCGTCTGACAGTGCTGCACTCCCTCAGTACTGACCCTCTGACAGTGCGGCACTCCCTCAGTACTGACCTTCTGACAGTGCGGCACTCCCTCAGTACTGACCCTCTGACAGTGCTGCACTCCCTCAGTACTGACCCTCTGACAGTGCTGCACTCCCTCAGTACTGACCCACTGACAGTGCTGCACTCCCTCAGTACTGACCCTCTGACAGCACAGCATTCCCTCAGTACTGACCCTCCGACAGTGCGGCCCTCCCACAGTACTGACCCTCTGACAGCGCAGCACTCCCTCAGTACTGACCCTCTGACAGTGCGGCACTCCCTCAGTACTGACCCTCTGACAGCACAGCCTTCCATCAGTATTGACCATCTGACAGTGCTGCACTCCCTCAGTACTGACCCTCTGACAGTGCGGCACTCCCTCAGTACTGACCCTCTGACAGCACAGCCTTCCATCAGTATTGACCTTCTGACAGTGCTGCACTCCCTCAGTACTGACACTCTGACAGCACAGCCTTCCCTCAGTACTGACCCTCTGACAGTGCTGCACTCCCTCAGTACTGACCCTCTGACAGTGCTGCACTCCCTCAGGACTGACCCTCTGTCAGTGCTGCACTCCCTCAGTACTGACCCTCTGACAGCACAGCCTTCCCTCAGTACTGACCGTCTGACAGTGCTGCACTCCCTCAGTACTGACCCTCTGACAGTGCTGCACTCCCTCAGGACTGACCCTCTGTCAGTGCTGCCCTCCCTCAGTACTGACCCTCTGACAGCACAGCCTTCCCTCAGTACTGACCGTCTGACAGTGCTGCACTCCCTCAGTACTGACCCTCTGACAGCACAGCTTTCCCTCAGTACTGACCGTCTGACAGTGCTGCACTCCCTCAGTACTGACCGTCTGACAGCACAGCCTTCCCTCAGTACTGACCGTCTGACAGTGCTGCACTCCCTCAGTACTGACCCTCTGACAGTGCTGCACTCCCTCAGTACTGACCCTCTGACAGCACAGCCTTCCCTCAGTACTGACCGTCTGACAGTGCTGCACTCCCTCAGTACTGACCCTCTGACAGTGCGGCACTCCCTCAGTACTGACCTTCTGACAGTGCGGCACTCCCTCAGTACTGACCCTCTGACAGCACAGCCTTCCCTCAGTACTGACCGTCTGACACTGCGGCACTCCCTCAGTACTGACCCTCTGACAGTGCGGCACTCCCTCAGTACTGACCCTCTGACAGTGCTGCACTCCCTCAGTACTGACCCTCTGACAGTGCTGCACTCCCTCAGTACTGACCCTCTGACAGTGCTGCACTCCCTCAGTACTGACCCTCTGACAGTGCTGCACTCCCTCAGTACTGACCCTCTGACAGCACAGCCTTCCCTCAGTACTGACCCTCTGACAGTGCAGCACTCCCTCAGTACTGACCCTCTGACAGTGCTGCACTCCCTGAGTACTGACCCTCTGACAGTGCGGCCCTCCCTCAGTACTGACCCTCTGATCGTGCTGCACTCCCTCAGTACTGACCCTCTGACAGTGCTGCACTCCCTCAGTACTGACCCTCTGACAGTGCGGCCCTCCCTCAGTACTGACCCTCTGATCGTGCTGCACTCCCTCAGTACTGAACCTCTGACAGTGCAGCCTCCCTCAGTACTGGCCCTGTGACAGTGTGGCACTCCCTGAGTACTGAACCTCTGAAGTGCAGCCCTCCCTCAGTACTGACTCTGTGACAGTGCGGCCCTCCCTCAGTGCTGACCCTCTGACTGTGCTGTACTCCATCAGTACTGACCCTCTGATAGTGCTGCACTCCCTCAGTATTGACCCTCTGACAGTGTGGTTCTTCTTGAGTCCTGACCCTACGACAGTGCGGCACTCCCTCAGTACTGACCCTCTGACAGTGAAGCATTCCCTCTGCACTAACCCAATGACAGTGCAGCACTCCCTCAGTACTGACCCTCTGACAGTGTGGTTCTTCTTGAGTCCTGACCCTACGACATTGCGGCACTCCCTCAGTACTGACCCTCTGACAATGCGGCATTCCCTCTGTACTGACCCTCTGACAGTGCTGCACTCCCTCGTACTGACCCTCTTACAGTCCAGCACTCCCTCAGTTCTGACCCTCTGACAGTGCAGCACACCCTCAGTACTGACCCTCCGACAGTGCTCACTCCCTCAGTACTGACCCTCCGACAGTGCTCACTCCCTCAGTACTGACCCTCCGACAGTGCTGCACTCCCTCGTACTGACCCTCTGACAGCACAGCATTCCCTCAGTACTGACCCTCCGACAGTGCGGCCCTCCCTCAGTACTGACCCTCTGACAGCGCAGCACTCCCTCAGTACTGACCCTCTGACAGTGCGGCACTCCCTCAGTACTGACCCTCTGACAGCACAGCCTTCCATCAGTATTGACCATCTGACAGTGCTGCACTCCCTCAGTACTGACCCTCTGACAGTGCGGCACTCCCTCAGTACTGACCCTCTGACAGCACAGCCTTCCATCAGTATTGACCTTCTGACAGTGCTGCACTCCCTCAGTACTGACACTCTGACAGCACAGCCTTCCCTCAGTACTGACCCTCTGACAGTGCTGCACTCCCTCAGTACTGACCCTCTGACAGTGCTGCACTCCCTCAGGACTGACCCTCTGTCAGTGCTGCACTCCCTCAGTACTGACCCTCTGACAGCACAGCCTTCCCTCAGTACTGACCGTCTGACAGTGCTGCACTCCCTCAGTACTGACCCTCTGACAGTGAAGCATTCCCTCTGCACTAACCCAATGACAGTGCAGCACTCCCTCAGTACTGACCCTCTGACAGTGTGGTTCTTCTTGAGTCCTGACCCTACGACATTGCGGCACTCCCTCAGTACTGACCCTCTGACAATGCGGCATTCCCTCTGTACTGACCCTCTGACAGTGCTGCACTCCCTCGTACTGACCCTCTTACAGTCCAGCACTCCCTCAGTTCTGACCCTCTGACAGTGCAGCACACCCTCAGTACTGACCCTCCGACAGTGCTCACTCCCTCAGTACTGACCCTCCGACAGTGCTCACTCCCTCAGTACTGACCCTCCGACAGTGCTGCACTCCCTCAGTACTGACCTTCTGACAGTGCTGCACTCCCTCAGTACTGACCTTCTGACAGTGCGGCACTCCCTGAGTACTGACCCTCTGACAGTGCTGTACTCCCTCAGTACTGACCCTCTGACAGTGCGGCACTCCCTCAGTACTGACCTTCTGACAGTGCGGCACTCCCTCAGTACTGACCCTCTGACAGCACAGCCTTCCCTCAGTACTGACCGTCTGACAGTGCTGCACTCCCTCAGTACTGACCCTCTGACAGCACAGCCTTCCCTCAGTACTGACACTCTGACAGTGCTGCACTCCCTCAGTACTGACCCTCTGACAGCACAGCCTTCCCTCAGTACTGACACTCTGACAGTGCTGCACTCCCTCAGTACTGACCCTCTGACAGCACAGCCTTGCCTCAGTACTGACCGTCTGACAGTGCTGCACTCCCTCAGTACTGACCCTCTGACAGCACAGCCTTCCCTCAGTACTGACCGTCTGACAGTGCAGCACTCCCTCAGTACTGACCCTCTGACAGTGCTGCACTCCCTGAGTACTGACCCTCTGACAGTGCGGCCCTCCCTCAGTACTGACCCTCTGATCGTGCTGCACTCCCTCAGTACTGACCCTCTGACAGTGCGGCCCTCCCTCAGTACTGACCCTCTGATCGTGCTGCACTCCCTCAGTACTGAACCTCTGACAGTGCAGCCTCCCTCAGTACTGGCCCTGTGACAGTGTGGCACTCCCTGAGTACTGAACCTCTGAAGTGCAGCCCTCCCTCAGTACTGACCCTGTGACAGTGCAGCACTCCCTCAGTACTGACTCTGTGACAGTGCGGCCCTCCCTCAGTACTGACCCTCTGACTGTGCTGTACTCCATCAGTACTGACCCTCTGATAGTGCTGCACTCCCTCAGTATTGACCCTCTGACAGTGTGGTTCTTCTTGAGTCCTGACCGTCCGACAGTGTGGCACTCCCTCAGTACTGACCCTCTGACAGTGAAGCATTCCCTCAGTACTAACCCAATGACAGTCCGGCACTCCCTCAGTACTGACCCTCTGACAGTGCTGCACTCCCTCAGTACTAACCCAATGACAGTGCTGCACTCCCTCAGTACTGACCCTCTGACAGTGCGGTTCTTCTTGAGTACTGACCTTACGACATTGCGGCACTCCCTCGTACTGACCCTCTTACAGTGCAGCACTCCCTCAGTTCTGACCCTCTGACAGTGCAGCACACCCTCAGTACTGACCCTCCGACAGTGCTCACTCCCTCAGTACTGACCCGCTGACAGTGCTGCACTCCCTCAGTACTGACCTTCTGACAGTGCGGCACTCCCTGAGTACTGACCCTCTGACAGTGCGGCACTCCCTCAGTACTGACCCTCCGACAGTGCTCACTCCCTCAGTACTGACCCTCTGACAGTGCGGCACTCCCTGAGTACTGACCCTCTGACTGTGCTGTACTCCCTCAGTACTGACCCTCCGACAGTGCTCACTCCCTCAGTACTGACCTTCTGACAGCGCGGCACTCCCTCAGTACTGACCCTCTGACAGTGCGGCACTCCCTCAGTACTGACCCTCTGACAGTGCTGAACCCCCTCAGTACTGACCCTCTGACAGTGCTGCACTCCCTCCGTACTGACCCTCTGACAGCACGGCCTTCCCTCAGTAATGACCCTCTGACAGTGCGGCACTCCCTCAGTACTGACCCGCCGACAGTGCGGCCCTCCCTCAGTACTGACCCTCTGACAGTGCGGCACTCCCTCAGTACTGACCCTCTGACAGTGCTGCACTCCCTCAGTACTGACCCTCTGACAGTGCGGCACTCCCTCAGTACTGACCCTCTGACAGTGCGGCACTCCCTCAGTACTGACCCTCTGACAGTGCTGCACTCCCTCAGTACTGACCCTCTGACAGTGCGGCACTCCCTCAGTACTGACCCTCTGACAGTGCGGCACTCCCTCAGTACTGACCCTCTGACAGTGCTGCACTCCCTCAGTACTGACCCTCTGACACTGCTGCACTCCCTCAGTACTGACCCTCTGACAGTGCTGCACTCCCTCAGTACTGACCTTCTGAAAGTGCTGCACTCCCTCGGTACTGACCCTCTGACAGTGCTGCACTCCGTCACTACTGACCCTCTGACAGCACAGCCTTCCCTCAGTACTGACCGTCTGACAGTGCTGCACTCCCTCAGTACTGACCCTCTGACAGTGAAGCATTCCCTCAGTACTAACCCAATGACAGTGCTGCACTCCCTCAGTACTGACCCTCTGACAGTGCGGTTCTTCTTGAGTACTGACCGTCCGACAGTGCTGCACTCCCTCAGTACTGACCCTCTGACAGTGAAGCATTCCCTCAGTACTAACCCAATGACAGTGCTGCACTCCCTCAGTACTGACCCTACGACATTGCGGCACTCCCTCAGTACTGACCCTCTGACAGCGTGTCACTCCCTCGTACTGACCCTCTGACAGTGCAGCACTCCCTCAGTACTGACCCTCCGACAGTGCTGCACTCCCTCAGTACTGACCCCCTGACAGTGCTGCACTCCCTCCGTACTGACCTTCTGATAGTGCTGCACTCTCCCAATACTGACCCTCTGACAGTGCGGCACTCCGTCAGTACTGACCCTCTGACAGCACAGCCTTCCCTCAGTAATGACTGTCTGACAGTGCTGCACTCCCTCAGTAGTGACCCTCTGACAGCACAGCCTTCCCTCAGTCCTGACCGTCTGACAGTGCTGCACTCCCTCAGAACTGACCCTCTGACGGCACAGCCTTCCCTCAGTACTGACCCTCTGACAGTGCTGCACTCCCTCAGTACTGACGTTGTGACAGTGCGGCCCTCCCTCAGTACTGACCCTCTGACTGTGCTGCACTCCCTCAGTACTGACCCTCTGACAGTGTGGTACTCCCTACTGACCCTCTGACAGTGCTGCACTCCATCAGTACTGACCCTCTGACAGCACAGCCTTCCCTCAGTACTGACCATCTGACAGTGCTGCACTCCCTCAGTACTGACCCTCTGATAGTGCAGCAGTCCCTCAGTACTGACCCTCTGACAGTGCGGTTCTTCTTGAGTACTGACCCTACGACAGTGCGGCACTCCCTCAGTACTGACCCTCTGACAATGCGGCATTCCCTCTGTACTGATCCTCTGACAGTGTGTCACTCCCTCGTACTGACCCTCTGACAGTGCAGCACTCCCTCAGTACTGACCCTCTGACAGTGCAGCACTCCCTCAGTACTGACCCTCTGACAATGCGGTTCTTCTTGAGTACTGACCCTACGACAGTGCGGCATTCCCTCTGTACTGATCCTCTGACAGTGTGTCACTCCCTCGTACTGACCCTCTGACAGTGCAGCACTCCCTCAGTACTGACCCTCTGACAGTGCAGCACTCCCTCAGTACTGACCCTCCGACAGTGCTGCACTCCCACATTACTGACCCTCTGACAGTGCGGCCCTCCCTCAGTACTGACCCTCTGATAGTTCTGCACTCCCTCAGTACTGACCCTCTGACAGTGCAGCCTCCCACAGTACTGACCCTGTGACAGTGTGGCACTCCCTGAGTACTGAACCTCTGACAGTGCAGCCCTCCCTCAGTACTGACCCTGTGACAGTGCTGCACTCCCTCAGTACTGACGCTGTGACAGTGCAGCCCTCCCTGAGTACTGACTCTGTGGCAGTGCGGCCCTCCCTCAGTACTGACCCTCTGACTGTGCTGTACTCCATCAGTACTGACCCTCTGATAGTGCTGCACTCCCTCAGTACTGACCCTCTGACAGTGCGGTTCTTCTTGAGCACTGACCCGACGACTGTGCGGCACTCCCTCAGTACTGACCCTCTGACAGTGAAGCATGCCCTCAGTACTGACCCGACGACTGTGCGGCACTCCCTCAGTACTGACCCTCTGACAGTGAAGCACTCCCTCAGTTCTTGCCCTCTGACAGTGCAGCACACCCTCAGTTCTGACCCTCTGACAGTGCAGCACTCCCACCGTACTGACCCTCTGACAGCACGGCCTTCCCTCAGTACTGACCTTCTGACAGTGCTGCACTCCATCATTACTGACCCTCTGACAGTACGGCCCTCCCTCAGTACTGACCCTCTGACAGTGCGGCACTCCCTCAGTACTGACCCTCTGACAGTGCTGCATTCCCTGAGTACTGACCCTCTGACAGTGTGGCACTCCCTCAGTACTGACCCACTAACAGTGCGGCACTCCCTCAGTACTGACCCTCTGACAGTGCTGCACTCCCTCAGTACTGACCTTCTGACAGTGCTGCACTCCCTCAGTACTGACCATCTGACAGTGCTGCACTCCCTCAGTACTGACCCTCTGACAGTGCAGCACTCCGTCAGTACTGACGCTCTGACTGCACAGCCTTCCCTCAGTACTGACCGTCTGACAGTGCTGCACTCCCTCAGTACTGACCCTCTGACAGTGTGGTTCTTCTTGAGTACTGACCCTACGACTGTGCGGCACTCCCTCAGTACTGACCCTCTGACAGTGAAGCATTCCCTCAGTACTGACCCTCTGACAGTGCGGTTCTTCTTGAGTACTGACCCTACGACATTGCGGCACTCCCTCAGTACTGACCCTCTGACAATGCGGCATTCCCTCTGTACTGACCCTCTGACAGTGCTGCACTCCCTGAGTACTGACCCTCTGACAGTGCGGCACTCCCTCAGTACTGACCCTCTGATAGTGCTGCACTCCCTCAGTACTGACGTTCTGACAGTGCTGCACTCCCTCAGAACTGACCCTCTGACAGCACAGCCTTCCCTCAGTACTGACCCTCTGACAGTGCTGCACTCCCTCAGTACTGATTCTGTGACTGTGCAGCACTCCCTCAGTAGTGACGCTGTGACAGAGCGGCCCTCCCTCAGTACTGACCCTCTGACTGTGCTGCACTCCCTCAGTCCTGACCCTCTGACAGTGTGGTACTCCCTCAGGACTGACCCCCCACCAGTGCTGCACTCGGTCAGTACTGACCCTCTGACAGCACAGCCTTCCCTCAGTACTAACCCAATGACAGTGCAGCAGTCCCTCAGTACTGACCCTCTGACAGTGCTGCACTCCCTCAATACTGACCCTCTGACAGTGCGGCCCTCCCTCAGTACTGACCCTCTGATAGTGCTGCACTCCCTCAGTACTGACCCTCTGACAGTGCTGCACTCGCTCAGTACTAACCCAATGACACTGCAGCACTCCCTCAGTACTGACCCTCTGACAGTGCTGCACTCCCTCAATACTGACCCTCTGACAGTGCAGCATTCCCTCAGTACTAACCCAATGACAGTGCAGCAGTCCCTCAGTACTGACCCTCTGACAGTGCTGCACTCCCTCAATACTGACCCTCTGACAGTGCGGCCCTCCCTCAGTACTGACCCTCTGATAGTGCTGCACTCACTCAGTACTGACCCTCTGACAGTGTGGCACTCCCTGAGTACTGAACCTCTGACAGTGCAGCCCTCCGTCAGTACTGACCATGTGAGAGTGCAGCACTCCCTCAGTACTGACGCTGTGACAGTGCAGCCTCCCTCAGTACTGGCCCTGTGACAGTGCAGCACTCCCTCAGTACTGACGCTGTGAAAGTGCAGCCCTCCCTCAGTACTGACTCTGTGACAGTGCGGCCCTCCCTCAGTATTGACCCTCTGACTGTGCTGTACTCCATCAGTACTGACCCTCTGACAGTGCGGTTCTTCTTGAGCACTGACCCTACGACAGTGCGGCACTCCCTCAGTACTGACCCTCTGACAGTGCGGTTCTTCTTGAGTACTGACCCAACGACATTGCGGCACTCCCTCAGTACTGACCCTCTGACAATGCGGCATTCCCTCTGTACTGACCCTCTTACAGTGCAGCACTCCCTCAGTACTGACCCTCCGACAGCGCAGCACTCCCTCAGTACTGTCCCGCTGACAGTGCTGCACTCCCTGAGTACTGACCTTCTGACAGTGCTGCACTCTCTTAATACTGACCCTCTGACAGTGCTGCACTCCCTGAGTACTGACCCTCTGACAGTGCTGCACTCCCTCCATACTGACCCTCTGACAGTGCTGCACTCCCTCCGTACTGACCCTCTGACAGTGCTGCAATCCTTCAGTACTGACCCTCTGACAGCACAGCCTTCCCTCAGTACTGACCGTCTGACAGTGCTGCACTCCCTCAGTACTGACCGTCTGACAGCACGGCCTTCCCTCAGTACTGACCGTCTGACAGTGCTGCACTCCCTCAGTACTGACCCTCTGACAGCACGGCCTTCCCTCAGTACTGACCGTCTGACAGTGCTGCACTCCCTCAGTACTGACCGTCTGACAGTGCTGCACTCTCTCAGTACTGACCGTCCGACAGCACGGCCTTCCCTCAGTACTGACCGTCTGACAGTGCTGCACTCCCTCAGTACTGACCGTCTGACAGCACGGCCTTCCCTCAGTACTGACCCTCTGACAGTGCGGCACTCCCTCAGTACTGACCTTCTGACAGTGCGGCACTCCCTCAGTACTGACCCTCTGACAGCACAGCCTTCCCTCAGTACTGACCGTCTGACAGTGCTGCACTCCCTCAGTACTGACCCTCTGACAGTGCTGCACTCCGTCCGTACTGACCCTCTGACAGTGCTGCACTCCGTCAGTACTGACCCTCTGACAGCACAGCCTTCCCTCAGTACTGACCGTCTGACAGTGCTGCACTCCCTCAGTACTGACCTTCTGACAGTGCAGCACTCCGTCAGTACTGACCCTCTGACAGCACGGACTTCCCTCAGTACTGACCGTCTGACAGTGCTGCACTCCCTCACTACTGACCCTCTGACAGCACAGCCTTCCCTCAGTACTGACAGTCTGACAGTGCTGCACACCCTCAGTACTGACCCTCTGACAGTGCTGCACACCCTCAGTACTGACCCTCTGACAGTGCAGCACTCCCTCAGTACTGACCCTCTGACAGTGCTGCACTCTCTCAATACTGACCCTCTGACAGTGCTGCACTCCCTCAGTACTGACCTTCTGACAGTGCTGCACT
This sequence comes from Chiloscyllium plagiosum, assembly GCF_037043375.1. Classification (NCBI taxonomy): domain Eukaryota; kingdom Metazoa; phylum Chordata; class Chondrichthyes; order Orectolobiformes; family Hemiscylliidae; genus Chiloscyllium; species Chiloscyllium plagiosum. The sequence goes on along the minus strand of NW_028270147.1, from coordinate 95,862,676 downwards.
CCCTCAGTACTGACCATCTGACAGTGCTGCACTCCCTCCGTACTGACCATCTGACAGTGCTGAACTCCGTCAGTACTGACCCTCTGACAGCACAGCCTTCCCTCAGTACTGACCGTCTGACAGTGCTGCACTCCCTCAGTACTGACCTTCTGACAGTGCAGCACTCCGTCAGTACTGACCCTCTGACAGCACGGCCTTCCCTCAGTACTGACCGTCTGACAGTGCTGCACTCCCTCAGTACTGACCGTCTGACAGTGCTGCACTCTCTCAGTACTGACCCTCCGACAATGCTGCACTCCCTCAGTACTGACCCGCTGACAGTGCTGCACTCCCTCAATACTGACCGTCTGACAGTGCTGCACTCTCTCAGTACTGACCCTCCGACAATGCTGCACTCCCTCAGTACTGACCGTCTGACAGTGCTGCACTCTCTCAGTACTGACCCTCCGACAATGCTGCACTCCCTCAGTACTGACCCTCTGACAGTGCTGCACTCCCTCAACACTGACCGTCTGACAGTGCTGCACTCTCTCAGTACTGACCCTCCGACAATGCTGCACTCCCTCAGTACTGACCCGCTGACAGTGCTGCACTCCCTGAGTACTGACCTTCTGACAGTGCAGCACTCCCTCAGTACTGACGCTGTGACAGTGCGGCCCTCCCTCAGTACTGACCCTCTGACAGTGCTGCACTCCCTCAGTACTGACTGTCTGACAGTGCTGCACTCCCTCAGTCCTGACCCTCTGACAGCACTGCCTTCCCTCAGTACTGACAGTCTGACAGTGCTGCACTCCCTCAGTACTGACCCTCTGACAGTGCTGCACTCCCTCAGTACTGACCCTCTGGCAGTGCTGCACTCCCTCAGTACTGACCCTCTGACAGTGCGGCACTCCCTCAGTCCTGACCCTCTGACAGCACAGCCTGCCCTCAGTACTGAACGTCTGACAGTGCTGCACTCCCTGAGTACTGACCCTCAGACAGTGCGGCACTCCCTCAGTACTGACCCTCTGACAGCATGGCCTTCCCTCGGTATTGACCCTCTGACAGTGCGGCCCTCACTCAGTACTGACCCTCTGACAGTGCGGCACTCCCTCAGTACTGACCCTCCGACAGTGCGGCCCTCCCTCAGTACTGACCCTCTGACAGTGCGGCACTCCCTCAGTACTGACCCTCCGACAGTGCGGCCCTCCCTCAGTACTGACCCTCTGACAGTGCGGCCCTCCCTCAGTACTGACCCTCTGATAGTGCTTCACTCCCACCGTACTGACACTCTGACAGCACGGCCTTCCCTCAGTACTGACCCTCTTACAGTGCAGCACTCCCTCAGTTCTGACCATCTGACAGTGCAGCACTCCCTCGTACTGACCCTCTTCCAGTGCAGCACTCCCTCGTACTGACCCTCTTACAGTGCAGCACTCCCTCAGTACTGACACTCTGACAGTGCAGCACTCCCTCAGTACTGACCCTCTGACAGTGCAGCACACCCTCAGTACTGACCCTCCGACAGTGCTCACTCCGTCAGTACTGACCCACTGACAGTGCTGCACTCCCTCAGTACTGACCTTCTGACAGTGCTGTACTCCCTCAATACTGACCTTCTGACAGCGCGGCACTCCCTCAGTACTGACTCTCCGACAGTGCGGCACTCCCTCAGTACTGACCCTCTGACAGCACGGCCTTCCCTCAGTAATGACCCTCTGACAGTGCTGCACTCCCTCAGTACTGACCCTCTGACAGTGCGGCCCTCCCTCAGTAATGACCCTCTGACAGTGCTGCACTCCCTCAGTACTGACCCTCTGACAGCACGGCCTTCCCTCAGTAATGACCCTCTGACAGTGCTGCACTCCCTCAGTACTGACCCTCTGACAGTGCGGCCCTCCCTCAGTACTGACCCTCTGATAGTGCGGCACTCCCTCAGTACTGACCCTCTGACAGTGCAGCACTCCCACAGTACTGACCCTCTGACAGTGCTGCATTCCCTCCGTACTGGCTCTCTGACAGCACGGCCTTCCCTCAGTACTGACCCTCTGACAGTGCTGCACTCCCTCAGTACTGACCCTCTGACAGTGCTGCACTCCCTGAGTACTGACCCTCTGACAGTGCGGCACTCCCTCAGTACTGACCCTCTGACAGTGCTGCACTCCCTCAGTACTGACCCTCTGACAGTGCGGCACTCCCTCAGTACTGACCTTCTGACAGTGCGGCACACCCTCAGTACTGACCCTCTGACAGCACAGCCTTCCCTCAGTACTGACCGTCTGACAGTGCTGCACTCCCTCAGTACTGACCCTCTGACAGTGCTGCACTCCCTCAGTACTGACCCTCTGACAGTGCTGCACTCCGTCAGTACTGACCCTCTGACAGCACAGCCTTCCCTCAGTACTGACCGTCTGACAGTGCTGCACTCCCTCAGTACTGACCTTCTGACAGTGCAGCACTCCGTCAGTACTGACCCTCTGACAGCACGGCCTTCCCTCAGTACTGACCGTCTGACAGTGCTGCACTCCCTCACTACTGACCCTCTGACAGCACAGCCTTCCCTCAGTACTGACCGTCTGACAGTGCTGCACACCCTCAGTACTGACCCTCTGACAGTGCTGCACACCCTCAGTACTGACCCTCTGACAGTGCAGCACTCCCTCAGTACTGACCCTCTGACAGCACTGCCTTCCCTCAGTACTGACTGTCTGACAGTGCTGTACTCCCTCAGTACTGACCTTCTGACAATGCGGCATTCCCTCTGTACTGATCCTCTGACAGTGTGTCACTCCCTCGTACTGACCCTCTGACAGTGCAGCACTCACTCAGTACTGACGCTGTGACAGTGCTGCACTCCCTCAGTACTGACCCTCTGACAGTGCTGCACTCCCTCAGTACTGACCCTCTGGCAGTGCTGCACTCCCTCAGTACTGACCATCTGACAGTGCGGCACTCCCTCAGTCCTGACCCTCTGACAGTGCTGCACTCCCTCAGTACTGACCCTCTGACAGCACAGCCTGCCCTCAGTACTGAACGTCTGACAGTGCTGCACTCCCTGAGTACTGACCCTCAGACAGTGCGGCACTCCCTCAGTACTGACCCTCTGACAGCACGGCCTTCCCTCGGTAATGACCCTCTGACAGTGCGGCCCTCCCTCAGTTCTGACCCTCTGACAGTGCGGCACTCCCTCAGTACTGACCCTCCGACAGTGCGGCCCTCCCTCAGTACTGACCCTCTGACAGTGCGGCACTCCCTCAGTACTGACCCTCCGACAGTGCGGCCCTCCCTCAGTACTGACCCTCTGACAGTGCGGCCCTCCCTCAGTACTGACCCTCTGACAGTGCTTCACTCCCACCGTACTGACACTCTGACAGCACGGCCTTCCCTCAGTACTGACCCTCTTACAGTGCAGCACTCCCTCAGTTCTGACCATCTGACAGTGCAGCACTCCCTCGTACTGACCCTCTTCCAGTGCAGCACTCCCTCGTACTGACCCTCTTACAGTGCAGCACTCCCTCAGTACTGACACTCTGACAGTGCAGCACTCCCTCAGTACTGACCTTCTGACAGTGCAGCACACCCTCAGTACTGACCCTCCGACAGTGCTCACTCCGTCAGTACTGACCCACTGACAGTGCTGCACTCCCTCAGTACTGACCCTCTGACAGTGCAGCACTCCCTCAGTACTGACCTTCTGACAGTGCTGTACTCCCTCAGTACTGACCTTCTGACAGCGCGGCACTCCCTCAGTACTGACTCTCCGACAGTGCTGCACTCCCTCAGTCCTGACCCTCTGACAGCACGGCCTTCCCTCAGTAATGACCCTCTGACAGTGCTGCACTCCCTCAGTACTGACCCTCTGACAGTGCGGCCCTCCCTCAGTACTGACCCTCTGATAGTGCGGCACTCCCTCAGTACTGACCCTCTGACAGTGCAGCACTCCCACAGTACTGACCCTCTGACAGTGCTGCATTTCCTCCGTACTGGCTCTCTGACAGCACGGCCTTCCCTCAGTACTGACCCTCTGACAGTGCTGCACTCCCTCAGTACTGACCCTCTGACAGTGCTGCACTCCCTGAGTACTGACCCTCTGACAGTGCGGCACTCCCTCAGTACTGACCCTCTGACAGTGCTGCACTCCCTCAGTACTGACCCTCTGACAGTGCTGCACTCCCTCAGTACTGACCCTCTGACAGTGCTGCACTCCCTCAGTACCGACCCTCTGACAGTGCGGCACTCCCTCAGTACTGACCTTCTGACAGTGCGGCACACCCTCAGTACTGACCCTCTGACAGCACAGCCTTCCCTCAGTACTGACCGTCTGACAGTGCTGCACTCCCTCAGTACTGACCCTCTGACAGTGCTGCACTCCCTCCGTACTGACCCTCTGACAGTGCTGCACTCCGTCAGTACTGACCCACTGACAGCACAGCCTTCCCTCAGTACTGACCGTCTGACAGTGCTGCACTCCCTCAGTACTGACCTTCTGACAGTGCAGCACTCCGTCAGTACTGACCCTCTGACAGCACGGCCTTCCCTCAGTACTGACCGTCTGACAGTGCTGCACTCCCTCACTACTGACCCTCTGACAGCACAGCCTTCCCTCAGTACTGACCGTCTGACAGTGCTGCACACCCTCAGTACTGACCCTCTGACAGTGCTGCACACCCTCAGTACTGACCCTCTGACAGTGCAGCACTCCCTCAGTACTGACCCTCTGACAGCACTGCCTTCCCTCATTACTGACTGTCTGACAGTGCTGTACTCCCTCAGTACTGACCCTCTGACAGTGCGGCCCTCCCTCAGTACTGACCCTCTGATAGTGCGGCACTCCCTCAGTACTGACCCTCTGACAGTGCTGCACTCCCTCAGTACTGACCCTCTGACAGTGCTGCACTCCCTGAGTACTGACCCTCTGACAGTGCGGCACTCCCTCAGTACTGACCCTCTGACAGTGCTGCACTCCCTCAGTACTGACCCTCTGACAGTGCGGCACTCCCTCAGTACTGACCTTCTGACAGTGCGGCACTCCCTCAGTACTGACCCTCTGACAGCACAGCCTTCCCTCAGTACTGACCGTCTGACAGTGCTGCACTCCCTCAGTACTGACCCTCTGACAGTGCTGCACTCCCTCCGTACTGACCCTCTGACAGTGCTGCACTCCGTCAGTACTGACCCTCTGACAGCACAGCCTTCCCTCAGTACTGACCGTCTGACAGTGCTGCACTCCCTCAGTACTGACCTTCTGACAGTGCAGCACTCCGTCAGTACTGACCCTCTGACAGCACGGCCTTCCCTCAGTACTGACCGTCTGACAGTGCTGCACTCCCTCACTACTGACCCTCTGACAGCACAGCCTTCCCTCAGTACTAACCGTCTGACAGTGCTGCACACCCTCAGTACTGACCCTCTGACAGTGCAGCACTCCCTCAGTACTGACCCTCTGACAGTGCTGCACTCTCTCAATACTGACCCTCTGACAGTGCTGCACTCCCTCAGTACTGACCTTCTGACAGTGCTGCACTCCCTCAGTACTGATCATCTGACAGTGCTGCACTCCCTCCGTACTGACCCTCTGACAGTGCTGCACTCCGTCAGTACTGACCCTCTGACAGCACAGCCTTCCCTCAGTACTGACCGTCTGACAGTGCTGCACTCCCTCAGTACTGACCTTCTGACAGTGCAGCACTCCGTCAGTACTGACCCTCTGACAGCACGGCCTTCCCTCAGTACTGACCGTCTGACAGTGCTGCACTCCCTCAGTACTGACCCTCTGACAGCACAGCCTTCCCTCAGTACTGACCATCTGATAGTGCTGCACACCCTCAGTAGTGACCCTCTGACAGTGCTGCACACCCTCAGTCCTGACCCTCTGACAGTGCAGCACTCCCTCAGTACTGACCCTCTGACAGTGCTGCACTCCCTCAGTACTGACCCTCTGACAGCACAGCCTTCCCTCAGTAATGACTGTCTGACAGTGCTGCACTCCCTCAGTACTGACATTCTGACAGCACAGCCTTCCGTCAGTCCTGACAGTCTGACAGTGCTGCACTCCCTGAGTACTGACCGTCTGACAGTGCTGCACTCCCTCAGAACTGACCCTCTGACAGCACAGCCTTCCCTCAGTACTGACCCTCTGACAGTGCTGCACTCCCTCAGTACTGATTCTGTGACAGTGCAACACTCCCTCAGCACTGACGCTGTGACAGTGCGGCCCTCCCTCAGTACGGACCCTCTGACTGTGCTGCACTCCCTCAGTACTGACCCTCTGACAGTGTGGTACTCCCTCAGGACTGACCCTCTGACAGTGCTGCACTCCCTCACTACTGACCCTCTGACAGCACAGCCCTCCCTCAGTACTGACCGTCTGACAGTGCTGCACTCCCTCAGTACTGACCTTCTGACAGTGCTGCACTCCCTCAGTACTGACCATCTGACAGTGCTGCACTCCCTCCGTACTGACCCTCTGACAGTGCTGCACTCCGTCAGTACTGACCCTCTGACAGCACAGCCTTCCCTCAGTACTGACCGTCTGACAGTGCTGCACTCCCTCAGTACTGACCTTCTGACAGTGCAGCACTCCGTCGGTACTGACCCTCTGACAGCACGGCCTTCCCTCAGTACTGACCCTCTGACAGTGCGGCCCTCCCTCAGTACTGACCCTCTGATAGTGCGGCACTCCCTCAGTACTGACCCTCTGACAGTGCAGCACTCCCTCAGTACTGACTCTCCGACAGTGCTGCACTCCCTCAGTACTGACCCTCTGACAGCACGGCCTTCCCTCAGTAATGACCCTCTGACAGTGCTGCACTCCCTCAGTACTGACCCTCTGACAGTGCGGCCCTCCCTCAGTACTGACCCTCTGATAGTGCGGCACTCCCTCAGTACTGACCCTCTGACAGTGCTGCACTCCCTCAGTACTGACCCTCTGACAGTGCTGCACTCCCTGAGTACTGACCCTCTGACAGTGCGGCACTCCCTCAGTACTGACTCTCTGACAGTGCTGCACTCCCTCAGTACTGACCCTCTGACAGTGCGGCACTCCCTCAGTACTGACCTTCTGACAGTGCGGCACTCCCTCAGTACTGACCCTCTGACAGCACAGCCTTCCCTCAGTACTGACCGTCTGACAGTGCTGCACTCCCTCAGTACTGACCCTCTGACAGTGCTGCACTCCCTCCGTACTGACCCTCTGACAGTGCTGCACTCCGTCAGTACTGACCCTCTGACAGCACAGCCTTCCCTCAGTACTGACCGTCTGACAGTGCTGCACTCCCTCAGTACTGACCTTCTGACAGTGCAGCACTCCGTCAGTACTGACCCTCTGACAGCACGGCCTTCCCTCAGTACTGACCGTCTGACAGTGCTGCACTCCCTCACTACTGACCCTCTGACAGCACAGCCTTCCCTCAGTACTGACCCTCTGACAGTGCTGCACACCCTCAGTACTGACCCTCTGACAGTGCAGCACTCCCTCAGTACTGACCCTCTGACAGTGCTGCACTCTCTCAATACTGACCCTCTGACAGTGCTGCACTCCCTCAGTACTGACCTTCTGACAGTGCTGCACTCCCTCAGTACTGACCATCTGACAGTGCTGCACTCCCTCCGTACTGACCCTCTGACTGTGCTGCACTCCGTCAGTACTGACCCTCTGACAGCACAGCCTTCCCTCAGTACTGACCGTCTGACAGTGCTGCACTCCCTCAGTACTGACCTTCTGACAGTGCAGCACTCCGTCAGTACTGACCCTCTGACAGCACGGCCTTCCCTCAGTACTGACCGACTGACAGTGCTGCACTCCCTCACTACTGACCCTCTGACAGCACAGCCTTTCCTCAGTACTGACCGTCTGACAGTGCTGCACACCCTCAGTACTGACCCTCTGACAGTGCTGCACACCCTCAGTACTGACCCTCTGACAGTGCAGCACTCCCTCAGTACTGACCCTCTGACAGTGCTGCACTCTCTCAATACTGACCCTCTGACAGTGCTGCACTCCCTCAGTACTGACCTTCTGACAGTGCTGCACTCCCTCAGTACTGACCATCTGACAGTGCTGCACTCCCTCCGTACTGACCCTCTGACAGTGCTGCACTCCGTCAGTACTGACCCTCTGACAGCACAGCCTTCCCTCAGTACTGACCGTCTGACAGTGCTGCACTCCCTCAGTACTGACCTTCTGACAGTGCAGCACTCCGTCAGTACTGACCCTCTGACAGCACGGCCTTCCCTCAGTACTGACCGTCTGACAGTGCTGCACTCCCTCAGTACTGACCGTCTGACAGTGCTGCACTCTCTCAGTACTGACCCTCCGACAATGCTGCACTCCCTCAGTACTGACCCGCTGACAGTGCTGCACTCCCTCAATACTGACCGTCTGACAGTGCTGCACTCTCTCAGTACTGACCCTCCGACAATGCTGCACTCCCTCAGTACTGACCGTCTGACAGTGCTGCACTCTCTCAGTACTGACCCTCCGACAATGCTGCACTCCCTCAGTACTGACCCTCTGACAGTGCTGCACTCCCTCAACACTGACCGTCTGACAGTGCTGCACTCTCTCAGTACTGACCCTCCGACAATGCTGCACTCCCTCAGTACTGACCCGCTGACAGTGCTGCACTCCCTGAGTACTGACCTTCTGACAGTGCAGCACTCCCTCAGTACTGACGCTGTGACAGTGCGGCCCTCCCTCAGTACTGACCCTCTGACAGTGCTGCACTCCCTCAGTACTGACTGTCTGACAGTGCTGCACTCCCTCAGTCCTGACCCTCTGACAGCACTGCCTTCCCTCAGTACTGACAGTCTGACAGTGCTGTACTCCCTCAGTACTGACCTTCTGACAATGCGGCATTCCCTCTGTACTGATCCTCTGACAGTGTGTCACTCCCTCGTACTGACCCTCTGACAGTGCAGCACTCCCTCAGTACTGACGCTGTGACAGTGCTGCACTCCCTCAGTACTGACCCTCTGACAGTGCTGCACTCCCTCAGTACTGACCCTCTGGCAGTGCTGCACTCCCTCAGTACTGACACTCTGACAGTGCGGCACTCCCTCAGTCCTGACCCTCTGACAGTGCTGCACTCCCTCAGTGCTGACCCTCTGACAGCACAGCCTGCCCTCATGTACTGAACGTCTGACAGTGCTGCACTCCCTGAGTACTGACCCTCAGACAGTGCGGCACTCCCTCATTACTGACCCTCTGACAGCACGGCCTTCCCTCGGTATTGACCCTCCGACAGTGCGGCCCTCCCTCAGTACTGACCCTCTGACAGTGCGGCACTCCCTCAGTACTGACCCTCTGATAGTGCTTCACTCCCATCGTACTGACACTCTGACAGCACGGCCTTCCCTCAGTACTGACCCTCTTACAGTGCAGCACTCCCTCAGTTCTGACCATCTGACAGTGCAGCACTCCCTCGTACTGACCCTCTTCCAGTGCAGCACTCCCTCGTACTGACCCTCTTACAGTGCAGCACTCCCTCAGTACTGACACTCTGACAGTGCAGCACTCCCTCAGTACTGACCCTCCGACAGTGCTGTACTCCCCCAGTACTGACCTTCTGACAGCGCGGCACTCCCTCAGTACTGACCCTCTGACAGTGCAGCACTCCCTCAGTACTGACCCTCTGACAGCACGGCCTTCCCTCAGTAATGACCCTCTGACAGTGCTGCACTCCCTCAGTACTGACCCTCTGACAGTGCGGCCCTCCCTCAGTACTGACCCTCTGATAGTGCGGCACTCCCTCAGTACTGACCCTCTGACAGTGCAGCTCTCCCACAGTACTGACCCTCTGACAGTGCTGCATTCCCTCCGTACTGGCTCTCTGACAGCACGGCCTTCCCTCAGTACTGACCCTCTGACAGTGCTGCACTCCCTCAGTACTGACCCTCTGACAGTGCTGCACTCCCTGAGTACTGACCCTCTGACAGTGCGGCACTCCCTCAGTACTGACCCTCTGACAGTGCTGCACTCCCTCAGTACTGACCCTCTGACAGTGCGGCACTCCCTCAGTACTGACCTTCTGACAGTGCGGCACACCCTCAGTACTGACCCTCTGACAGCACAGCCTTCCCTCAGTACTGACCGTCTGACAGTGCTGCACTCCCTCAGTACTGACCCTCTGACAGTGCTGCACTCCCTCCGTACTGACCCTCTGACAGTGCTGCACTCCGTCAGTACTGACCCTCTGACAGCACAGCCTTCCCTCAGTACTGACCGTCTGACAGTGCTGCACTCCCTCAGTACTGACCTTCTGACAGTGCAGCACTCCGTCAGTACTGACCCTCTGACAGCACGGCCTTCCCTCAGTACTGACCGTCTGACAGTGCTGCACTCCCTCACTACTGACCCTCTGACAGCACAGCCTTCCCTCAGTACTGACCGTCTGACAGTGCTGCACACCCTCAGTACTGACCCTCTGACAGTGCTGCACACCCTCAGTACTGACCCTCTGACAGTGCAGCACTCCCTCAGTCCTGACCCTCTGACAGCACGGCCTTCCCTCAGTAATGACCCTCTGACAGTGCTGCACTCCCTCAGTACTGACCCTCTGACAGTGCGGCCCTCCCTCAGTACTGACCCTCTGATAGTGCGGCACTCCCTCAGTACTGACCCTCTGACAGTGCAGCACTCCCACAGTACTGACCCTCTGACAGTGCTGCATTTCCTCCGTACTGGCTCTCTGACAGCACGGCCTTCCCTCAGTACTGACCCTCTGACAGTGCTGCACTCCCTCAGTACTGACCCTCTGACAGTGCTGCACTCCCTGAGTCCTGACCCTCTGACAGTGCGGCACTCCCTCAGTACTGACCCTCTGACAGTGCTGCACTCCCTCAGTACTGACCCTCTGACAGTGCGGCACTCCCTCAGGACTGACCCTCTGACAGTGCTGCACTCCCTCAGTACCGACCCTCTGACAGTGCGGCACTCCCTCAGTACTGACCTTCTGACAGTGCGGCACACCCTCAGTACTGACCCTCTGACAGCACAGCCTTCCCTCAGTACTGACCGTCTGACAGTGCTGCACTCCCTCAGTACTGACCCTCTGACAGTGCTGCACTCCCTCCGTACTGACCCTCTGACAGTGCTGCACTCCGTCAGTACTGACCCTCTGACAGCACAGCCTTCCCTCAGTACTGACCGTCTGACAGTGCTGCACTCCCTCAGTACTGACCTTCTGACAGTGCAGCACTCCGTCAGTACTGACCCTCTGACAGCACGGCCTTCCCTCAGTACTGACCGTCTGACAGTACTGCACTCCCTCACTACTGACCCTCTGACAGCACAGCCTTCCCTCAGTACTGACCGTCTGACAGTGCTGCACACCCTCTGTACTGACCCTCTGACAGTGCTGCACACCCTCAGTACTGACCCTCTGACAGTGCAGCACTCCCTCAGTACTGACCCTCTGACAGCACTGCCTTCCCTTATTACTGACTGTCTGACAGTGCTGTACTCCCTCAGTACTGACCCTCTGACAATGCGGCCCTCCCTCAGTACTGACCCTCTGATAGTGCGGCACTCCCTCAGTACTGACCCTCTGACAGTGCTGCACTCCCTCAGTACTGACCCTCTGAGAGTGCTGCACTCCCTGAGTACTGACCCTCTGACAGTGCGGCACTCCCTCAGTACTGACCCTCTGACAGTGCTGCACTCCCTCAGTACTGACCCTCTGACAGTGCGGCACTCCCTCAGTACTGACCTTCTGACAGTGCGGCACTCCCTCAGTACTGACCCTCTGACAGCACAGCCTTCCCTCAGTACTGACCGTCTGACAGTGCTGCACTCCCTCAGTACTGACCCTCTGACAGTGCTGCACTCCCTCCGTACTGACCCTCTGACAGTGCTGCACTCCGTCAGTACTGACCCTCTGACAGCACAGCCTTCCCTCAGTACTGACCGTCTGACAGTGCTGCACTCCCTCAGTACTGACCTTCTGACAGTGCAGCACTCCGTCAGTACTGACCCTCTGACAGCACGGCCTTCCCTCAGTACTGACCGTCTGACAGTGCTGCACTCCCTCACTACTGACCCTCTGACAGCACAGCCTTCCCTCAGTACTGACCGTCTGACAGTGCTGCACACCCTCAGTACTGACCCTCTGACAGTGCAGCACTCCCTCAGTACTGACCCTCTGACAGTGCTGCACTCTCTCAATACTGACCCTCTGACAGTGCTGCACTCCCTCAGTACTGACCTTCTGACAGTGCTGCACTCCCTCCGTACTGACCCTCTGACAGTGCTGCACTCCGTCAGTACTGACCCTCTGACAGCACAGCCTTCCCTCAGTACTGACCGTCTGACAGTGCTGCACTCCCTCAGTACTGACCTTCTGACAGTGCAGCACTCCGTCAGTACTGACCCTCTGACAGCACGGCCTTCCCTCAGTACTGACCGTCTGACAGTGCTGCACTCCCTCAGTACTGACCCTCTGACAGCACAGCCTTCCCTCAGTACTGACCATCTGATAGTGCTGCACACCCTCAGTAGTGACCCTCTGACAGTGCTGCACACCCTCAGTCCTGACCCTCTGACAGTGCAGCACTCCCTCAGTACTGACCCTCTGACAGTGCTGCACTCCCTCAGTACTGACCCTCTGACAGCACAGCCTTCCCTCAGTAATGACTGTCTGACAGTGCTGCACTCCCTCAGTACTGACATTCTGACAGCACAGCCTTCCGTCAGTCCTGACAGTCTGACAGTGCTGCACTCCCTGAGTACTGACCGTCTGACAGTGCTGCACTCCCTCAGAACTGACCCTCTGACAGCACAGCCTTCCCTCAGTACTGACCCTCTGACAGTGCTGCACTCCCTCAGTACTGATTCTGTGACAGTGCAACACTCCCTCAGTACTGACGCTGTGACAGTGCGGCCCTCCCTCAGTACGGACCCTCTGACTGTGCTGCACTCCCTCAGTACTGACCCTCTGACAGTGTGGTACTCCCTCAGGACTGACCCTCTGACAGTGCTGCACTCCCTCACTACTGACCCTCTGACAGCACAGCCCTCCCTCAGTACTGACCGTCTGACAGTGCTGCACTCCCTCAGTACTGACCTTCTGACAGTGCTGCACTCCCTCAGTACTGACCATCTGACAGTGCTGCACTCCCTCCGTACTGACCCTCTGACAGTGCTGCACTCCGTCAGTACTGACCCTCTGACAGCACAGCCTTCCCTCAGTACTGACCGTCTGACAGTGCTGCACTCCCTCAGTACTGACCTTCTGACAGTGCAGCACTCCGTCGGTACTGACCCTCTGACAGCACGGCCTTCCCTCAGTACTGACCCTCTGACAGTGCGGCCCTCCCTCAGTACTGACCCTCTGATAGTGCGGCACTCCCTCAGTACTGACCCTCTGACAGTGCAGCACTCCCTCAGTACTGACTCTCCGACAGTGCTGCACTCCCTCAGTACTGACCCTCTGACAGCACGGCCTTCCCTCAGTAATGACCCTCTGACAGTGCTGCACTCCCTCAGTACTGACCCTCTGACAGTGCGGCCCTCCCTCAGTACTGACCCTCTGATAGTGCGGCACTCCCTCAGTACTGACCCTCTGACAGTGCTGCACTCCCTCAGTACTGACCCTCTGACAGTGCTGCACTCCCTGAGTACTGACCCTCTGACAGTGCGGCACTCCCTCAGTACTGACCCTCTGACAGTGCTGCACTCCCTCAGTACTGACCCTCTGACAGTGCGGCACTCCCTCAGTACTGACCTTCTGACAGTGCGGCACTCCCTCAGTACTGACCCTCTGACAGCACAGCCTTCCCTCAGTACTGACCGTCTGACAGTGCTGCACTCCCTCAGTACTGACCCTCTGACAGTGCTGCACTCCCTCCGTACTGACCCTCTGACAGTGCTGCACTCCGTCAGTACTGACCCTCTGACGGCACAGCCTTCCCTCAGTACTGACCGTCTGACAGTGCTGCACTCCCTCAGTACTGACCTTCTGACAGTGCAGCACTCCGTCAGTACTGACCCTCTGACAGCACGGCCTTCCCTCAGTACTGACCGTCTGACAGTGCTGCACTCCCTCACTACTGACCCTCTGACAGCACAGCCTTCCCTCAGTACTGACCGTCTGACAGTGCTGCACACCCTCAGTACTGACCCTCTGACAGTGCAGCACTCCCTCAGTACTGACCCTCTGACAGTGCTGCACTCTCTCAATACTGACCCTCTGACAGTGCTGCACTCCCTCAGTACTGACCTTCTGACAGTGCTGCACTCCCTCAGTACTGACCATCTGACAGTGCTGCACTCCCTCCGTACTGACCCTCTGACAGTGCTGCACTCCGTCAGTACTGACCCTCTGACAGCACAGCCTTCCCTCAGTACTGACCGTCTGACAGTGCTGCACTCCCTCAGTACTGACCTTCTGACAGTGCAGCACTCCGTCAGTACTGACCCTCTGACAGCACGGCCTTCCCTCAGTACTGACCGTCTGACAGTGCTGCACTCCCTCAGTACTGACCGTCTGACAGTGCTGCACTCCCTCACTACTGACCCTCTGACAGCACAGCCTTTCCTCAGTACTGACCGTCTGACAGTGCTGCACACCCTCAGTACTGACCCTCTGACAGTGCTGCACACCCTCAGTACTGACCCTCTGACAGTGCAGCACTCCCTCAGTACTGACCCTCTGACAGTGCTGCACTCTCTCAATACTGACCCTCTGACAGTGCTGCACTCCCTCAGTACTGACCTTCTGACAGTGCTGCACTCCCTCAGTACTGACCATCTGACAGTGCTGCACTCCCTCCGTACTGACCCTCTGACAGTGCTGCACTCCGTCAGTACTGACCCTCTGACAGCACAGCCTTCCCTCAGTACTGACCGTCTGACAGTGCTGCACTCCCTCAGTACTGACCTTCTGACAGTGCAGCACTCCGTCAGTACTGACCCTCTGACAGCACGGCCTTCCCTCAGTACTGACCGTCTGACAGTGCTGCACTCCCTCAGTACTGACCGTCTGACAGTGCTGCACTCTCTCAGTACTGACCCTCCGACAATGCTGCACTCCCTCAGTACTGACCCGCTGACAGTGCTGCACTCCCTCAATACTGACCGTCTGACAGTGCTGCACTCTCTCAGTACTGACCCTCCGACAATGCTGCACTCCCTCAGTACTGACCGTCTGACAGTGCTGCACTCTCTCAGTACTGACCCTCCGACAATGCTGCACTCCCTCAGTACTGACCCTCTGACAGTGCTGCACTCCCTCAACACTGACCGTCTGACAGTGCTGCACTCTCTCAGTACTGACCCTCCGACAATGCTGCACTCCCTCAGTACTGACCCGCTGACAGTGCTGCACTCCCTGAGTACTGACCTTCTGACAGTGCAGCACTCCCTCACTACTGACGCTGTGACAGTGCTGCACACCCTCAGTACTGACCCTCTGACAGTGCAGCACTCCCTCAGTACTGACCCTCTGACAGCACTGCCTTCCCTCAGTACTGACTGTCTGACAGTGCTGTACTCCCTCAGTTCTGACCTTCTGACAATGCGGCATTCCCTCTGTACTGATCCTCTGACAGTGTGTCACTCCCTCGTACTGACCCTCTGACAGTGCAGCACTCCCTCAGTACTGACGCTGTGACAGTGCTGCACTCCCTCAGTACTGACCCTCTGACAGTGCTGCACTCCCTCAGTACTGACCCTCTGGCAGTGCTGCACTCCCTCAGTACTGACACTCTGACAGTGCGGCACTCCCTCAGTCCTGACCCTCTGACAGTGCTGCACTCCCTCAGTACTGACCCTCTGACAGCACAGCCTGCCCTCATGTACTGAACGTCTGACAGTGCTGCACTCCCTGAGTACTGACCCTCAGACAGTGCGGCACTCCCTCAGTACTGACCCTCTGACAGCACGGCCTTCCCTCGGTATTGACCCTCCGACAGTGCGGCCCTCCCTCAGTACTGACCCTCTGACAGTGCGGCACTCCCTCAGTACTGACCCTCTGATAGTGCTTCACTCCCATCGTACTGACACTCTGACAGCACGGCCTTCCCTCAGTACTGACCCTCTTACAGTGCAGCACTCCCTCAGTTCTGACCATCTGACAGTGCAGCACTCCCTCGTACTGACCCTCTTCCAGTGCAGCACTCCCTCGTACTGACCCTCTTACAGTGCAGCACTCCCTCAGTACTGACACTCTGACAGTGCAGCACTCCCTCAGTACTGACCCTCCGACAGTGCTGTACTCCCCCAGTACTGACCTTCTGACAGCGCGGCACTCCCTCAGTACTGACCCTCTGACAGTGCAGCACTCCCTCAGTACTGACCCTCTGACAGCACAGCCTTCCCTCAGTAATGACCCTCTGACAGTGCTGCACTCCCTCAGTACTGACCCTCTGACAGTGCGGCCCTCCCTCAGTACTGACCCTCTGATAGTGCGGCACTCCCTCAGTACTGACCCTCTGACAGTGCAGCTCTCCCACAGTACTGACCCTCTGACAGTGCTGCATTCCCTCCGTACTGGCTCTCTGACAGCACGGCCTTCCCTCAGTACTGACCCTCTGACAGTGCTGCACTCCCTCAGTACTGACCCTCTGACAGTGCTGCACTCCCTGAGTACTGACCCTCTGACAGTGCGGCACTCCCTCAGTACTGACCCTCTGACAGTGCTGCACTCCCTCAGTACTGACCCTCTGACAGTGCGGCACTCCCTCAGTACTGACCTTCTGACAGTGCGGCACACCCTCAGTACTGACCCTCTGACAGCACAGCCTTCCCTCAGTACTGACCGTCTGACAGTGCTGCACTCCCTCAGTACTGACCCTCTGACAGTGCTGCACTCCCTCCGTACTGACCCTCTGACAGTGCTGCACTCCGTCAGTACTGACCCTCTGACAGCACAGCCTTCCCTCAGTACTGACCGTCTGACAGTGCTGCACTCCCTCAGTACTGACCTTCTGACAGTGCAGCACTCCGTCAGTACTGACCCTCTGACAGCACGGCCTTCCCTCAGTACTGACCGTCTGACAGTGCTGCACTCCCTCACTACTGACCCTCTGACAGCACAGCCTTCCCTCAGTACTGACCGTCTGACAGTGCTGCACACCCTCAGTACTGACCCTCTGACAGTGCTGCACACCCTCAGTACTGACCCTCTGACAGTGCAGCACTCCCTCAGTACTGACCCTCTGACAGCACTGCCTTCCCTCAGTACTGACTGTCTGACAGTGCTGTACTCCCTCAGTACTGACCTTCTGACAATGCGGCATTCCCTCTGTACTGATCCTCTGACAGTGTGTCACTCCCTCGTACTGACCCTCTGACAGTGCAGCACTCACTCAGTACTGACGCTGTGACAGTGCTGCACTCCCTCAGTACTCACCCTCTGACAGTGCTGCACTCCCTCAGTACTGACCCTCTGGCAGTGCTGCACTCCCTCAGTACTGACCATCTGACAGTGCGGCACTCCCTCAGTCCTGACCCTCTGACAGTGCTGCACTCTCTCAGTACTGACCCTCTGACAGCACAGCCTGCCCTCAGTACTGAACGTCTGACAGTGCTGCACTCCCTGAGTACTGAACGTCTGACAGTGCTGCACTCCCTGAGTACTGACCCTCTGGCAGTGCTGCACTCCCTCCGTACTGACCCTCTGACAGTGCTGCACTCCCTCCGTACTGACCCTCTGACAGTGCTGCACTCCGTCAGTACTGACCCTCTGACAGCACAGCCTTCCCTCAGTACTGACCGTCTGACAGTGCTGCACTCCCTCAGTACTGACCTTCTGACAGTGCAGCACTCCGTCAGTACTGACCCTCTGACAGCACGGCCTTCCCTCAGTACTGACCGTCTGACAGTGCTGCACTCCCTCAGTACTGACCGTCTGACAGTGCTGCACTCTCTCAGTACTGACCCTCCGACAATGCTGCACTCCCTCAGTACTGACCCGCTGACAGTGCTGCACTCCCTCAATACTGACCGTCTGACAGTGCTGCACTCTCTCAGTACTGACCCTCCGACAATGCTGCACTCCCTCAGTACTGACCGTCTGACAGTGCTGCACTCTCTCAGTACTGACCCTCCGACAATGCTGCACTCCCTCAGTACTGACCCTCCGACAATGCTGCACTCCCTCAGTACTGACCCGCTGACAGTGCTGCACTCCCTGAGTACTGACCTTCTGACAGTGCAGCACTCCCTCAGTACTGACGCTGTGACAGTGCGGCCCTCCCTCAGTACTGACCCTCTGACAGTGCTGCACTCCCTCAGTACTGACTGTCTGACAGTGCTGCACTCCCTCAGTCCTGACCCTCTGACAGCACTGCCTTCCCTCAGTACTGACAGTCTGACAGTGCTGTACTCCCTCAGTACTGACCTTCTGACAATGCGGCATTCCCTCTGTACTGATCCTCTGACAGTGTGTCACTCCCTCGTACTGACCCTCTGACAGTGCAGCACTCCCTCAGTACTGACGCTGTGACAGTGCTGCACTCCCTCAGTACTGACCCTCTGACAGTGCTGCACTCCCTCAGTACTGACCCTCTGGCAGTGCTGCACTCCCTCAGTACTGACCCTCTGACAGTGCGGCACTCCCTCAGTCCTGACCCTCTGACAGTGCTGCACTCCCTCAGTACTGACCCTCTGACAGCACAGCCTGCCCTCATGTACTGAACGTCTGACAGCGCTGCACTCCCTGAGTACTGACCCTCAGACAGTGCGGCACTCCCTCAGTACTGACCCTCTGACAGCACGGCCTTCCCTCGGTATTGACCCTCTGACAGTGCGGCCCTCCCTCAGTACTGACCCTCTGACAGTGCGGCACTCCCTCAGTACTGACCCTCCGACAGTGCGGCCCTCCCTCAGTACTGACCCTCTGACAGTGCGGCACTCCCTCAGTACTGACCCTCTGATAGTGCTTCACTCCCACCGTACTGACACTCTGACAGCACGGCCTTCCCTCAGTACTGACCCTCTTACAGTGCAGCACTCCCTCAGTTCTGACCATCTGACAGTGCAGCACTCCCTCGTACTGACCCTCTTCCAGTGCAGCACTCCCTCGTACTGACCCTCTTACAGTGCAGCACTCCCTCAGTACTGACACTCTGACAGTGCAGCACTCCCTCAGTACTGACCCTCCGACAGTGCTCACTCCGTCAGTACTGGCCCACTGACAGTGCTGCACTCCCTCAGTACTGACCCTCTGACAGTGCAGCACTCCCTCAGTACTGACCTTCTGACAGTGCTGTACTCCCTCAGTACTGACCTTCTGACAGCGCGGCACTCCCTCAGTACTGACCCTCTGACAGTGCGGCACTCCCTCAGTACTGACTCTCCGACAGTGCTGCACTCCCTCAGTACTGACCCTCTGACAGCACAGCCTTCCCTCAGTAATGACCCTCTGACAGTGCTGCACTCCCTCAGTACTGACCCTCTGACACTGCGGCCCTCCCTCAGTACTGACCCTCTGATAGTGCGGCACTCCCTCAGTACTGACCCTCTGACAGTGCAGCTCTCCCACAGTACTGACCCTCTGACAGTGCTGCATTCCCTCCGTACTGGCTCTCTGACAGCACGGCCTTCCCTCAGTACTGACCCTCTGACAGTGCTGCACTCCCTCAGTACTGACCCTCTGACAGTGCTGCACTCCCTGAGTACTGACCCTCTGACAGTGCGGCACTCCCTCAGTACTGACCCTCTGACAGTGCTGCACTCCCTCAGTACTGACCCTCTGACAGTGCGGCACTCCCTCAGTACTGACCTTCTGACAGTGCGGCACACCCTCAGTACTGACCCTCTGACAGCACAGCCTTCCCTCAGTACTGACCGTCTGACAGTGCTGCACTCCCTCAGTACTGACCCTCTGACAGTGCTGCACTCCCTCCGTACTGACCCTCTGACAGTGCTGCACTCCGTCAGTACTGACCCTCTGACAGCACAGCCTTCCCTCAGTACTGACCGTCTGACAGTGCTGCACTCCCTCAGTACTGACCTTCTGACAGTGCAGCGCTCCGTCAGTACTGACCCTCTGACAGCACGGCCTTCCCTCAGTACTGACCGTCTGACAGTGCTGCACTCCCTCACTACTGACCCTCTGACAGCACAGCCTTCCCTCAGTACTGACCGTCTGACAGTGCTGCACACCCTCAGTACTGACCCTCTGACAGTGCTGCACACCCTCAGTACTGACCCTCTGACAGTGCAGCACTCCCTCAGTACTGACCCTCTGACAGCACTGCCTTCCCTCAGTACTGACTGTCTGACAGTGCTGTACTCCCTCAGTTCTGACCTTCTGACAATGCGGCATTCCCTCTGTACTGATCCTCTGACAGTGTGTCACTCCCTCGTACTGACCCTCTGACAGTGCAGCACTCACTCAGTACTGACGCTGTGACAGTGCTGCACTCCCTCAGTACTCACCCTCTGACAGTGCTGCACTCCCTCAGTACTGACCCTCTGGCAGTGCTGCACTCCCTCAGTACTGACCATCTGACAGTGCGGCACTCCCTCAGTCCTGACCCTCTGACAGTGCTGCACTCCCTCAGTACTGACCCTCTGACAGCACAGCCTGCCCTCAGTACTGAACGTCTGACAGTGCTGCACTCCCTGAGTACTGACCCTCTGACAGTGCGGCACTCCCTCAGTACTGACCCTCCGACAGTGCGGCCCTCCCTCAGTACTGACCCTCTGACAGTGCGGCACTCCCTCAGTACTGACCCTCCGACAGTGCGGCCCTCCCTCAGTACTGACCCTCTGACAGTGCGGCCCTCCCTCAGTACTGACCCTCTGACAGTGCTTCACTCCCACCGTACTGACACTCTGACAGCACGGCCTTCCCTCAGGACTGACCCTCTTACAGTGCAGCACTCCCTCAGTTCTAACCATCTGACAGTGCAGCACTCCCTCGTACTGACCCTCTTCCAGTGCAGCACTCCCTCGTACTGACCCTCTTACAGTGCAGCACTCCCTCAGTACTGACCCTCCGACAGTGCTCACTCCGTCAGTACTGACCCACTGACAGTGCTGCACTCCCTCAGTACTGACCCTCCTACAGTGCTCACTCCGTCAGTACTGACCCACTGACAGTGCTGCACTCCCTCAGTACTGACCCTCTGACAGTGCAGCACACCCTCAGTACTGACCCTCCGACAGTGCTCACTCCGTCAGTACTGACCCACTGACAGTGCTGCACTCCCTCAGTACTGACCCTCTGACAGTGCAGCACTCCCTCAGTACTGACCCTCTGACAGTGCTGTACTCCCTCAGTACTGACCTTCTGACAGCGCGGCACTCCCTCAGTACTGACCCTCTGACAGTGCGGCACTCCCTCAGTACTGACTCTCCGACAGTGCTGCACTCCCTCAGTACTGACCCTCTGACAGCACGGCCTTCCCTCAGTAATGACCCTCTGACAGTGCTGCACTCCCTCAGTACTGACCCTCTGACAGTGCGGCACTCCCTCAGTACTGACCCTCTGATAGTGCGGCACTCCCTCAGTACTGACCCTCTGACAGTGCAGCACTCCCACAGTACTGACCCTCTGACAGTGCTGCACTCCCTCAGTACTGACCATCTGACAGTGCTGCACTCCCTCCGTACTGACCCTCTGACAGTGCTGCACTCCGTCAGTACTGACCCTCTGACAGCACAGCCTTCCCTCAGTACTGACCGTCTGACAGTGCTGCACTCCCTCAGTACTGACCTTCTGACAGTGCAGCACTCCGTCAGTACTGACCCTCTGACAGCACGGCCTTCCCTCAGTACTGACCGTCTGACAGTGCTGCACACCCTCAGTACTGACCCTCTGACAGTGCTGCACACCCTCAGTACTGACCCTCTGACAGTGCAGCACTCCCTCAGTACTGACCCTCTGACAGCACTGCCTTCCCTCAGTACTGACTGTCTGACAGTGCTGTACTCCCTCAGTACTGACCTTCTGGCAATGCGGCATTCCCTCTGTCCTGATCCTCTGACAGTGTGTCACTCCCTCGTACTGACCCTCTGACAGTGCAGCACTCACTCAGTACTGACGCTGTGACAGTGCTGCACTCCCTCAGTACTGACCCTCTGACAGTGCTGCACTCCCTCAGTACTGACCCTCTGGCAGTGCTGCACTCCCTCAGTACTGACCATCTGACAGTGCGGCACTCCCTCAGTAATGACCCTCTGACAGTGCTGCACTCCCTCAGTACTGACATTCTGACAGCACAGCCTTCCCTCAGTCCTGACCGTCAAACAGTGCTGCACTCCCTGAGTACTGACCCTCAGACAGTGCGGCACTCCCTCAGTACTGACCCTCTGACAGCACGGCCTTCCCTCAGTAATGACCCTCTGACAGTGCTGCACTCCCTCAGTACTGACCCTCTGACAGTGCGGCCCTCCCTCAGTACTGACCCTCTGATAGTGCGGCACTCCCTCAGTACTGACCCTCTGACAGTGCAGCACTCCCACAGTACTGACCCTCTGACAGTGCTGCATTCCGTCCGTACTGACCCTCTGACAGTGCAGCACTCCCTGAGTACTGACCCTCTGACAGTGCTGCACTCCCTCAGTACTGACCCTCTGACAGTGCGGCACTCCCTCAGTACTGACCCTCTGACAGTGCTGCACTCCCTGAGTACTGACCCTCTGACAGTGCTGCACTCCCTGAGTACTGACCCTCTGACAGTGCGGCACTCCCTCAGTACTGACCCTCTGACAGTGCTGCACTCCCTGAGTACTGACCCTCTGACAGTGCGGCACTCCCTCAGTACTGACCCTCTGACAGTGCTGCACTCCCTCAGTACTGACCCTCTGACAGTGCGGCACTCCCTCAGTACTGACCTTCTGACAGTGCGGCACACCCTCAGTACTGACCCTCTGACAGCACAGCCTTCCCTCAGTACTGACCGTCTGACAGTGCTGCACTCCCTCAGTACTGACCCTCTGACAGTGCTGCACTCCCTCCGTACTGACCCTCTGACAGTGCTGCACTCCGTCAGTACTGACCCTCTGACAGCACAGCCTTCCCTCAGTACTGACCGTCTGACAGTGCTGCACTTCCTCAGTACTGACCTTCTGACAGTGCAGCACTCCGTCAGTACTGACCCTCTGACAGCACGGCCTTCCCTCAGTACTGACCGTCTGACAGTGCTGCACACCCTCAGTACTGACCCTCTGACAGTGCTGCACACCCTCAGTACTGACCCTCTGACAGTGCAGCACTCCCTCAGTACTGACCCTCTGACAGCACTGCCTTCCCTCAGTACTGACTGTCTGACAGTGCTGTACTCCCTCAGTACTGACCTTCTGGCAATGCGGCATTCCCTCTGTCCTGATCCTCTGACAGTGTGTCACTCCCTCGTACTGACCCTCTGACAGTGCAGCACTCACTCAGTACTGACGCTGTGACAGTGCTGCACTCCCTCAGTACTGACCCTCTGACAGTGCTGCACTCCCTCAGTACTGACCCTCTGGCAGTGCTGCACTCCCTCAGTACTGACCATCTGACAGTGCGGCACTCCCTCAGTCCTGACCCTCTGACAGTGCTGCACTCCCTCAGTACTGACCCTCTGACAGCACAGCCTGCCCTCAGTACTGAACGTCAAACAGTGCTGCACTCCCTGAGTACTGACCCTCAGACAGTGCGGCACTCCCTCAGTACTGACCCTCTGACAGCACGGCCTTCCCTCGGTAATGACCCTCTGACAGTGCGGCCCTCCCTCAGTACTGACCCTCTGACAGTGCGGCACTCCCTCAGTACTGACCCTCCGACAGTGCGGCCCTCCCTCAGTACTGACCCTCTGACAGTGCGGCACTCCCTCAGTACTGACCCTCCGACAGTGCGGCCCTCCCTCAGTACTGACCCTCTGACAGTGCGGCCCTCCCTCAGTACTGACCCTCCTCCAGTGCTTCACTCCCACCGTACTGACACTCTGACAGCACGGCCTTCCCTCAGTACTGACCCTCTTACAGTGCAGCACTCCCTCAGTTCTGACCATCTGACAGTGCAGCACTCCCTCGTACTGACCCTCTTCCAGTGCAGCACTCCCTCGTACTGACCCTCTTACAGTGCAGCACTCCCTCAGTACTGACACTCTGACAGTGCAGCACTCCCTCAGTACTGACCCTCTGACAGTGCAGCACACCCTCAGTACTGACCCTCCGACAGTGCTCACTCCGTCAGTACTGACCCACTGACAGTGCTGCACTCCCTCAGTACTGGCCCTCTGACAGTGCAGCACTCCCTCAGTACTGACCTTCTGACAGCGCGGCACTCCCTCGGTACTGACCCTCTGACAGTGCGGCACTCCCTCAGTACTGACTCTCCGACAGTGCTGCACTCCCACAGTACTGACCCTCTGACAGCACGGCCTTCCCTCAGTAATGACCCTCTGACAGTGCTGCACTCCCTCAGTACTGACCCTCTGACAGTGCGGCCCTCCCTCAGTACTGACCCTCTGATAGTGCGGCACTCCCTCAGTACTGACCCTCTGACAGTGCAGCACTCCCACAGTACTGACCCTCTGACAGTGCTGCATTCCCTCCGTACTGGCTCTCTGACAGCACGGCCTTCCCTCAGTACTGACCCTCTGACAGTGCTGCACTCCCTCAGTACTGACCCTCTGACAGTGCTGCACTCCCTGAGTACTGACCCTCTGACAGTGCGGCACTCCCTCAGTACTGACCCTCTGACAGTGCTGCACTCCCTCAGTACTGACCCTCTGACAGTGCGGCACTCCCTCAGTACTGACCTTCTGACAGTGCGGCACTCCCTCAGTACTGACCCTCTGACAGCACAGCCTTCCCTCAGTACTGACCGTCTGACAGTGCTGCACTCCCTCAGTACTGACCCTCTGAGAGTGCTGCACTCCCTCCGTACTGACCCTCTGACAGTGCTGCACTCCGTCAGTACTGACCCTCTGTCAGCACAGCCTTCCCTCAGTACTGACCGTCTGACAGTGCTGCACTCCCTCAGTACTGACCTTCTGACAGTGCAGCACTCCGTCAGTACTGACCCTCTGACAGCACGGCCTTCCCTCAGTACTGACCGTCTGACAGTGCTGCACTCCCTCACTACTGACCCTCTGACAGCACAGCCTTCCCTCAGTACTGACCCTCTGACAGTGCTGCATACCCTCAGTACTGACCCTCTGACAGTGCAGCACTCCCTCAGTACTGACCCTCTGACAGTGCTGCACTCTCTCAATACTGACCCTCTGACAGTGCTGCACTCCCTCAGTACTGACCTTCTGACAGTGCTGCACTCCCTCAGTACTGACCCTCTGACAGTGCTGCACTCCGTCAGTACTGACCCTCTGACAGCACAGCCTTCCCTCAGTACTGACCGTCTGACAGTGCTGCACTCCCTCAGTACTGACCTTCTGACAGTGCAGGACTCCGTCAGTACTGACCCTCTGACAGCACGGCCTTCCCTCAGTACTGACCGTCTGACAGTGCTGCACTCCCTCAGTACTGACCCTCTGACAGCACAGCCTTCCCTCAGTACTGACCATCTGATAGTGCTGCACACCCTCAGTACTGACCCTCTGACCGTGCTGCACACCCTCAGTCCTGACCCTCTGACAGTGCAGCACTCCCTCAGTACTGACTCTCCGACAGTGCTGCACTCCCTCAGTACTGACCCTCTGACAGCACGGCCTTCCCTCAGTAATGACCCTCTGACAGTGCTGCACTCCCTCAGTACTGACCCTCTGACAGTGCGGCACTCCCTCAGTACTGACCCTCTGACAGTGCAGCACTCCCACAGTACTGACCCTCTGACAGTGCTGCATTCCCTCCGTACTGGCTCTCTGACAGCACGGCCTTCCCTCAGTACTGACCCTCTGACAGTGCTGCACTCCCTCAGTACTGACCCTCTGACAGTGCTGCACTCCCTGAGTACTGACCCTCTGACAGTGCGGCACTCCCTCAGTACTGACCCTCTGACAGTGCTGCACTCCCTCAGTACTGACCCTCTGACAGTGCGGCACTCCCTCAGTACTGACCTTCTGACAGTGCGGCACTCCCTCAGTACTGACCCTCTGACAGCACAGCCTTCCCTCAGTACTGACCGTCTGACAGTGCTGCACTCCCTCAGTACTGACCCTCTGAGAGTGCTGCACTCCCTCCGTACTGACCCTCTGACAGTGCTGCACTCCGTCAGTACTGACCCTCTGTCAGCACAGCCTTCCCTCAGTACTGACCGTCTGACAGTGCTGCACTCCCTCAGTACTGACCTTCTGACAGTGCAGCACTCCGTCAGTACTGACCCTCTGACAGCACGGCCTTCCCTCAGTACTGACCCTCTGACAGTGCTGCACACCCTCAGTACTGACCCTCTGACAGTGCAGCACTCCCTCAGTACTGACCCTCTGACAGTGCTGCACTCTCTCAATACTGACCCTCTGACAGTGCTGCACTCCCTCAGTACTGACCTTCTGACAGTGCTGCACTCCCTCAGTACTGACCATCTGACAGTGCTGCACTCCCTCCGTACTGACCCTCTGACAGTGCTGCACTCCGTCAGTACTGACCCTCTGACAGCACAGCCTTCCCTCAGTACTGACCGTCTGACAGTGCTGCACTCCCTCAGTACTGACCTTCTGACAGTGCAGCACTCCGTCAGTACTGACCCTCTGACAGTGCAGCACTCCCTCAGTACTGACTCTCCGACAGTGCTGCACTCCCTCAGTACTGACCCTCTGACAGCACGGCCTTCCCTCAGTAATGACCCTCTGACAGTGCTGCACTCCCTGAGTACTGACCCTTAGACAGTGCGGCCCTCCCTCAGTACTGACCCTCTGATCGTGCTGCACTCCCTGAGTACTGACCCTCAGACAGTGCTGCACTCCCTCAGTACTGACCCTCTGACAGTGCGGCACTCCCTCAGTACTGACCCTCCGACAGTGCGGCCCTCCCTCAGTACTGACCCTCTGACAGTGCGGCCCTCCCTCAGTACTGACCCTCTGACAGTGCTTCACTCCCACCGTACTGACACTCTGACAGCACGGCCTTCCCTCAGTACTGTCCCTCCAACAGTGCTGCACTCCCACAGTACTGACCCTCTGACAGTGCTGCACTCCCTCAGTCCTGACCGTCTGACAGTGCTGCACTCCCTCAGTCCTGACCGTCTGACAGTGCTGCACTTCCTCAGTACTGACCTTCTGACAGCACAGCCTTCCCTCAGTGCTGACCCTCTGTCAGTGCTGCACTCCCTCAGTACTGACCCTCTGACAGTGCTGCACTCCCTCAGTACTGACCCTCAGACAGTGCGACACTCCCTCAGTACTGACCCTCTGACAGTGCGGCACTCCCTCAGTACTGACCCTCCGACAGTGCGGCCCTCCCTCAGTACTGACCCTCTGACAGTGCTGCACTCCCTCCGTACTGACCCTCTGACAGCACGGCCTTCCTTCAGTACTGACCCCTTGATAGTGCTGCACTCACTGAGTACTGACCCTCTGACAGTGCGGCACTCCCTCAGTACTGACCTGCTGACAGTGCTGCACTCCCTGAGTACTGACCCTCTGACAGCACAGCCTTCCCTCAGTACTGACCGTCTGACAGTACTGCACTCCCTCAGTACTGACCCTCTGACAGTGCTGCACTCCCTCAGTACTGACCCTCTGACAGCACAGCCTTCCCTCAGTACTGACCGTCTGACAGTGCTGCACTCCCTCAGTATTGACCCTCCGACAGTGCGGCCCTCCCTCAGTACTGATGCTGTGACAGTGCGTCCCTCCCTCAGTACTGACTCACTGACAGTGCGGCTCTCCCCGAGTACTGACCCTCTGACAGTATGGTCCTCCCTGAGTACTGACCCTCTGACAGTACAGCCCTCCCTCAGTACGGACCCTCCGACAGTGCGGCTCTCCCTGAGTACTGACCCTCTGACAGCACAGCTTTCCCTCAGTACTGACCGTCTGACAGTGCTGCACTCCCTCAGTACTGACCTTCTGACAGTGCTGCACTCCCTCAGTACTGACCCTCTGACAGCACAGCCTTCCCTCAGTACTGACCGTCTGACAGTGCTGCACTCCCTGAGTACTGACCCTCCGACAGTGCTGCACTCCCTCAGTACTGACCCTCTGACAGTGCTGCACTCCCTCAGTACTGACCCTCTGACAGTGCTGCACTCCGTCAGTACTGACCCTCTGACAGCACAGCCTTCCCTCAGTACTGACCGTCTGACAGAGCTGCACTCCCTCAGAACTGACCCTCTGACAGTGCAGCACTCCGTCAGTACTGACCCTCTGACAGCACAGCCTTCCCTCAGTACTGACGCTGTGACAGTGCAGCCCTCCCTCAGTACTGACCCTCTGACTGTGCTGCACTCCATCAGTACTGACCCTCTGATAGTGCTGCACTCCATCAGTACTGACCCTCTGATAGTGCTGCACTCCCTCAGTACTGACCCTCTGACAGTGCAGCCCTCCCTCAGTACTAACCCTCTGACAGTGCAGCCCTCCCTCAGTCCTGACCCTCTGACGGTGTGGTACTCCCTCAGTACTGACACTCTGACAGTGCGGTTCTTCTTGAGTACTGACACTCTGACAATGTTTCACTCCCTCGTACTGACCCTCTGACAGTGCAGCACTCCCTCAGTACTGACCCTCTGACAGTGCTGCACTCCCTCAGTACTGACCCTCTGACAGCACAGCCTTCCCTCAGTAATGACCCTCTGACAGTGCTGCACTCCCTCAGTACTGACATTCTGACAGCACAGCCTTCCCTCAGTCCTGAACGTCTGACAGTGCTGCATTCCCTCAGTACTGACCCTCTGACAGCACAGCCTTCCCTCAGTACTGACCCTCTGACAGCACAGCCTTCCCTCAGTACTGACCCTCTGACAGTGCTGCACTCCCTCAGTACTGATTCTGTGACAGTGCAGCACTCCCTCAGTACTGACGCTGTGACAGTGCGGCCCTCCCTCAGTACTGACCCTCTGACTGTGCTGCACTCCCTCAGTACTGACCCTCTGACAGTGTGGTACTCCCTCAGGACTGACCCTCTGACAGTGCAGCACTCCGTCAGTACTGACCCTCTGACAGCACAGCTTTCCCTCAGTACTGACCCTCTGACAGTGCTGCACTCCCTCAGTACTGACCCTCTGACAGCACAGCTTTCCCTCAGTACTGACCCTCTGACAGTGCGGTTCTTCTTGAGTACTGACCCTACGACAGTGCGGCACTCCCTCAGTACTGACCCTCGGACAATGCGGCATTCCCTCTGTACTGATCCTCTGACAGTGTGTCACTCCCTCGTACTGACCCTCTGACAGTGCAGCACTCCCTCAGTACTGACCCTCTGACAGTGCAGCACTCCCTCAGTACTGACCCTCCGACAGTGCTGCACTCCCTCAGTACTGACCCTCTGACAGTGCTGCACTCCCTGAGTACTGACCCTCTGACAGTGCGGCCCTCCCTCAGTACTGACCCTCTGATAGTGCTGCACTTCCTCAGTACTGACCCTCTGACAGTGTGGCACTCCCTGAGTACTGAACCTCTGACAGTGCACCCCTCCCTGAGTACTGACTCTGTGACAGTGCGGCCCTCCCTCAGTACTGACCCTCTGACTGTGCTGTACTCCATCAGTATTGACCCTCTGATCGTGCTGCACTCCCTCAGTACTGACCCTCTGACAGTGCGGTTCTTCTTGAGCACTGACCCTACGACAGTGCGGCCCTCCCTCAGAACTGACCCTCTGACTGTGCTGTACTCCATCAGTACTGACCCTCTGATCGTGCTGCACACCCTCAGTACTGACCCTCTGACAGTGCGGTTCTTCTTGAGCACTGACCCTACGACAGTGCGGCACTCCCTCAATACTGACCCTCTGACAGTGCGGCACTCCCTCAATACTGACCCTCTGACAGTGAAGCATTCCCTCAGTACTAACCCAATAACAGTGCTACACTCCCTCAGTACTGACCCTCTGACAGTGCGGCACTCCCTCAGTACTGACCCTCTGACAGTGCGGCACTCCCTCAGTACTGACCCTCTGACAATGCGGCATTCCCTCTGTACTGACCCTCTGACAGTGTGTCACTCCCTCGTACTGACCCTCTTACAGTGCAGCACTCCCTCAGTACTGACCCGCTGACAGTGCTGCACTCCCTCAGTACTGACCGTCTGACAGTGCTGCACTCCCTCAGTACTGACCCTCCGACAGTGCAGCACTCCCTCAGTACTGACCCGCTGACAGTGCTGCACTCCCTCAGTACTGACCCTCTGATCGTGCTGCACTCCCTCCGTACTGACCCTCTGACAGTGCGGTTCTTCTTGAGCACTGACCCTACGACAGTGCGGCACTCCCTCAGTACTGACCCTCTGACAGTGCGGCACTCCCTCAGTACTGACCCTCTGACAGTGCGGCACTCCCTCAGTACTGACCCTCTGACAATGCGGCATTCCCTCTGTACTGACCCTCTGACAGTGTGTCACTCCCTCGTACTGACCCTCTTACAGTGCAGCACTCCCTCAGTACTGACCCTCCGACAGTGCAGCACCCCCTCAGTACTGACCCGCTGATAGTGCTGCACTCCCTCAGTACTGACCGTCTGACAGTGCTGCACTCCCTCAGTACTGACCCTCCGACAGTGCAGCACTCCCTCAGTACTGACCCGCTGACAGTGCTGTACTCTCTCAATACTGACCCTCTGACAGTGCGGCACTGGCTGAGTACTGACCTTCGGACAGCGCGGCACTCCCTCAGTACTGACCCTCTGACAGTGCTGCACTCCCTCCGTACTGACCCTCTGACAGTGCTGCACTCCCTCAGTACTGACCCTCCGACAGTGCTGCACTCCCTCAGTACTGACCCTCCGACAGTGCTGCACACCCTCAGTACTGACCTTCTGACAGTGCTGCACTCCCTCAGTACTGACCCTCTGACAGTGCTGCACTCCCTCCGTACTGACCCTCTGACAGTGCTGCACTCCCTCAGTACTGACCCTCTGACAGTGCTGCACTCCCTCAGTACTGACCCTCTGACAGTGCTGCAATCCCTCAGTACTGACCCTCTGACAGTGCTGCACTCCCTCAGTACTGACCCTCTGACAGTGCTGCACTCCCTCAGTACTGACCCTCTGATAGTGCTGCAATCCCTCAGTCCTGAACTTCTGACAGTGCTGCACTCCCTCAGTCCTGACCCTCTGATAGTGCTGCAATCCCTCAGTACTGACCCTCTGACAGTGCTGCACTCCCTCAGTACTGACCCTCCGACAGTGCTGCACTCCCTCAGTACTGACCCTCTGACAGTGCTGCACTCCCTCAGTACTGACCCTCTGATAGTGCTGCACTCCCTGAGTACTGAACCTCTGATAGTGCAGCCCTCCCTCAGTACTGACCCTGTGACAGTGCAGCCCTCCCTCAGTACTGACCCTCTGACAGTGCAGCACTCCCTCAGTACTGTCCCTCCAACAGTGCTGCACTCCCACAGTACTGACCCTCTGACAGTGCTGCACTCCCTCAGTCCTGACCGTCTGACAGTGCTGCACTCCCTCAGTCCTGACCGTCTGACAGTGCTGCACTTCCTCAGTACTGACCTTCTGACAGCACAGCCTTCCCTCAGTGCTGACCCTCTGTCAGTGCTGCACTCCCTCAGTACTGACCCTCTGACAGTGCTGCACTCCCTGAGTACTGACCCTCAGACAGTGCGACACTCCCTCAGTACTGACCCTCTGACAGTGCGGCACTCCCTCAGTACTGACCCTCCGACAGTGCTGCACTCCCTCCGTACTGACCCTCTGACAGCACGGCCTTCCTTCAGTACTGACCCCTTGATAGTGCTGCACTCACTGAGTACTGACCCTCTGAGAGTGCAGCCCTCCCTCAGTACTGACCCTGTGACAGTGCAGCCCTCCCTCAGTACTGACCCTCTGACAGTGCAGCACTCCCTCAGTACTGTCCCTCCAACAGTGCTGCACTCCCACAGTACTGACCCTCTGACAGTGCTGCACTCCCTCAGTCCTGACCGTCTGACAGTGCTGCACTCCCTCAGTCCTGACCGTCTGACAGTGCTGCACTTCCTCAGTACTGACCTTCTGACAGCACAGCCTTCCCTCAGTGCTGACCCTCTGTCAGTGCTGCACTCCCTCAGTACTGACCCTCTGACAGTGCTGCACTCCCTGAGTACTGACCCTCAGACAGTGCGACACTCCCTCAGTACTGACCCTCTGACAGTGCGGCACTCCCTCAGTACTGACCCTCCGACAGTGCTGCACTCCCTCCGTACTGACCCTCTGACAGCACGGCCTTCCTTCAGTACTGACCCCTTGATAGTGCTGCACTCACTGAGTACTGACCCTCTGAGAGTGCGGCACTCCCTCAATACTGACCCGCCGACAGTGCGGCCCTCCCTTAGTACTGTCCCACTGACAGTGCGGCACTCCCTCACTATGTCCCTCTGACAGTGCGGCACTCCCTCAGTACTGACCCTCTGACAGTGCTGCACTCCCTCCGTACTGACCCTCTGACAGCACGGCCTACCCTCAGTACTGACCCTCTGATAGTGCGGCACGCTCTCAGTACTGACCCTCTGAAAGTGCGGCACTCCCTCAGTACTGACCTCCTGACAGCACGGCCTTCCCTCAGTACTGACCGTCAGACAGTGCTGCACTCCCTCAGTACTGACCTTCTGTCAGTGCAGCACTCCTTCAGTACTGACCCTCTGACAGTGCAGCAGTCCCTCAGTACTGACCTTCTGACAGTCCTGCACTCCGTCAGTACTGACCCTCTGACAGCACAGCCTTCCCTCAGTACTGACCGTCTGACAGTACTGCACTCTCTCAGTACTGACCCTCTGACAGTGCTGCACTCCCTCAGTACTGACCGTCTGACAGCACAGCCTTCCCTCAGTACTGACCGTCTGACAGTGCTGCACTCCCTGAGTACTGACCCTCTGACAGTGCAGCACTCCCTCAGTACTGACCTGCTGACAGTGCAGCACTCCCTCAGTACTGACCTTGTGACAGTGCTGCACTCCCTGAGTACTGACCTTCTGACAGTGCGGCACTCCCTCAGTACTGACCCTCTGACAGTGCGGCACTCCCTCAGTACTGACCCACCGACAGTGTGGCCCTCCCTCAGTACTGACCCTCTGACAGTGCGGCACTCCCTCACTACTGTCCCTCTGACAGTGCGGCACTCCCTCAGTACTGACCCTCTGACAGTGCTGCACTCCCTCCGTACTGACCCTCTGACAGCACGGCCTACCCTCAGTACTGACCCTCTGACAGTGCTGCACTCCCTGAGTACTGACCCTCTGAAAGTGCGGCACTCCCTCAGTACTGTCCCTCTGACAGTGCGGCACTCCCTGAGTACTGACCCTCTGACAGCACAGCCTTCCCTCCGTACTGACCCTCTGACTGTGCTGCACTCCCTCAGTACTGACCCTCTGACAGCACAGCCTTCCCTCAGTACTGACCGTCTGACAGTGCTGCACTCCCTCAGTATTGACCCTCCGACAGTGCGGCCCTCCCTCAGTACTGATGCTGTGACAGTGCGTCCCTCCCTCAGTACTGACTCACTGACAGTGCGGCTCTCCCTGAGTACTGACCCTCTGACAGTATGGTCCTCCCTGAGTACTGACCCTCTGACAGCACAGCCTTCCCTCAGTACTGACCGTCTGACAGTGCTGCACTCCCTCAGTACTGACCTTCTGACAGTGCTGCACTCCCTCAGTACTGACCCTCTGACAGCACAGCCTTCCCTCAGTACTGACCGTCTGACAGTGCTGCACTCCCTGAGTACTGACCCTCCGACAGTGCTGCACTCCCTCAGTACTGACCCTCTGACAGTGCTGCACTCCCTCAGTACTGACCCTCTGACAGTGCTGCACTCCGTCAGTACTGACCCTCTGACAGCACAGCCTTCCCTCAGTACTGACCGTCTGACAGAGCTGCACTCCCTCAGAACTGACCCTCTGACAGTGCAGCACTCCGTCAGTACTGACCCTCTGACAGCACAGCCTTCCCTCAGTACTGACGCTGTGACAGTGCAGCCCTCCCTCAGTACTGACCCTCTGACTGTGCTGCACTCCATCAGTACTGACCCTCTGATAGTGCTGCACTCCATCAGTACTGACCCTCTGACAGTGCAGCCCTCCCTCAGTACTGACCCTCT
Source organism: Chiloscyllium plagiosum (assembly GCF_037043375.1). NCBI lineage: Eukaryota > Metazoa > Chordata > Chondrichthyes > Orectolobiformes > Hemiscylliidae > Chiloscyllium > Chiloscyllium plagiosum. The sequence continues at coordinate 95,828,632 of NW_028270147.1, read as the reverse complement.
GACAGTGCAGCCCTCCCTCAGTCCTGACCCTCTGACGGTGTGGTACTCCCTCAGTACTGACACTCTGACAGTGCGGTTCTTCTTGAGTACTGACCCTCTGACAATGTGTCACTCCCTCGTACTGACCCTCTGACAGTGCAGCACTCCCTCAGTACTGACCCGATGACAGTGCGGCACTCCCTCAGTACTGACCCGATGACAGTGCAGCACTCCCTCAGTACTGACCCGATGACAGTGCAGCCCTCCCTCAGTCCTGACCCTCTGACGGTGTGGTACTCCCTCAGTACTGACACTCTGACAGTGCGGTTCTTCTTGAGTACTGACCCTCTGACAATGTGTCACTCCCTCGTACTGACCCTCTGACAGTGCAGCCCTCCCTCAGTCCTGACCCTCTGACGGTGTGGTACTCCCTCAGTACTGACACTCTGACAGTGCGGTTCTTCTTGAGTACTGACCCTCTGACAATGCAGCACTCCCTCAGTACTGACCCGATGACAGTGCAGCACTCCCTGAGTACTGACCCTCTGACAGTGCAGCCCTCCCTCAGTACTGACCCTCTGACAGTGCAGCCCTCCCTCAGTCCTGACCCTCTGACGGTGTGGTACTCCCTCAGTACTGACACTCTGACAGTGCGGTTCTTCTTGAGTACTGACCCTCTGACAATGTGTCACTCCCTCGTACTGACCCTCTGACAGTGCAGCACTCCCTCAGTACTGACCCGATGACAGTGCAGCACTCCCTGAGTACTGACCCTCTGAGAGTGTGGCACTCCCTCAGTACTGACCCTCTAACAGTGCGGCACTCCCTCAGTACTGACCCTCTGACAGTGCAGCACTCCTTCAGTACTGACCCTCTGACAGTGCAGCACTCCCTCAGTACTGACCCTCTGACAGTGCGGCACTCCCTCCGTACTGACCCTCTGACAGTGCAGCACTCCCTCAGTACTGACCCTCTGACAGTGCAGCACTCCCTCAGTACTGACCCTCTGACAGTGCGGCACTGCCTCAGTACTGACCCTCTGACAGTGTGGCACTCCCTCAGTACTGACCCTCTGACAGTGCAGCACTCCTTCAGTACTGACCCTCTGACAGTGCGGCACTGCCTCAGTACTGACCCTCTGACAGTGTGGCACTCCCTCAGTACTGACCCTCTGACAGTGAGGCACTCCCTCAGTACTGACCCTCTGACAGTGCAGCACTCCTTCAGTACTGACCCTCTGACAGTGTGGCACTCCCTCAGTACTGACCCTCTGACAGTGCAGCACTCCTTCAGTCCTGACCCTCTGACAGTGAGGCACTCCCTCAGTACTGACCCTCTGACAGTGAGGCACTCCCTCAGTACTGACCCTCTGACAGTGAGGCACTCCCTCAGTACTGACCCTCTGACAGTGCGGCACTCCCTCAGTACTGACCCTCTGAGCATTGCAGTGTACTCTCAGCCTGGATGATGTGCTCTGGAGCACTGACTCATCAAAGACCAAGCCATATCAGCTCACAACTGGGCTTACATGCTCTACCATCTCTGCTGATTGATTTGACCAGTTGTTCGAGTAAGCCTCACTGGGGCATGGGAGCAATTGATCATCTCTCAGACCTTCCACGTGTTCCCTTGAGATCCCCAGGAGAGAGCTCAGGTCATAGAATCGTACAGCATGAAACAGATATTTCAGTCCACGCCAACTAGATAGCCTTTGTTAATCGAGTCCCATTTGCTAGTATTTGGCCCATAGCCCTCTAAACCCTTCCTATTCATATACTCATCCAGAAGCCTTTTAAATGCTGTAAATGTACCAGCCTCCACCACTTCCTCTGGCAGCTCATTCCACACACGCGCCCCCCTCTGTGTGAAAAACGTTGCCCCTCAAATCCCTTTTAAATATTCCCCCTCTGACCTTAAACCTATGCCCTCTCGTTTTGGTCTCCCATAGCCTGGGGAAAACACCTTGTCTATTTACCCTATCCATGTTCCTTGGGATTTTATAAACTCCTATAAGGTCAATCCTCAGCCTCCTATGCTCCAGGGAAAATAGCCCCAGTCTATTCGGCCTCTTCCTGTAGCTCAAAATCTCCAGTTCCAGCAACATCCTTGTAACTCTTTTCCTTTCAAGTTTCACAACATCCTTACTATAGAAGGGAGACCAGAATTGTTCACACTATTGTAAAAGAAGCGTGACCAATGTTTTTTCCAGCCACAACATGACGTCCCAACTCCTAAACTCAGTGCACTGACCAGTGAAGGCAAATCCCTACTCCACTATCCTGGAAAGCATACCAAACGTCTTCTTCACTTCCCTATCTACCTGCAACTCCACTTTCAAGGAACTATGAACCTGCACTCCAAGGTCTCTTTGTTCAGCAACACTCCCCAGGACCCTACCATTAAGTCCTGCCCTGGTTTGCCTTACCAAAATGCAACATCCCACATTTATCTCAATTAAACTGCATCTGCCACTCCACGGCCCATCTGATCATGGTCCTGTTGTACACTGAGATAACCTTCTTCACTGTCCAGTGTGACTGGGCGTGCCACAGATGTGCTGCTGTGGGTCCCAGTGCTGTAGAATTGGCACCGTTGGGTGGGTCTGTCTGACAACAGGCTGTTGCAGTGTTGGGTGGGGGGGGGAGGTGTATCTCCCCCCCCACCGGGACATTGAGGTGGTGACGGACTGTGTGTGTGCTTTGTTCAGAAGTCTTCCATTTCCTGTTGACAGTGAGGCCCAGACTCGCTGCAGCCCAGGGACGGCTCTCCGTGGAGGAGATCTTGCCCCACCCAGACGCCCAAGGCTGATTGGCCAAGTGACGCAGACATTTGCTGATGCCAGCTTCGTGCTTGAACTCTCCAAACCAGCGGGGGCGCTGTTTGGGTTTCACATCTCCAGATTGAGTGGCCGTGAGTACTGCAGTTCCATCCCTCCTGACTGTCTGAGGACTCCCTGGTTATAGGAGCTGTGAATGGCTTGGTATTTGTCTGTGTGTGTGTGTGTGTGTGTGTTGGGGGGTGGTGGTGTAGGGTTGGGGGATGGAGAGGAGGCTTTGGAGGGGGTGGGGGTGGAATTGGATCCCATTCCATCGCTGTAACCTCACTGGGAAATCATGCGCACCTTTGAACAGAGAGACAGGGAAAGAAATAGTGAGGTCTGCAGATGCTGGAGATCAGAGTCGAGGGTGTGTTGCTGGAAAAGCACAGCAGGTCAGGTAGCATCCGAGGAGCAGGAGAATCGACATTTCGGGCCTGAGCCCTTCATCAGGAAAGAGGGATAGGGAAGGTCACTCAGCCCCTCTAGTCCATTCGGGACATACACACTCGAGGTTGTGAGGGAGAACACTCTGAGGAGATTTGGGACTGAGGGCCCCAGTCCCTCAGACTCCCTAGTTATGCTGGTGGCACACACACATCATTCCCACCCTCCAGTGTCTATCAGTCCCTGGATACATGGTCTGATTTCTGCCATCTCCTACACCCCCACATTCAGTGGGTAGGGCCCCTTTGGTCTGATCTCCCTGAGTGTAGGAGTCTGAGGGGCGACCTTGTAGAGGTCTATAAAATCATGAGAGGCATAGGTAAGGAGATAGCCAACAGCTCTTCTCCATGGTAGAGGAGGCTAAAACTAGAGGTTTAAGGTGCGAGGGGAGAGATACAAAAGGATCCAGAGGGGCACTTGTTTCACACACAGGGTGGTGGGAGTCCGCAACGGGCTGCCAGAGGTAGTGGTGGAGGCAAGTACAATTTTGTCGTTTAAGAAACATTTGGACAGGTACATGGATGGGCTAGGTATGGAGGGATGTGGACCAACTGCAGGCAAATGGGACTAGGTTAATTGTGAAAACTGGGCTGCATGGACAGGTTGGGCCAAAAGGGCTGCACCCATGCTGTAGACCTCTGTGACTTCAGTATGAGCAATCTATCCTTCTCCTTGTCGATCTGTCCTTATTTCCAGGGTTAGGTCACCAGATTGATCCACCCTGAAGGATTTGTCACTGCCTCCTGCAGGTCAGCTGACCTGGAGACTCTCTCACTCTTACTGCCTGCCTCCGGGGGGGTATTGGGGCTACTTAGTCACCCTGTTCCAGGGGTTACATTACAAACAACCGGTCCTAAGCTGAAGCACGAACCCCTGGTTTCTGGCCTAGAGGTAGGGATGTGCCACAAGATCTTTTCGCGTACCCTTGCAACCCTGTTTCCATTTAGATTTGTTCTTCCCCACCAGGCTCTCATTACATTGTTATACCCATTATCACTGTCCATTTCAAGCACATCTACCAAACAGCACCCACTCCAAGCGATGCAGATTAGTAAATAAACTTTGGCCTGATTTTTGCCAGCAAGGCTGGTAAGCTCACGATGGGAAAGCTCCTGACTAACCACACGAGAAACTCACCCAAATGGCAAGGTCCTCTCTCTGGGAGAGGAAGTGGGTTATAGGATGGAGTCAGGCAGAAGGGTATGGGGGTGTTTGTCGGGGATGGAGTGGTGATTAAAAGGCCCGACTTGGTACATGTCAGACTTTGTTGAAAGTATTTTGTTCAATATCAGGTCTTCTGGCCCTTATTCATAGAGTCATAGAGCCACACAGCACGGAAACAGACCCTTCAATCCAACTTCTCCATGCTGACCAGGAATGCTAAACTGAACTAGTCCCATTTACTTGCATTTGGCCCATATACCCCTCTAAACCTTTCCTGTTCATGTACCTGTCCTAATATCTTTTTAGTGTAACTTTACCCACCTCTATCAATTCCTCTGGCAGGTCATTCCATACACGCACTGCCCTTTGCATGAAACGGTTATCCCTCAGATGCCTCACCCTGTCATGCCCTCACTTACTCACCATGCCCCATCCATGCCAATTAATGCAAAACTTGTGTGTGTATCCACCCACCACTCTTTGCCTTATACTCTCCATGCCAGCTCACCCAATGTCCACCATGGACAGACTTTAGGAACCATGTTGAATTGAACATGGTGGCATGGTGGCTCAGTGGTTAGCACTGTTGCCTCATAGCACCAGGGACCCAGGTTCGATCCCAGCCTTGGGCGACTGTTTGGAGTTTGTACATTCTCCCCGTGTCTGTGTTGGTCTCCTCCCACAGTCCAAAAATGTGCAGGTCAGGTGAATTGGCCATGCTAAATTGCCAATAGTGCTAGGTGCATTAGTCAGACGGAAATGGGGCTGGGTGGGTTACTTGTCGGTGTGGACTGGTTGGGCCGAAGGGCCTGTTTCCACACTTTAGGGAATCTAAAATGAAATTCTGAATGTGCATTACAGCCTTTATCCTATTAAATACAATTATCCTATTCTTGAAAGCCCAATTCAGATATTGAAACCCCCTCAAAAATTATTCCTTTCTGAAAAAAAGAACAGGTCAGTATTCATAATCACACATCAAAGATAGCCAATCCTTTCATAACCACTTTGAGCCACAAATCGATGTAGGACCCCTGCTGAGATGATGATAAGCTGTAGCAAGCAGTCAAGCAGCAGCTGTAGTTGGAACGGTTTCATCATTGAAACTGCCATCATACTTCCCAATAACATTGTAACTTCGGGAGCAGATTTCTTTTTCAACCCACGCTGGCACAGGCAGCCTTTTTGGTTGATTTTTAAGGGGCTGATTTAACAGACCTTATCTATGTTGTGGCTCTGTTCGCCGAGCTGGAAGTTTTTGTTGCAAACGTTTCGTCCCCTGGCTAGGCGACATCATCAGTGCTTGGGGACGAAACGTTTGCAACGAAAACTTCCAGCTCGGCGAACAGAGCCACAACAACGAGCACCCGAGCTACAAATCTTCGCACAAACTTTGAAGACCATATCTACCCTGCAAAAGCATTTTCAATGACTCTCAATACTTGGAACTCTCTCACGCTGCACTGTGGTCCTTGCTGCAGTGAAATTACACCGAGATGAAATTGCACTGAGTTCAGCTGGGGTCTGCTGAGTTTGGATTTCCCTCATAGAGTCTCAGAGATGTACATGTGGGAGTCATACTTTTTCCTCCCAAAACAAATGGAATGTTTGAAATGCGGGCGGCATTTCAGGATCCGTGTCCCATCCACTTTTTCTGAATAGTGCTGGAACCTCCGTGATCCTGTGAAAATCCAGGCCTTTGATCTGCCCGGTTTTTACCATGTTGATTTGTGTGCTTTTCTTTCCTCCTTCCTCTAGGTATAATCATTCACCAGATGGCAGACCGGAATGCGGAGAAACTGTACGCCGGATTGCTGGAAGTGGGCGATGAGATTCTGGAGGTGAATGGAGAAAGTGTTGAAGATCTGAGCTTCAGTGAGGTGAACAGCCTGATGCTAAGGCACAGCACAGTCTCCATTTGGGTCAGAAGGCGCCGTGGGACCAGACAGCCTCAGGAACAGTAATGGCCATTGGCCTGGATTCACAAACACTCGAGCTGTCCGTTCAAAGCACTTTCAGGATTTACACACACTCCAACACTTACCATCCTGAGTCCTTGTGCTCAGAACATGGGCATGGGACTGTAACAAGCTGCCATGTGGGTGCCCTATCAAAGACTGGGGCCCCTGTATGTTTACACACAATGTTACTGGGAAGGATGAGGCAGCTTCAACATCGAAACCATTCCAACTGTATCTGCTGCTTTCCACAACCTATTGTTGTCTCAGTGGGGATCCTACATTCAGATTGATGTTAAGCATCCTTGTCACACATAGCTTTGCCCTGTGTGGCATGTTGAATTTCCTCACTGAGATATTTACTTTTCCCAAATTCTTATGGGCTGGAACCTTCCTCAATATCTGATTGGCTGGATAGACCCGCTGGCCCTCAGTATTGATCTACACCTTCACATTCTGCAGGAATTAGGCTTTATTTTTAAATTCATTTGGACCGATTCTTTGACCTCCCAACCAAGCTATTTATTCCCTGGTGTCGGGGGGGGGGGTTTAATGAGCCAGCTTTATACTTGCTCGTAAACTACACAAAGGTGGACATGAATGATAAAATAAACTAGGGATGTGCGACTGGACCAAGGCAATATGGTCTCGCCCTGTCAGAATGTGACATCCAGATACTAGCAAACCATCAGTGGGTCAGCCTTTTTAAACTAAAAAGAACTCTTCAGTTTTATTTCTTGACCCAACAGCAGCGACAGTTTCAGTGGCTTCATCATGGGAACTGCCTTATCCTTGCCAGTAATAATTTTTAAATATTCAACACAGGAACAAAACTTGTGAAATAAATTTGCTATTTATTTAACAGCAGCGGCCACAGACTCATGTTGTTTGATAGGGAAGACCGAAATGCACGTGTACAACAGTAAAATGCTGCAGATGTTGAAAATCTGGACTATGTACAGAACAAAGTGAACGTGCCTGTCAGGTTGTGGCAACATCTGTTGAGTGAGAAACAGAATTAACTCTGTTGTGCTGAAGGCTCGTCATCCTGAAGCATTGATTCTGTTTCCCCACCCTCCACAGATGCTACCTGAACCTTTCCAACATTTCCTGCTTAAATTGCATTTGTATAGCTACTTTCAGAGTTTCACGTCCCCCATTCCTCACCGAAAGGGATAACTCAGGATTGTGTCAAGTTTTAAAATCGACATAAAACCTACTTCTGCGCTCTTTTATCCTCCATTCCATTCCCCGCTGTTGACTGGTGCAGGGGAATTCCGTGGGCGAATTTGACATTGTTTAACTGGACCCTGAAGGTTTCAAACTATAACTGTGTGGAAAGCAGTCTCGGTACACAGAGTCATTGAGCATGGAAACAGGCCCTTCGGTCTAATCAGTCCATGCCCACCATAATCCCAAACCGAACTAGTCCCACCTGGCCAATATCCCTTCAAACATTTCCTAGTCATATACTTATCTGAATGTCTTTTAAACATTGTAACTGTACTCACAGCAGCCACTTCCTCTGGAAGTTCATTCCAAACACAAACCACTCTATAAAAAAAAATTGCACCTCGTGTCCTTTTTTAGATCTTTCCTCTCACCTTAAAAATATGCTCCTTAGTCGTGAAATCCCCCCCCCCAGCCAATCACCTTATCTATGCCCGTTATGATTTTATAAACCTCTATAAGGTCACCCCTGAAGCCCCTAAGCTCCAGTGGAGAAACACCCCAGCTTATCCAGCCTCTCCTTATAACTCAAATCTTCCATCCCCAGCAACATCCCAGTAAAATCCCTTCCCGACCCTCTCCAGTTTAACAATACCCTTCCTATAACCGGGAGACCAGAGCAGCACACAGCACCCCAGAAGAGGCCTCACCAATTTCCTGTCCAACCTCAACATGATGTCCCACCTGCAGGTCTGAGCAATGAAGGCAAGCATGCTAAACACTTTGTTAACCAACCGGTCTACATGTGACGTCAAACTTCAAAGAAATTTGGAGGGTTGAGACTCAAGAGTGCGAGGTGCTGGGAAGAAGCTGTCCATTTTGTTTAGAAAGAGGGTGGGCGCGAGAGCTGTCCTTAGCAACCATCCCCCGTCGCCACCAAGAAAACCTGCCTCATCTCTGGCCAATCGACTCACTAAGAGCTGGCAGGCTCAACATTGGCAACTTTTACAGCGAATCACAGCCCTTCGTACAGGCACCCCAGAAGCTGACAGCCAATCAGAAGATGGCAGCTTCTGGGTCCTCGAGTTCTCCAACTGGGGGCCTACTCCAGGGGGTGGGAGCTGCGTGGCTGTTGGAAGCAAGGGCAGTGGGTTAGCTTTCAGTGGCCACACCTAAAAATGAGGAATCGCCCAGGAATGAGGAAACACATTTTCTCTCAGGGGGTTGTTAGTCTTTGGAATTCCCTTCCTCAAAAAGCAGTACGTGCAGAACGTTTTAAATATAGCTGGATACTTGAATACCGAGGAGAAAAATTTATTGGGATGTTTAGGAATGTGGAGTTGAGGTTACAATCAGCCATCATCTTATAGAATGGCTAAGCAGGCTGACTACCCTACTGTTGTTCCTTGTTTGTCTGCTCACCTCCATTCATGCCTCTGCCCCCACATTGAGGCACTTAGGGGGCTCTCTCTCTCAACCCAGCAGGTAGATTGCCCTGGTTTTCTAGCCCAGAAACTAGTCATCTTTCCCAACCACCAAGGACATCTGTGGATGGGGAAGTGGCAAGTCTTATGTCCTTACTGGCCATTAATTATCCAGTTGAATGATTGTGGGTCATAATGATCCCATGGACCTTCTTACTCACAACATAAACAATGATTTCAAAGAGGTATGCTGTTTTGAAAAATGTAGGGGTTCTGATGGATTCTCAGGGGAACGTAGCACAAACAGCCAAGTTTCTGGTATTGAGACTGGCTCAAATGCAACGAGGGGTACGTCGGCTTCCAAAAGATCGATTGTGTTAGTCCGAAGTACGGACAGACATTTCTGTGGCTAGCAGAGAAAAAGCAGAATGGTGTGTTGCTTCCCTGGTGCCAGGATCAAGGATGTCTCAGAGAGGGTGCAGAATGTTCTCACGGGGGAGAGGGGCCAGCAGGAGGTCATTGTCCACATTGGAACCAACGACATAGGAAGGGAAAAGGTTAAGAGTCTGAAGGGAGATTAGAGAGTTAGGCAGAAATTTAAAAAGGAGGTCCTCGAGAGTAGTAATATCTGGATTACTCCTGGTGCTACGAGCTAGTGAGGGCAGGACTAGGAGGATAGAGCAGATGAATGCATGGCTGAGGAGCTGGTGTATAGGAGGAGGATTCACATTTTTGCATCATTGGAAGCTGTTTTGGGGTAGAAGTGACCTGTACAAGAAGGATGGATTGTACCTAAATTGGAAGGGGATTAATATACTGGCAGGGAGATTTGCGAGAGCTGCTCGGGAGGATTTAAACTAGTAAGGTTTGGGGAGGGGGGGGGAAGGATGCGGGGGGTGCGGGTGTGGTTGGGATCCAGGGAGATAGTGAAGAAAGACATCAATCTGAGACTAGTACAGTTGAGAACAAAGGCAACTCAAATCATCAGGGCAGGCAGAGACAAAACAGAGAACAAGGTAGGACTGATCAATTAAACTGCATTTATTTCAATGTAAGGGGCCTAACAGGGAAGGCAGATGAACTCAGGGCATGGTTAGGAACATGGGACTGGGATATCACAGCAATTGCAGAAACATGGCTCAGTGATGGACAGGACTGGCAGCTTAATGTTCCAGGATACAAATGCTACAGGAAGGATAGAAAGGGAGGCAAGAGAGGAAGTGGAGTGGCATTTTTGATAAGGGATAGCATTACAGCTGTGCTGAGGGAGGATATTCCTGGAAATACATCCAGGAAAGTTATTTGGGTGGAACTGAGAAATAAGAAAGGGATGATTACCTTATTGGGATTGTATTATAGACCCCCTAATAGTCAGAGGGAAATTGAAAAACAAATTTGTAAGGAGATCGCAGTTATCTGTAAGAATAATAGGGTGGTTATCATAGGGGATTTTAACTTTCCAAACATAGACTGGGACTGCCATAGTGTTAAAGGTTTAGATGGAGAGGAATTTGTTAAGTGTGTACAAGAAAACTTTCTGATTCAGTATGTGGATGTACCTACTAGAGAAGGTGCAAAACTTGATCTACTCTTGGGAAATAAGGCAGGGCAGGTGACTGAGGTGTCAGTGGGGGAGCACTTTGGGGCCAGTGACCATAATTCTATTAGTTTTAAAATAGTGATGGAAAAGGATAGACCAGATCTAAAAGTTGAAGTTCTAAATTGGAGAAAGGCAATTTTGACAGTATTAGGCGAGAACTTTCAAAAGCTGATTGGTGCAGGTAAAGGGACGGCTGGAAAATGGGAAGCCTTCAGAAATGAGATAACGAGAGTCTAGAGAAAGTATATTCCTGTTAGGGTGAAAGGAAAGGCTGGTAGCTATAGGGAATGCTGGATGATGAGAGAAATTGAGGGTGTGGTTAAGAAAAAGGAGGAAGCATAGACAGGATAGATCGAGTGAATCCTTAGAAGAGTATAAAGGCAGTAGGAGTATACTTAAGAGCGAAATCAGGAGGGCAAAAAGAGGACATGAGATAGCTTTGGCAAATAGAGTTAAGGAGAATCCAAAGGGTTTTTACAAATACATTAAGGACAATAGGGTAACTGGGGAGAGAATAGGGCCCCTCAAAGATCAGCACAGTGGCCTTTGTGTGGAGACACAGGAGATGAGGGAGATACTAAACGAGTATTTTGCATCAGTATTTACTGTGGAAAAGGACATGGAAGATATAGCATGTGAGGAAAGAGGTACTGACACCTTGAAGAATGTCCATATTACAGAGGAGGAAGCGCTGGATGTCTTGAAACCCATAAAAGTGGATAAATCCCCAGGACTGATAAGTTGTACCTGAGAACTCTGTGGAAGCTAGAGAAGTGATTGCTGGGTCCCTTGCTGAGATATTTGTATCATCGATAGTCACAGGTGAGATGCCGGCAGACTAGAGGTTGGCTAACATAGAACATAGAACATAGAACATAGAAGAATACAGCGCAGTACAGGCCCTTCGGCCCTCGATGTTGCGCCGATCCAAGCCCACCTAATCTACACTAGCCCACTATCCTCCATATGCCTATCCAATGCCCACTTAAATGCCCATAATGAGGGAGAGTCCACCACTGCTACTGGCAGGGCATTCCATGAACTCACGACTCGCTGAGTAAAGAACCTACCCCTAACATCTGTCCTATACCTACCCCCGCTTAATTTAAAGCTATGCCCCCTTGTAATAGCTGACTCCATACGTGGAAAAAGATTCTCACTTTCAACCCGATCTAAACCCCTAATCATCTTGTACACTTCTATCAAGTCACCCCTAAACCTTCTTTTCTCCAATGAAAACAACCCCAAGTGCCTCAGCCTTTCCTCATACGATCTTCCTACCATACCAGGCAACATCCTGGTAAACCTCCTCTGCACCCGTTCCAGTGCCTCCACATCCTTCCTATAGTATGGCGACCAAAACTGCACACAATACTCCAGATGCAGCTGGACCAGAGTCTTAAACAACTGCAACATGACCTCAGTACTCTGGAGCTCAATTCCTCTACCAATAAAAGCCAGTACACCATATGCCTTCTTCACCGCACTATTTACCTGGGTGGCAACTTTCAAAGATTTGTGTACATGGACACCAAGATCCCTCTGCTCATCCACACTACCAAGTATCCGACCATTAGCCCAGTACCCCATCTTTTTGTTACTCTTACCAAAGTGAATCACCTCACACTTAGCTACATTGAACTCCATTTGCCACCTTTCTGCCCAGTTCTGCAGCTTATCTATATCCTGCTGTAACCTGCCACATCCTTCCTCACTGTCTACAACTCCTCCGACTTTCGTATCATCCGCAAACTTGCTCACCCAACCTTCTAACCCCTCCTCCAGGTCATTTATAAAAATGACAAACAGCAATGGTCCCAAAACAGATCCTTGCGGAACACCGCTAGTGACGGCACTCCAAGATGAACCTTTGCCATCAACTACTACCCTCTGTCTTCTTCCAGCCAGCCAACTCCTAATCCAAACCTCCAACTCACCCTCAATGCCATACCTCCGTATTTTTTGCAGTAGTCTACCATGGGGAACCTTATCAAACGCCTTACTAAAATCCATATACACCACATCTACCGCTTTCCCCTTGTCCACCTCCTTAGTCACCTTCTCAAAGAATTCAATAAGGTTTGTGAGGCATGACCTGCCCTTCACAAAACCATGCTGACTATCCTTGATCACATTATTCCTATCCAGATGTTCATAAATCCTATCCCTTACAATTCTCTCTAAGACTTTGCCCACAATAGAAGTGAGACTCACCGGCCTATAGTTACTAGGGTTATCCCTACGCCCCTTCTTGAACAAGGGAACCACATTTGCTAGCCTCCAATCTTCTAGCACTACTCCTGTAGACAACGAGGGCATAAAAATCAAGGCCAATGGCTCTGCAATCTCCTCCCTTGCTTCCCAGAGAATCCTAGGATAAATGCCATCAGGCCCAGGGGACTTATCTATTTTCACCCTTTCCAGAATTTCCAACACCTCTTCCCTACATACCTCAAAGCCATCCATTCTACTTAATTGTGACTCAGTATTCACATCGACAACAATGTCCTGTTCCTGAGTGAATACTGACGAAAAGTATTCATTCAGTGTCTCCCCAATCTCTTCAGCCTCCACACGCAACTTCCCACTACTATCCTTGACTGGACCTATTCCTGCCCTAGTCATTCTTTTATTCCTGACATACCTATAGAAAGCCTTAGGGTTTTCCCTAATCCTACCAACTAAGGACCTTTCATGTCCCCTCCTTGCTGCTCTTAGCTCTCTCTTCAGATCCTTCCTGGCTACCTTATAACTCTCAATCGCCCCAATTGAACCTTCACGCCTCATCTTTACATAGGCCGCCCTCTTCCATTTAACAAGGGATTCCAATTCCTTATTAAACCATGGCTCCCTCACATGACCCTTTCCTCCCTGCCTGACGGGTACATACTTATCAAGGACACTCAATAGTTGCTCCTTGAACAAGCTCCACATATCAATTACGCCCTTGCCTTGAAGCTTACTTTTCCAAGCCACACATCCTAAGTCATGCCTCACCGCAAAATAATTTCCCAGCCCCCAGCTATAACTCTTGCCCTGCAGTGCACACTTATCCCTCTCCATCACAAGAGTAAAAGTCACCGAATTGTGGTCACTGTCCCCAAAGTGCTCACCTACCTCTAATTCTGACACCTGGCCTGGTTCGTTACCCAGAACCAAATCCAGTATGGCCTCACCTCTTGTTGGCCTGTCTACATATTGTGTCAGGAAACCCTCCTGCACACATTGGACAAACACTAACCCATCTAACGAACTTGAGCTATAGCTTTCCCAATCAATATCAGGAAAGTTAAAGTCCCCCATAACAACCACCCTATTACTTTCACTCTTCTCCTGAATCATCCTCGCAATCCTTTCTTCTACGTCTCTAGGACTATTAGGAGGCCTGTAAAAAACTCCTCACAGGGTGATCTCACCTTTCCTATTCCTAACCTCAGCCCAAACTACCTCAGATGGCGAGTCTTCATCCATCGTCCTTTCCACAGCTGTAATACTATCTTTGACAAGCAATGCCACACCTCCCCCTCTTTTACCCCCACCTCTGACCCTACTAAAACATTTAAACCCTGGGACCTGCAACAGCCAATCCTGTCCCTGTTCTAGCCATGTCTCCACAATAGCCACAACATCGAAGTCCCAGGTACCAACCCACGCTGCAAGTTCACCTCCCTTATTTCGTATACTTCTTGCATTGACGTATACACACTTCAAGCCACTTTCCTGTTTACAGGCACCCTCCTTTGAAATTGATGCCATGTTCCTAACCTCCCTACACTCCAGGTCCTGCACCCTAAAGCTACAGTCTGGGTTCCCATGCCCCTGCAGAGTTAGTTTAAACCCCCCCAAGAGCACTAGCAAACCTCCCACCAAGGATACTGGTGCCCCTCAGGTTCAGGTGCAGACCATCCTGTTTATAGAGGTCCCACCTTCCCCAGAAAGAAACCCAGTTATCCAAATACCGGAATCCCTCCCTCCTGCACCATCCCTGTAGCCACGCATTTAACTGTTCTCTCTCCCTATTCCTCGACTCTCTATCACGTGGCACGGTTAACAAACCAGAGACAACAACTCTGTTCATTCTAACTCTGAGCTTCCAACCTAGCTCCCTGAAAGCCTGTCTAACATCCTCAGCGCTCCTCCTACCTATGTCATTGGTGCTAATGTGGACCACGACTTCGGGCTGCTCCCTCTCCCCCTTAAGGACCCGGAAAACACGATCAGAGACATCACGTACCCTTGCACCTGGGAGGCAACATACCAAACGTGAGTCTCTCTCGTTCCCACAAAACCGCCTATCTGTGCCCCGAACTATCGAGTCCCCAATTACTATTGCTCTGCTCTTCTCCACCCTTCCCTTCTGAGTAACGGGGACAGGCTCCGTGCCAGAGGCCTGAGCCCCGTTACTTGCCCCTGGTAAGTCGTCCCCCCTACAAGTATCCAAAACGGTATACTTGTTCTTGAGGGGAACGGCCGCAGGGGGTCCCTGCACTGGCTGCTTCCTCCCAGTCCCCCTCACTGTCACCCATCTATCTGCCATCTTTGGAGTTACTACTTCCCTAAAGCTCCGATCTATGACCCCCTCTGCCTCCCGAATGATTCTAAGTTCATCCAACTCCAGCTCCAGTTCCCTAACACGGTCTTGGAGGAGCTGGAGATGGGTGCACTTCCTGCAAGTGTAACGTGGTGCCACTGTTGAAGAAAGGGGGTAAGTATAAGCCAAGGAACTATAGACCAGTGAGTCTGATGTCAGTGGTGGGCAAGTTGTTGGAGGGAATCCTGAGGGATGGGATGTACCTGTATTTGGAAAGGCAAGGACTGATTAGGGATAGTCAACATGGTTTTGTGCATGGGAAATCATGTCTCACAAACTTGAGTTTTTTGGAGAAGTAACAAAGAGGAATGATGAGGGCAGAGCAGTAGATGTGATCTATATGGACTTCAGTAAGGCGTTTGACAAGGTTCCCCATGGGAGACTGGTTAGCAAGGTTAGATCTCATGGAATACAGGGAGAACTAGCCATTTGGATAAAGAACTGGCTCAAAGGTAGAAGACAGAGGGTAGTGGTGGAGGGTTGTTTTTCAGACTGGAGGCCTGTGACCAGTGGAGTGCCACAAAGATCTGTACTGGGTCCACTGCATTTCATCATTTACATAAATGATTTGGATGTGAGCAGATGACACCAAAATTGGAGGTGTAATGGTTGGAAAGAAAATTACCTTAGATTACAATGGGATCTTGATCAGATGGGCCAATGGGCTGAGAAGTGGCAGATGGAGCTTAATTTAGATAAATGTGAGGTGCTGTATTTTGGGAAAGCAAACCTTAGCAGGACTTATACACTTAATAGTAAGGTCCTAGGGAGTGTTGCTGAACAAAGAGACCTTGGAGTGCAGATTCATAGCTCCTTGAAAGTGGGGTCGCAGGTAGATAGGATAGTGAAGAAGGCATTTGGTATGCTTTCCTTTATTGGTCAGAGTATTGAGTACAGGAGTTGGGAGCTGAAAATGTGTTGTTGGAAAAGCGCACCAGGTCAGGCAGCATCCAAGGAGCAGGGGAATCGACGTTTCGGGCATGAGCCCTTCTTCAGGAATCCTGAAGAAGGGCTCATGCCCAAAACGTCGATTCCCCTGCTCCTTGGATGCTGCCTGACCTGTTGTGCTTTTCCAGCAACATATTTTCAGCTCTGATCTCCAGCATTCTGCAGTCTTCACTTTCTCCTACAGGAATTGGGAGGTCATGTTGCGGCTATGCAGTACATTGGTTAGGCCACTGTTGGAATATTGTGTGCAATTCTGGTCTCCTTCCTATCAGAACTATGTTGTGAACCTTGAAAGGGTTCAGAAAAGATTTATAAGAACGTTGCCAGGGTTAGAGGATTTGAGCTAAAAGGAGAGGCTGAACAGGCTGGGGCTGTTTTCCCTGGAGCATCGGAGGCTGAAGGGTGACCTTATGGAAGTTTATAAAATCATGAGGGTCATAGATAGGATAAATAGACATAGTCTTATCCCTGGTGTGGGGGAGTCCAAAACTAGAGGACATAGGTTTAGGGTGAGAGGGGAAAGATATAAAAGAAACCTAAGGGCAATGTTTTCACGCAGAGGGTGGTACATGTATGGAATGAGCTGCCAGAGGAAGTGGTGGAAGCTGGTACGATTGCAACATGTAAAAGGCATCTGGATGGGTATATGAATAGGAAGGGTTTGGAGCGATAGGGGCCAGCTGCTGGCAGGTGGGACTAGATTGGTTTGGGATATCTGGTCGGTATGGACGGGTTGGACCGAAGCGTCTGTATCTGTGCTGTATATCTCTCTGACTCGATGACACTGTGTTGTGAAGGAGTTGTGTCTTTTGCCAGGACAAACCTGCCCTATTATTTTGACTTTTTGCCACCTCCAGGGAGAATCATATCCATGATATCCAAATTTATCAACCAAACAAAAGTAGGAGACTTGGGGGGGGGCAGAGTCTGCACGTGCAAAGAAATGGTAAGGAGGACCTGAAGTATCTTTAGAGGAAGATAGGGACTGGGCAGACAAGTGGCAAATGCCGTTTAACATGAAGAAGCATAAGGCAATGCATTCTGGGAAGAGAAAGCCAGAAATGGGAAGTTAGTAGGTGACTCCTGTTGCTGCCAACACTCAGGCTATTGGCAGTTTGAGTGCATATTTATGAAGACTTTGCAAAAGTGAAAGTGGTCTGCTGAGGGATCCGGTATTGGCGGTGATGCAGATTCGGGAAAGAGAAACTATAAGAAAATGCTACAATGCCTGATTTTCATGTTTTATTGAAGCCAGCAGAAAACAAAATGGGTCAGGGTACAAAGGTCAGGTTGATTTCACCCCCACTAATGGTGGCTGAATCAGGAGTAGAGTATGGATCCGTTTTTGCCGATTCAGTATAGGAAGGATGTTTAAGACATGGATAACATACAACATAAAATCACCGGTGTTGGGCTGGGAATGTGAAACGCCAGTCAAGAGAAAGATCTAAAATACTAGGGCTGTTTGCGATACAGAGGGGCCATTAAGGATTTAACAATTCATCATGTGCATTACAAGGACGGTAGTGAAGGCTAATCACTGGGGTGAGTGTAGGGAAAGAGCAGTGATGAAATCTCTTGGCGTACAATACAGTCCATTGGATAGTGTCGCTATCTCTGTACCTCAGGACATAATTGCCACAGAAACTGGCTCATAACACGGTCAAATGAGCTGATTATCAATGTGTAAATCCTTTTGACAGGCCAGTAAGAGTGGGAGAGTTTTCTGGTCAGCTGGAACTATGTGTTAACACAGCTCAACAGCCTTCCCCATCTTGCCCTGATGGGCCTTGTTCTGAGACACGCACAAAGTCGATGTGGAGGGGATGTTCCCTCCTGTGGGGGAGTTCAGAACGAAAGCTTGAGGATAAAGAGTGGCAGAATGTACACAGAGCTGAGGACAAATTACTTCTCCCAAAGAGTTGTGAATCTATGGAATTCACTGTCTCAGAGTGTGGAGGATGTCTGGACTCTGAGGTTCTGGATCAGTATGGAGGTGGGAGGGTAGGAATGATTCAGAGTGTTCGTTGGGGAGTTGAACACTCCAACTCTGCCCTTTCCTTCATTTAGCCAAGTACTTTGGGTAAAATAACCTTTTGTAGCCTGCCGCAGTCCCTTATAGGGTGCAACAAACTTACAAACACAGAAAATGGGAATCAGATGGGCTTTTATAACAACAACCCAGTTACCATTAGGTTAGCTCTTCCTTTCTGGTTTTTATTGAACTCAAATCTGACCATGTGCTGTGGTGGGCTTCAAACTCCTCAACACATTACCCTGAGGTTCTGGATTACTGGGCTGGTGACAAGGCAGTACCTCCCCCAGATCACCATATCAATCCTCCTCCTCCTCCTGACTATCCTAGCGACATTCCTGATGTTCTCTCAAATCACTCACTCGATCCTGACTTGCCCCCAGGCCCCCATCTCAAATAACCCCCTGTCCTGCAAGAATTGTGTTAGGGTTTCACTGTTCACTAGACTTTATTGATGTTGGGATTGAGAGCCACTGGCACAAAGATACACTGCATTTTGTTCAAAGTAAATAGAAGCATAAAATTAGAAAGATATTAATAGATTAAGTGGGAGGACAAATGAGTTTCTATAAAGGCACACATGACTACATTTGGAGCAGGATACTTTTAGAACAGGATACTTCCAAAATACAGCAAAGCCATAAACAGTGTACATAGATTTTCAAAATGACATCAACATGCCACAGGAAATAATTAAAGAAGATAGTGGAACGTTAGAATAGTCCCGAACGAACTAGAATACAAGAGGCTTGAAACTACTCCAGCTATACAAAGCCCTGGTCAGGTCACAGGCACCGTATTAGGAAAGATATTTTGGCCTCGGCAGATTTTACAAGAATGTTATCAGGACTTCAAAGTTGAAATTACGAGGAACGACTACACAACTTGAGTGCAGTCAAAGTTTTCAAGGAATGGTGAGGTAGGTAGAGGGATTGGAGTAGACTCTGCAGATTGGAGCCAGGCTTCCCAGGGTTCAAAGGAAGTCTCATATTTATATGGCACTTTTGATGACCACTGGGTGTTGCAGAGTGTTACAAAGCCAATGAAATACACTCAAAAGTGTAGGTACCATTTTCATGCAGAAAACAAGAAAGATGAGTGAACTTAGGAAACATTTAAGATACAGACAGCGCAGGAAAGGTTTTCAACTCGTTTTTACATGTGGTCCTGCGTGCTGGCTCAGTTATTGATTTCCAATCTGAGATTGTTAATGAAAGTTATTCAAGGATATGGGGCAAAGGCTATAGGGAATTTGGATCACAGATTCACCCCGCCAGAATTGATATTGACATACACATTCTCTGATTTGTCTCCACAAACTGTGATCTCCGATTCTGTAGATGGGGGTGGTGTCAAATTTGAAAGAATGAATAAAGCTGAGAAGGGGTTGGATCTCATCGGAATTGTGAAGTTCAACACAGTGAGCATTGACAGGGTGTTTCCATTTGAGGTGAGCTGAAAACCAGCAGCAGTCGATCTAAAAGGGAGACGATAAATCCAGTCAGGAGTTCAGGCAAAATGCTTTTACTCATAGAGTGGTGAGAGTGTGGAACTCAGGCCAATGTATTAAAAGGGAAACTAGGTACATACGCGAGGGAGAATAAGACAGAAGGATACGAGACGAATTCTCAATAAGAATAGAGTGGTGTGTGTGGCCCAGTGCGAGACTGTTCACTCTGTTATTCTGTAATTAAAGATCCCCATAAGGTGGCACCCCACAGAGAGGGGAGGAAGTTGATGACAGATGTGTGGGAGCCCCAGGTGCTGGGAGTGAAGAGACACAGACAGCCTCCCAGGGTCAGAGGCTTGATTGTCTGTGCACGGTCTCTCAGCTCCTCACAGGCAGTGCAGCCTCAGCTTCTCCCTCAGGCTGCATTACAATGGTAATGAATCCAGCTGGACTGACAGCTTGTCCTGGGGAGATCGGGCTGGGGGGGGTGAGGAGGTTAGCTGTGGGCTGGAGGATGGAGGTTAGTGGGGGTTTGCCTGGGCCCCAGCTGCTGACTGTCGATGTCGCCTAGAGGGGGTTGGGGGGGGGGGGGGGGGGGGGGGGAGGGGAGCAGTGGGAATCTGTCCTGATGCTCTGCAAATCCACCCTCACCTGCTGTCAGAGGAGCTCTCTATTCAGCCACTGATGTCATTGGCAGAGGCTGTGGTGACTGCTTTTATGATTAACTCTTCACTTGCCTCTACTCCAAACTCCCTGCAGCGTTTCAAACTTGGCAGAAACAGAGAAATGTAGAAACTAGGAGCAGGAGGAGGCCATTCAGCCTTTCGAGTCAGCTCCCACATTCAATATGATGGCGGCTGATCATCCAATTCAGGCCCTGTTCCTGCTCTCCCCCCATAACCTTTGATCCCTTTAGGCCGAAGAATGAAATCTATCTCCTTCTTGAAAACATTCAGTGTTTTGACCTCAATCGTTTTCTGTTCCAGAGAGTTCCACGGGCTCACAGCTCTGTGGGTGATGACGTTTCTCCTCATCATGGTGGTAAATGGCCTATCCTGTCTCCTTAGCAACAAAATCGGGAATTGCTTGAAAACCCACCAGGTCTGGCAGTATCAGTGGAGAAAAAGCAGGGGTAATGTTTCAGATCCAGTGACCCTTGTTCAGAACTGTGTCCTTCTTCAGGAACACATATTCTGCATCTCCCCTGTTAGAATTTTATAGGTTTCTACAGGATTCCCCCTCATTCTTCTAAGCTTCAGTGAATATCATCCTAATCGATCCAGTCCTGTCACCCCAGGAATCAGTCTGGTAAACCTCCATTGCACTCGCTCTGTAGCCAGAACATCCTTTCTCAGGTAAGAAGACCAAGACTGCACAGAGTATTCCAGGATCTGGTCTCACCAAGGCTCTGTACAATTGCAGCAAGACATCCCTGCTCCTGTACTTGAATAATATTTATGACAAATGGTCAGGTTGACCGTGTAAATACTGGATGTTTACACTTAGTCAAAGGGTTGTTGCCACTGAGATGACAGGAGTGCCTTGCCTCTCTAGTGTCACAACTCTACGGATGATGACATGAATGTAATTGTTTTATCCAGTTCCCAATAAGGTTAATTACATGCTTTCTCCATAACATACTTAGATCCAACAACCAGGTTTCCTTAATATACACAGAATGATTAATTTATTATAAAACAAAACTGGTTAATGCAGACCAACATTGACCAAGCTGCACGGACTTGGTGTGAGTTAGAAATTAGGCAGCAGGATAGAAGCTGGTGACTTCAGGAGAGCTGGGTTATTGGTGATCAGAATTGGTTAACACACATGTAGAATGTAAATATATGAATATATTTACATATTCATGTAAATTTACGATTCATATAAACATAGGAGTAAGCCTTTTGGTCCACTGAACATGCCCTGCCCTCAATAAGTCTATAGCTGATCTTCTGTCACAGAGCCATCCTTTTGCACAATCCCCCATATTCCTTGATGCAATAATATCTAAACACTTGCCAATCTCTGACATGAACCTGCTGAGCAATCGAGCTTCCAGTATCTTCTCGGGTAGAGAATTACCCCTCAATCTCACTTTATCCAGGGCCAGCGAGTGAAATCATGGGCCCTGGGACATCTCCTAATTTTGGGTTTCTCCTATGCACCTTGTCTCCAATTTTAATCCTTAATTGCTGCTGTTGAGACCCTTCTCAATGTGCGTTGGGTCCTACAGGAGAGAGGAGAGCAGCACTCCATTATTAAGTGATGTTAGCTTTTATTCTTTTCTCGGATGTAGCATTGTTGGCAAGGCTTGCATTTGTTTTCCATGCCTAATTATCCTTTGACTGAGTGGCTTAGTGGACCATTTCAGAGGTCAGTTAAGACTGAACCACATTGACGTGGGTCTGGAGTCACATTTAAGCGAGGATTTCAGATTTCACTCCCGAAAGGACGTCAGAAATCAATAGTGACACTTCTACACTTGAGTTGACCAACATTTAGAATTAGGAGGTTTTTTTTATTCATTCACAGGATGAGGGCATCTCTGACATTTATTGCACGTCCCTAATTGCCCAGAGGTCAGTTAAGAGTCAACCAGATTGCGGTGGGTCTGGAATCACATGTAGGCCAGAGTCTAGGTAAGGATGGCTATTTCCTTCCCTAAAGGGTATCAGATGTTTTTTTTCCCCTGATAATTGTCCTTAATTCCAGATTTTTTAAATGATATCAAATGCCACCATCTGCCCTAGTGGGATTCAAACCCAGGTCCTCAGAACATGAGCAGAGTTTCTAGATTAACAGTCTGGCGATAACACCACTAGGCCATTGCCTCATAGAGTCATAGAGATGTACAGCGTGGAAACAGACCCTTCGGTCCAACCCGTCCATGCCGCCCAGATATCCCAACCCAATCTAATCCCACCTGCCAGCATCCGGCCCATATCCCTCCAAACCCTTCCTATTCATATACCCATCCAAATGTCTATTAAATTGTTGCAATTGTACCAGCCTCAACCACACCCTCTGGCAGCTCATTCCATACACGTACCACCCTCTGCGTGAAAAGGTCGCCCCAGCCTGTTCAGCCTCTCCCTGTAGCTCAGATCCTCCAACCCTGGCCACATCCTTGTAAATCTTTTCTGAACCCTTTCAAGTTCCTCAGACAATTCAACAATATCTTCTAATTTTGAAATCTCAATTAAATCTAAACACACCACATTCAAGAAATACATTAATTTCCTAGTTTAAAAAAAAATCACAGAACACCAGGTTATAGTCCAACAGGTTTATCTGGAAGTACTAGCTTTGAAATTAGCTAGGTAACTGATGAAGGAGCAGCGCTCCGAAAGATAGTGCTTCCAAACAAACCTGTTGGACTATAATCTGGTGTTGTGTGATTTTTAGACTTTGTCCGCCCAGTTCATCATTAATTTCCTAGACAATGCAATATTTTAATTGTCACAGGACAATTTTTTTTCAGATACGTTTTGGAAGTTTTAACTAGCATAGAAGAGGAGGGAAAAGTAGTCAATATTATGTATTTATATTATGATTGTTAATTTACAGACGGTATTTGAACAATTGGTGCACAAGATATCATTACTCAAGCCTGGGGATCTCAGAGTTGGGGATATGATGAACTGAGAATTGGTTAATAGACTGAAATCAGAGTGTACAAAGAAATCCTTGAATATATTTTCAGATTAGTAAGACATGGTGAGGCTCAACACTAGGATCTCAGGAGGTTATTAGAGTCTACTTCCCTGACAGTTGTGAACACTATGTTACCAAGAGCAGGTTGGGTGATGGGGCCCATTGTATTGTATTGGAGTGACAGCAGGGGTCAGTCTCCAAGGTGACACCTCCAGGACTGATCGTTGACTCAGGATGTTGGACGTAAGTAAACAGGGCTAGGACGCTGTGGGGGCCCAGAACTACCCCTTCAAAACATCAAGTCTTCGTTGGCCAGCTCTCTCCAGCCGCTGAGTTGACCTTCCTGGACACGACTGCTGGGCCTGGCTCTTTGTCCAGGGGCCCCAGCATCAGCTGGCTCAGCCTCCTAGCCCCAGGCGGGGAGGGCTGGCCAGTAGGCTGAGCATGCGATGGAGGGAGAAGGTCGACCTTCCTTTGCCCACGCAGAAACCCCCACCTCCTGGTGCGAGCCCTCACCCCGATGCTGTCCCTGCTCTTGGTGCAGGTCTCACCCTTTATATGCAATAAGTGTACACAAAAAAGGGACCCTTTCACATGAAGTAAATGTGAATGAATGACCCTGCCATGTGCAGTAATTGTGAGTGGGCATACCCTGTCACATGGAGTAATTGTGAATGAGGGGCTCCATCATACACAGTAATTAGGATAGAAAGTGTAACACTCCTTCCAAAATTAACTATTGCCATAGAATACACCCTGAGTGAGGCCTTTTCATAATTCCTACTTTGCCGAAATCACACCTCACGCAGCGCTAGTGCAAGTGCATTTATTCGGCGTTCTGACACGCCTGCAAAGTGGTGGCTTTCATGCTCTGGAAACCTAAACCTAGATACTCTTAGGGCTATACTGTGGTAGGTGTATCACACAGCACCTTATCACCACAGCCCCTCATTCTCTTGAGCTTTCTTCCCAATTGAACATTCAAGAGTCAAAGCAGTGGGGATAACTATACATCATTTATTTACACATCAGATTGCAAGACAGAGATCAGAAGACACAAAGTTACCTTGCAATTTATCTCAAGAACATCCTAAAGCATTTTAACAGCCAATTAAGTACTTCTGAAGAGTAGTCATTTTTGCAATGTAGGAAACAGTTTGTGCACAGCAAGATCACGCAGCCAACAAGGTGATAATGAGCCTATAACTTTAAAAAATATACATTGATGTAGGATGAAGGATAAACATTGTCCAGGTCAGTCTTGCTCTTCAAAATGATGATGAGATGTTTTATGCTCTCTGGAGAAACCAGAGAGGACCTCAATCAATCAGAAGACAGCATATTGACAGTGCAGCACCCTCTCAGCACAGCACTGGGAGCGTGAACCTAAATTACATGCACAATTACAATTATGAACCCACGAATTTCAGACTCAGGAGAGACTGCTTACCTACAGTGCCACACTTGGCATCTACAGAGTGTCCATGGCCATGACCCTCTACCACCCTATTAGACACCTTGGGAGAATGGTGACAGGGATTGGTCACTGTTCCTTTACTGCTCCTCTGGCAAAGTCCAGGGAGCAAGGGTTACTCTCAATGCTTAGTTGTATGAAGGTGTCACCAGCAAGCTTCTTCTCAAGTGCTTTCCAACAGATTTCTCAAAGATGGTAACATCACATCCAACATGGGTTTTGGACCACATTAAAGTACTTTTGGATGATTTAACTTTTACAATGATCACAACAGCCCTAACAACAATTTTGTTTTTTAAAATTACACCTAAATGTCAGCTAATACTGTATTAGAAAAATTAAACATTCATTGTTTTTTTAAAAAAAAAAAAATTTGTCCATTAAACCAATTCCAATTTTAAATGTTGGCTGAGCAAAAAGGTTTTCGCAAACCATCCTCCTGACGACTTTAATCATTTCAAGCCCCTCGATTAGATCATTCTTTAAATGCTTTGAAGCTAATCATCACTGCAACAAATTCATGTCCCAACATCACCCCAATTCTCCCCAAAAGGCTTCCATCACCACTATCCTTGTCTGAGTATGGTTCCAGACACCTAAACCATATCTATTTACCCAGAGTGTCAGAAAGCATTCATATGAGCAGTGTTGCAATCCAAGGCTCGCCCCACTCGCTTCCAAAATCCAGACAGACACAGTGAACCAGGTCACTTGCCAGTCAACAAGAGCTGGAAATCTGGTTGACATCCTGTCCCCTTCCTCCAAAATCAAGCAGTACACTACTGCTACACAGAGATAAGCACCGAGTGGGGACTGAACCTGGGAATATCCACACCCTGCAGGATTCAGGTTGTTGGAGCAAGGCTGGCAGTCAAGAGTTTCTGCAAGCAACAGAATGGGCAAGTAGAAGGTCTATAGGCACAAACTGGCCCCGATTAAGGAACGCAAGGGTTTTTTCAGTGGTGTGCACTGGTAGTCTAATTACTTTAGCTGTTATTTCTCCAGAGAGGAACAAAAGATAGCAGAAAAGTAGTGTCTCATTACAGTCAGTGCAAAAATATAGATACAAAATGCAGGTGACACACGCACAAAGTTCAGTGCAATCTAATCACAAGGACATTTTAATTATGCCAACTGTATTGTGAAGTAGTGTACACATTGCAAAGGTTTACTCTTGGAAATGTTCTTGCCTGGAAAGAAACTGATTTTAAAGGCAAACACCAGGTAGTATTTGCAGATTAGAGGAAATCTGGGCGCAGTGGGAGGATGAAGATAATGAACATTGAGACTGGTGAGCAGTTGGCATGTGCATCTAAAACTCTGTCCAAGTTATTGCTTGAAATTCTTGAGCACAATATTTTAGATGCACTCCCACCTTTGCAAACAAGGCCACTTGGCCCATACACCTTGCCCCAATGTTTTTTTCCAAAAAGTGAACTGTGCTAATCAGAACAATGCTGACATCTAACTGGGAAAGGGTAATTCTTAATCTTTTCATTCATGTCAGTGTGACTGGCAAGGCCAACATTTGGTACTCACCCTAAATTGCCCTTGAACTTGCCCAGCCATTTCAGAGGGCTGGTAAGGGTCAACCACATTACTGTCACATGTCAGGCCAGACCAAGTAAGGATGGCAGATATCCTTCCCTCAATTCTCGAATGTTTCTTTTCTTACATCAACAATGGTTCTCGTGGTCACCATTACTTAGACTAGATTTATTAATTGAAGTTAAATTACACATGATGTCAGGGTGGGATTTGAACTGATGCCCTCAGAACATTAGCCTGGTCTTCTATATTAGTGACATCAGCACCAGACCGCAGACTCCCTCAACTGGTAGGATAGTGGGTAATACACGTGTATTTGACCAAGATCATTTTGTGTTAATATCGCCAAAATAAATTGCCCTCTGAATGTGACAGGAGCTCAGGATCAGAGTGTGAGGGACTCCTAAATGTCAGTCATGAGGGGGACTGGAATTGATTTGCGCAGTTTTCTCCCAAGGCCAGCTCAATACCCAATCCTCATGAGAACAATGGGTCAGTCAAGGACAAAAGTGTAAAATGGTTGCTAGCTTATCAGCTGTGCAGTCAGAAACAGGCAAACGCTCACCTCTGATTACATCTAGTCGACCATGAATACGTGCATCACAGGAGTCAAATACACCAGTGAGCTAAAATGGCAAACTGCCTATATCATTTGCTTAAGGCACTAAGATGTTGACCAAAACATATGTTTTTTTTAAAAAAAAGGAATATTTGTAAAGCAGTGATTTGGGGAAATACCCGACAATAGGTCTCCTTCCCTCAGAGTTGCATGTTAGAGTTTGGTGGGGGGAGAAGAGAGAGGAGGTTGAGGAGGGGGGAGGGAGAGACCTGTTTTTTCATTTCAGCAATTTTTGCAAATGAATGACTGGAATAAAACAATAATTCTGCAGTTAGTAATGTCGATGGTCGGGTTAGTAGGACATGTTTGCTGGAGAAACACCTCACAACCAGGCCGACCCATGGAAAGCATGCACCACAGAGTACAGGGCTGTTCTCTTGTTTAGCCTTTTGCGCCTGCTCTTCCATTCTCCCTCTCCAACACAAACAGTTCAGGCTTAGATAGTGAACAATAATATCAGCACCACGACCAAGATGATAAGTAGAATGACAATTCCACACCACTGACGCCGATCTGAGGAAGAAAATAAGACACCATTGTTAAAAAGTCATTAATTTCCTTAAATATCATTTTACACATGTCTTCAAACTAAAGGCAGCTGGAGCAGGTTTTGACTGGGTCAATTCATCATTCGTTGAATATAGTCTTAAAACTTGGTTCATAACAGCTCCTGAACTGGTTTCAAGCAGCAGAGGGTAAGATTTCAGAGCATGCTTTGGCCCTCATACTTCAATAAAACTTTGTCGGAGATTACACAAATTGGAAGGAGAAGCACGTTTACTTGTGATGCCTTAGCCATGGTGGTGGATGTAAAAGACATTTAGCACTATTTTCAAGCAAAGCAGGACAGTCTTCCTTCATGTCTGGGACACAAGTTACCTCTTAACCATTATCTATAGTGATATGGTTATTATCACCCTTCTGCTTGTGGAATCTTGCTATGTATAAATATGGTACCATATTTACCATCATAACCAAAGCAACTGGAGGTGGTGAAAGAAATTTCATAAAGTCCCTCTCATTTTGACACCCCATTCCCTCCCCCTTCCCTCGCATCTATCTGACCCTACTTCTTCATGTGATCCCCATCACACCTACAACATTCACACTGCAAGTACAAAACACAGATTTGAGCTTCGCTATCGCGTTCACACTACAAGTACGAACACAAACTTGAGCCTCCCTGCAGTGTTTATAGTGAGCAAAGTTAAAAACCACACAGCACCAGGTTATAGTCCAACAGGTTCATTTGGAAGCACTAGCTTTTGGAGCAGCGCTCCGAACGCTGGTGCTTCCAAATAAACCTGTTGGACTATAACCTGGCGTTGTGTGATTTTTAACTTTGTACACCCCAGTCCAACACCGGCATCTCCAAATTGTGCACAAAGACACGACCCTCACTATAGCATTTCTACAGGGAGTACAAATACAGACTAGAACCCTGACTCCCCTATGTTGAAATATAAAAAGAGACTGGATTGCATTGCTACTACATGTACAAACACAGACTAGATAATGTTGTGAAGGTTTCTGTAAATATTCTTTTGAGCACTGGAGTTTTGAGGGATCATGAAAAAAGCAGATTAATTTCAGATCTGTGGAGACCTGGATTGTGTCTTGAGAAATAAATAAATGGGAACTTTTGACTCGGGAATGTTTTGTTTTAAATATGGCATTTCTTGGAAGCCACAGTGTTTCAGTTAATTGCTGGTCTTGTTTGCTGGAGGTCACCGGCCTGAGTTTTACGACTGCTGGAGAGCTACTTGCTGTTTGAACAACAGTGTTTTTGGAGGCTGTTCGGAGCGCCCAGTGACATCAACTGTTTTCTTTTCACAGGCACTGCCAGACTTGCTGAGTGTCTCCAGCAATTTGTGATTTTGCCTGTTACAGAACTCCAGCATCTACAGTTGTTTAAGTTTTGCATTAATGCGTTCAGCTCCTTGATTTAGTAATTATGGAATATATTAGTGTCCTTTACAATGAAGACTGATCCAAACTATTTATTCAACTCCTCAGCAGTTTCCTGGTTCCCCATTATTATTTTCCAAGCCATATGGGACCTATGTTCTCTTTGGCCTTGCTATTTTTGATATATTTAAAAATGAATTTTAAAAGAACTGGGTAAAATATTTATGTTGTGAACTGTTGCATACTGGGACTAGAGGGACACAGAGCAGTTTTTCCATCTCAATTATAACATTAAAGAGTGGCTCATCCTTAACATTCCACACCTTGTCCTTTTTGCCTTCAAGAACAATTATTGGCAAGAAAAAGTGATTTTATTTTTCCTAAATAGAATTACTGCAGAGAAATCCTTTACCTAGTGTGTGTGCGTGTGCGTGTTCTTTAGAAAGGAACAAAGATATACTTTCATATTCTAAACTGTGTACTAATTAGCTTCACAACTTGGCCATGTGAGTCTTATTTTCAGTCATTTTGTTGACTAAAGAAATCTGATAGATAGGTTTGGAATTTAAAAAAAACTAAAAAAGGTGTGCACACAACTAGGTAAAATATTTAACATTAACCTTGTGGCTTTTGGAATAGACAGCTTGAGATTACAAAGTGATGCTAGGTATTTCCTATAATGTTGGTCTATTTTCCCCAAATTGTATTCACTTCCATGGGAGGGGGTGGATTCAGTTTTGGGGAATGAACGTCAGTGGTGCTTTTCTGCCCTCTCCGTTCCCAGAGGTGAGAACTTCTGAAGGGTTAAGAGTCCCACAAATGCCAGGGACTCATACATAGAGTCATAGAGAAACAGACCCTTCGGTCCAACCTGTTCATGCCGACCAGATATCCCAACCCAATCTAGTCCCACCTGCCAGCACTCAGCCCATATTCCTCCAAACCCTTCCTATTCATATACCCATCCAAATGCCTCTTAAATGTTGCAATTGTACCAGCCTCCACCACTTCCTCTGACAGCTCATTCCATACAAGTACCACCCTCTGCGTGAAAAAGTTGCCCCTTAGGTCTCTTTTATATCTTTCCCCTCACCCTAAACCTATGCCCTCTAGTTCTGGACTCCCCGACCCCAGGGAAAAGACTTTG
Organism: Chiloscyllium plagiosum; assembly: GCF_037043375.1. Classification (NCBI taxonomy): domain Eukaryota; kingdom Metazoa; phylum Chordata; class Chondrichthyes; order Orectolobiformes; family Hemiscylliidae; genus Chiloscyllium; species Chiloscyllium plagiosum. The sequence goes on along the minus strand of NW_028270147.1, from coordinate 95,798,698 downwards.
TCAATTTATCCTATCCACGCCCTCATAATTTTGTAAACCTCTATAAGGTCACCCCTCAGCCTCCGATGCTCCAGGGAAAACAGCCCCAGCCTGTTCAGCCTCTCCCTGTAGCTCAGACCCTTCAACTCTGGCAGCATCTTTGTAAATCTTTTCTGAACCCTTTCAAGTTTCACAACATCTTTCCGATAGGAAGGAGACCAGAATTGCACGCAATATTCCAACAGTGGCCTAACCAATGTCCTGTACAGCCGCAACATGACATCCCAACTCCTGTACTCAATACTCTGACCAATAAAGGAAAGCATACCAAACGCCTTCCTCACTATCCTATCTTCCTGCGACTCCACTTTCAAGGAGCTATGAACCTGCACTCCAAGGTCTCTTTGCTCAGCAACACTCCCTAGGACCTTACCATTAAGTGTATAAGTCCTGCTAAGATTTGCTTTCCCAAAATGCAGCACCCCACATTTATCTGAATTAAACTCCATCAGCCACTTCTCAGCCCATTGACCCATCTGGTCCAGATCCTGTTGTAATCTGAAGTAACCCTCTTCGCTGTCCACTGCACCTCCAATTTTGGTGTCATCTGAAAACTTACTAACTGTACCTCTTACGCTCGCATCCAAATCATTTATGCAAATGACAAAATGTAGAGGGCCCAGCACCCATCCTTGTGGCACTCCACTGGTCACAGGCCTCCAATCTGAAAAGCAACCCTCTACCACCACCCTCTGTCTTCTACCTTTGAGCCAGTTCTGTATCCAAATGGCTAGTTCTCCCTGTATTCCATGAGATCTAACCTTGCTAATCAGTCTCCCATGGGGAACCTTGTCGAACAAAATCACTATTTTTCCACACAGGTCCCCTACCATTTGCTGACAGCAGACAATGTGATTATGGTAGTTGTGCAGGCAGAGCAACACTTGTATGATGCAAAGTTAGAGCTTTCCAGCAGACCTCTCCAATGATCAGGAATAGAAACTCAAGCCACAAACAACCAACCACGCAATATTACCATACACTTCTTTTATAAACCACTTTTCAAGCAAAAAAAATCCCCAAATGAAAGAAGAGTTCAACAACCTAAACTTTGATCATTTTTTAGCATAGTCTTAGAGTATGTGTTTATATTTTTAGTTGAATATTTTGCAGTTACACCACTGCTTGGTACAGGTTTCTCAGACAGACTTAACTATGAGTCATAGAGCCGTCTGAACCCAAACCACATACGCCTGGTGTCACTTCCTGGAAAAGTTTCCCCTTCACATTTCCTGTCCCATTCCACAGCTTCCTGCCGGCTGTGGTTCAGTTCTCTGAATCAAAACCACTACCATATTAGGGGATTTCCAACCAGCTGCCTACGTAATCCTGGTGTCCGAGTAGACACCGTGTAGCAGCTCTGTGCTAGCAACAGACTGAGCCAGATGTGATGAAAACAAAAACCACATTAATGTGAAACATTTGACAATCAGATTCTCACAGCAAATAAGCAAACCAGTTTCCTTTTTTTTCCCCATTCAAACTGAACACAACTGTTTGTTGGCATAAATGGATAACAAATCCTGCATAGATTACTGGTCTAAGCAGTAGTTTTAATTGGAGGGCTCTGCAATTTCTTTTCTGGTAATAACCAACTGGATTTCATTTTTTACTACTCCATTTCATTTCCTTCCACTCCTGAGGGCCTCAAGACCATGAGGCCAGCAGTCCTCTGTTATCGTACTGAACATATAATAGCAGAAACAGGCCATTCAGCCCCTCGAGCCTGCTCCATCATTCAACAAGTATATTACCAGTTTGACTTCTACTCTCCCATCTACCCTGATAAATCTAGATTCCCTTGCCTAACAAGAATCTATTTACATCTGCTTTAAAAAGACTCATTATCCTAACAAGGGCTTTTATTTAATTGAGATTACGAACCTGGCTGGTCCGGGGCCCCTTGGGAGAGGAATCCCGCACGAATATGGGTTTTGTTACATTTGATGTTAATACATTCCGAGCATGTATCTCACTACCCAATTTCTGTGTTATCCGCTGTTTTTTTTCCTCTTTCTCTTATTTGAATAATGTAGACTTCAATATACACTCTGGTTAGTTGTAGGTTAGATTAGTAGTTAGTTGAGTTTTGCTTTTTTTTTCTTTCTTGGTATTTTTCTTTTGTTAAATTTTGGCTATTATATATTTAAGATTTAATTGTATATCAATGTTTGTACTTGAGAGTTTTGTTTATTTTTGTAAACTTGTAAAAATGTTAAATTTTTAATAAAAATATATAAAAAAAAGACTCATGACTGCAAGGTGCCTCCACCTGAGGTAGACAGCTCCAAAGTCTTCCAACACAAAAAAAAATGTCTCTGTATCTCTCTCCTAAAAGGGGCAACCTCAGTTGTAAAAACATCACCTTAGTATTGGACTCAGCCAGAGGGAACATTATTTCTAAGTCTACTTGCTCAAGAGCATACAGAATTTTATACACTTCAATCAAGTCGTCCTTCACTCAAAACTCTTGTAAAAACAAGCCCAGCCTGTCCAATCTCTCCTCATAAGATAACCAACTCCTTTCCAGGTATCAATTTCATTTTGAAGCACAACTTCTTCATTTTTATATTCAATTACTCTCACAAGAAAGGATAGGATCCCATAAGCCTTCTTGATAATGCGCTGTACCTGCATCCTCACTTTGTGACTCATGAACAAGAGCATCTAGATCACTCTGCACATCAGGATCATGCAGTTGCTCCCTGGTTAAATAATACTCTGAAGTCAGAGAGGTCATACAGCACGCAAATAGATTCTTCAGTCCAACTTGCCCATGTCCTAAACTGATCTAGTCCTATTTACCAGCAATTGGCCCATATCCCTCTAAGCCCTTTCTATTCATGTACCCATCCTGGTGCCTTTTAAATGGGGTGATTCGAATAGCCTCCACCACTTTCTCTGGCAGTTCATTCCACACACCCACTGCCCTGTGTGAAAAAGTTGCCTTGTAGGTCCCTTTTAAATCTTTCCCCAGTTGCCTTAAAACCTATGGCCTCTAGTTTAGGACTCCCCTATCCCAGGGAAAAGACTGTGGCTATTCACCCTATTTTGATAGTATCGCATCATATCATAACCACTATTCCCACTTCTTCCAATAGCTGGTCTGGTGGTAATGGTTTTGCTGTTGCCATTTATATTTCCATAGACCCATCCTTGTTTTACTTGTCTTATTGCCACTTTCACACACTTTACAAGATCATTGCTTTTGCCGTTTAATTACTCCTTCCACCAACCCCATTTTAGAAGTTCCTTTTTGCCCTCCCCCTTCTTTTCAAGCAATTTGTTCACCTACAAAAGCTGCTAAATACTTCTTGTATTTCTGATATAAGGGCCTCCACCCGAAATGATTCTTTCTCCACAGATGCTAATTAAACTGCGCAGCTTATCCAAATTTCTCTATTTTGATTTCAATACAGTTCTGGTCTACTTCAAGCAAGGTTCTGAATGTTTTTCTTAGGACAGGGCCACAGAAAATCCTTTCATCACGTGACTCAGCACACAGTCTCCAGTTGGCATCATTGTGCCTCTTGTTGAATTGTATCAACAGCAAAATTGGAAACCGTACTTACAGTCTCTTTGTCCAAATCATTATTATAGATTGTAAATAGCTGAGGCCTCAGCATTGATCCTTACATCATTTCACGAATCAGAATCTATCCATTTGAAATGGTCCAGCTTCTCCTTACTCCTTCCAATAAGCAATTCTTTACGCTAATAAACTGTGCCGCACTTTATTAGTCCATATCTTGCATGAAAACTTTTATGACCTATCGCAAATTCAAATATACTACATCTACTGGCTCCCCTTTATCCACCCGACTGGTTACATCCTCAAAAAAAAATTACCACAAATTTTGCACTTGTAAAACAATGTTGACTTTGTATGATCATACATTTCCAATAACGCTGCCTTTTGGTCCTGTGAAATGGATTCTAGTCCCTCAACTTTCTCTGCTGATATTAATTTAGTTCCTCATTGTCAGCTGTGGCTTAGTTGGTAACACGCTCACCTCTAAGTTACGAGGTTCCAGATTTAAGATCTAAGAGTGAAACACAAAAATTAAAGCTGACACTCTAGTGTAGTATTGAAGGAATGTGGCACTGTTGGAGACGCTGATGTTCGAATGAGATATTAAACCAAGTCTCTCTCTACCTGCTCACATGAATGCAATAGATCCTTTGCACTCTACTGAAGACAAGTAAACATTGGTTCTGACTAATATTTATTCCTCAAATCAATACCACAAAAGCCGATTATCTGGGCACTGTCAGTGTGTAAATTTGCTGTCTGCATGTTTCCTATACTGCAAAATGACTATACTTTTAGCTCCTTGGTTACCCTTTCTCCAGTATGTAACTTGTATCCTCTAACGGAAAGGCACAATATCATTTTAATGTTTCTGCCATTTCCACAGTCCCCATAATAATTGCTCCCACTTCTTTAAAAAGGAAGAATGTGTGCTTTAGTTGCTCTTCTTGATTTTTACCCTCTTGTAAAAATTTCTTGCAATCTGTACTTAGATTCCTGGCCAGATTACTCATTTTTCCCCCCCTTATAGCTTTGAGGCTGACAACATTATAAGTCTCCTCTTTTAGTCTATTACTTTCCTTAACGTATCAAGTAGACCATAGATTGATCTTTCTTACTGAGTTTTCATTTTTTAATGAATATACTTTTGTTGAAAATTTGGGCTAATTTAATGTTGCACACTATACACCACTATCAATCTGAACCAACTTAACCAAATCAACTCTGGCCAGCTCTGCTTCATAACTACAAAAGTGGCTTTATGATTCTTATTCTGGACTGGAGTAGGTCAATCTCAAACTTAACATCGAATCCAATGAACTCAACTGTAGCATAATCATATTTTCTTTGGAGGACCTTTGACAATGAGTTCAGAAACCAAACTTGCCTCGTCACAAAATATTAAGATTTAAAAATCTTTGCTCCTAACTGTTCCAGGAAACTGGCACAGCAGCATTCTGCGAACCCAGCTTTCAGATTATCTTTGCCAATTTAATTTGTCTAATCTGTATTAAAAATAGAAGACCCTCGTGATTATTACATTGCTTTTCTTAAAGGTTCAATTTTAATATTCTGTCCAAAGATATAACTGCCAGCACGGAGCCTAATGCCTCTGTGTGATGAATTTTGTACAATTTTCAGCTTGAGGATCCACAAACCACTCCCTCCAAGATTCTGGACACCTATTCCTAACCTTCACCCATTTTCATTTTACTTCCTGATTTTCTGAACCACTATCCATCCTCCTCACTATTTGAGATCGAGATTCTGCTTACTATTGTGGACCACAGCTCCTCAAACCCCATCTGTTGAACCATATTCATATTCAGTACTGTCATTCCATACGTTCACGAACCAAAGCAATTGGATACTCCCCTTCCCATTCAGGATATTCACACTCATGATGTAATATTCCAATCCCCAACGCAGGGCTGGCAACACAGTCTTTTGAACTTCCAGAGTATAGCGCCTATTCCAGATTATACTTGTCACATTTGTTTCTTCAACCTCACCCCAATGAATGGCTGCTGGCAACGTAGTGCCATTATCGGTCTGCCATTCATCTTACAGACCTTGCTCTCAGCCACACAGGGAGCAAAAAGCTTGGTACTTTCTAGATTCACGCAAGGGCATCACAGACATGAGATCACATCTCCTGCCCTGACCATCAAAAAAAAAGCCTAAAGCTTTATTTTAAAAAAAAAAATGGGTGTGACAGTCTCCCAAAAAAAAACATCCAGGCAGCTGTCACCCTCCCTGATACCCTGTCTTCAGCCCAGGCTCAAGTCAGCTTTGCAGGATTGAAGGAGGCTCTTCAGCCCATCATGGCCATGCCAGTCATCAAGCATGTATCTACTCTAATTCCATTTTCTAGCACTTGGCCTGAGGTCTTGTACGTTATGGTGCTTCGAATGCTCATCTGAATAGTTCTTAAATGTAATGCCTTCCACCTCTACCACTCTTTCAGGTAGTGAGTTCTGGATTCTCTCAACCCTCTGGGTGAAAACATTACTCCATAAATCCAGTCTAAACCACTGGCTTGTCTTAAATCTTAGCTCTTTGGTAATTGACTCCTGTAAAGGAGGGATGTTTATGCCTACCCCAGTGTCAATGCCTCTCCGTTTCATACAGTTGACCTCTACCCCTTAGCCTTCTCTGCTTGAAGGGAAACAACCCCAGCTCCCCCTAGTTTGTCTTCATGGCTGAATCACTCACCAGAATGCTGCCTAGGTTGGAATCTCCTTTGTACCATGTCGCCTCCAGTGCAGTGACCAGAACTGCACACTCCAGCTGGGAATTCACTAACATTACAGGCAGCTCCATCATAAACTCCCTGCTCTTGTACTCAATGCTTTAACCAATAAAGCCAAATATCCTATATGCCTTAACACCTTACCTACTTGTCCTGCTGCCTTGAGGGATGTGTGGTAGACAGGCAAGAGGGTAGAAGAACACATCAAGCCAGGAAGCATCAGGAGGTGGAGAAGTCAACATTTTGGGTGTAACCCATCTTCAGGACTGAGGATGGGTGTAAGGGGAACTGCACATAAAAGGAGAGGCGGGGGCAGGGTAGTGAAGTGGGTATAGGTGAAAACAGGTAGAGGATATGATCTGGTTGGTCAATGGGAGGAACGAACTTGGTTGGTGACAGGGAGCAGTGGAAAGGAGGGGAGGTTACTTGAAATTGGAGAATTCAGTGTTGAGTCCTCTGGGCTGTAGGTTGCCCAGGCGGAAGATGAAGTGTTGTTCTTCCAATTTGCGGTTTGGTTCATTGTGGCAGTGGAGGAGGCCGAGGATGGTCATGTCGGAAAGGGAAATTAAAGCAGGCGGTGACTGCATTGGGAGCACATGATGCAGTAAACTAGGTTGGAGGAGAGGCTGGTGAACCCTCTTTCACCAAGGAGGACTCTTAGGGGCCCTCGATGGAGGTGAAAGGGGTGGTGTACTGGCAGGTTTTGCATCTTTTCCATTTGCAGGGGAAGGTACCAGGGGGTTCGGGGGGGTTGGTGGGAGAGTGGCCCAAACCAAGGACGGGTGAAGGGAACGATCCTTGCGGATGACAGAGAGGGGTGGGATGGGGAAGATGTCCTTGGTTGTGGGGTCTAGTTGGAGTTGGCAGAAGTGCTTAAGGATGATGCATTGGATGCAGAGACTGGTGATATGGTAGGTGAGGACAAGGGGGACTCTGTCTTTAGTGCGGTTGAGGGGGGCATTTAAAGCAATGGATTGGGGAATGGAGGTCAAGGAGTGGAGGGCTGTCTGGAGGACAGAGGGAGGAAAAGCATATTGCTCGAAATAGGTGGACATCTGGGATGCTTGGGAGTGGAATGTCTCCTCGCCCGAGCAGATGCAGAGGAATTGGGAGAACGGGATGGAGTTCTTGCAGGATACTGGGAGGAGAAACTGTAGCTCAGGTAGTTGTGAGAGCCTGGGGATTTCTAGTAACCGCCTGCCTGGGGACCGTTGCTGGAGATGGAAATGAGAGGTCCAGGAAGGGAAGGGAGGTGTCCGAGATGGACCAAGTGAATTTGAGGGCAGGGTGGAAGATGTGGGCAAAGTTGATGAACTGCTCTAGTTCAGCCTGGGTGCAGGACACTGAACCAATGCAGTCATCGATGTAACGGTGGAAGAGTTGGGACACAATGCTGGTGTAGGTACTGAAAAGGGACTGTTCACAGCCGACAAAGAGGCAGACGTAGCTGGGGCCCAGCTTGGTGTTCATGGCCACCCCCTGGATTTGGTGAAAATAGGAGAAGTTAAAGGAAAAGTTATTAAGGGTGACAACCAGTTCGGCGAGATGGAGGAGGGGGACTGGATGGGTCTGTTGTAGAGGAAGAAACTGAGGACATGGAGGCCATTCTTGTGGGGTATGGATGTGTACAAGGACTGCACACCCATTGTGAAGATAAAGCAGTGGGGGCCGGGAAACTGGAAGTTACTGAAGAGATGGAGGGTGTGGTTGGTGTCGTGGATGTAGGCAGATGGTGCTTGAACCAAGGGATGGCACACAAAGGTCCCCCTTTGATCTTCTATACTTCCTAGGGTCCTACCAATGTGTTGTCCTTTGCTTTAGTAGTAAACCCAAATGCTTTTCAGGATTAAAATTCATCTGTGACTCTCCTGTTCATCTAACCAGCTGATCGGTATATTCCTATAAGTGAAAGCTTACCTCCTCACTAGTTACCAAACATTGTTTCATCACTTGGTTCACAGATAACAGCCATTCCTGAAGAAGGGCTCATGCCCAAAACGTCGATTCTCCTGCTCCTTGGATGCTGCCTGACCTACTGCGCTTTTCCAGCAACACATTTTCAGCTCTGATCTCCAGCATCTGCAGTCCTCACTTTCTCCTCACAGATAACAGTGCCTAATTAATGAATGGACAGCAAGGACCCAGCAGCAAATCTCTGCCAGATTTTGATCATTTTTGACAAATTTCCCTAATCACAAGAGCTCTTACCTTCTTGACCAATCTCCCACGCAAAAGCCTTTGTCAAAAGCCTTATTGAAGGGCCTGCAATACTCTCAACCACACACCTAGTTAGCCCCTCAAAAAATTCAATCAATCAAATGTGTCAGGCAGAATACCCCTCTTACAAAAGTCACGCTGACTATACTTAATTAACTATTGACTCTGCAAGGGGAAATAAATGCTGGCCCTCAAACCTTTCCAAATTTTCCCTACCACTGATACTAAACTGCGTGGCCTGCAGTTCTCATCTGTGCCTAGAGGATGTATTCAACTTAAAAGTTTACTAAATCTAATAGTGATTTGAAGGTGCCGGTGTTGGACTGGGGTGGACAAAGTTAAAAAATCACAACACCAGGTTATAGTCCAACAGGTTTATTTGGAAGCACTAGCTTTCAAAGCACTACTTCTTCATCAGGCAGTTGTGGAGCATTCTGGAGGCTTCGAAAGCTAGTGCTTCCAAATAAGCCTGTTGGACCATAACCTGGTTTTATGTAATTTTTAACTAAATCTGCTAATTCCCCCCTCCTTCTGAACATCAATCTATTCAGTATTCTCTCCTGGTCTCTCTCTCTCTCTCTCTCTCTCACTTCTGCACCCCCTCCCTCCCCCACACATACAAACACCTATGCCAACACTGTTCTTCTTGACAGTGAATACAGGTACAAAGTAATAATTTGAAACCTCACCCACATCTTCCAGATCTCAAAAGATTGCCACTTTGATCCCTAATGAGCCTCTCTCTTTCCCTGATTATCCTCTTGCTTCCAATAAACTTCAAAAACATTCTTGGATTATCTTTTATTTTACCTGCCAGTGCTTTCTCTCAATCCCTCTTTGCTCTCTTTTCATAAATTTACCCTCTGCACTTTCCATAATCCTCTGCAGCTTCTACTGCTTTAACCTCTCTCCCTACCAGATGCTTCATCTTGCTCCTTATCCAACCTTGCACATTCCTCAGCATCGAGGATTTCGGATCGTTAGCCCCACTGCCACCCACACCTTTACAGGAAGCTGTTGGCCCTGCACACTCACTAAATCCTTTTGACATGTGTCCCACTGCTAGGTATGTGGATTTTCCTGCATGTAGCTGAAGCCAGTCCAATTTTGCCGGATGCTGTCTCAAAATTAGCCTTCCCCCCCCAATTCAGAACCTTTTTCCAGTCCAACTTTGTACTTTTCCTTAATTACCTTAAATCTTAGAGTTTTGGTCACCATCCAAAACTCCAACATGCTCCTCTGACAATTCTACCATTTGTCCAAATTTGTTCTGCAAAATTAGGTCCAGCATCCACCCTCTCATGAGGGACTTTCCACATGTTGGCTTAAAGCATCTCTCCGTTACACATTGAGAATTCTGCCCGCTCCAAGCCTTTCATACTTCACCAATCCCAGCTAATATTGGGGAAGCGGAAATCCATTATTATTTTTACACTTCGGAGATTTGCCTAGACAGGTGATTTTCTATCCCTTCCTGTCTGGGAATAATAAACCCTGAGTATGACTGCCCCTTTGTGTTTTCAAAGTTCTACCCTTATGGCCTCAACTGGGAAACTCTCTAAGATAACAACCCTCCTTATTGCAGTAATTAGCTCCTTGATCAATATTATAATACTACCACCTAGTTCACAACCCACTCTATCTATCTTACCTGAAGACTTTATACCTTGGAATATGGAGAGGTCAATCCTGCCCAAGTCTCAATCATGTCTCCATAATAGCAATATCATATCCTCATGTGTTAATCACACCCTCAAGCCATCTGCTATCTGTTTATTTATTTAACAATTCAAATTATTGCACAATTATTTTAGTTGTACAATTAGTTTAACTTGAGTTTAATAGCATAGAACATTACAGCACAGTACAGGCCCTTTGGCTCTCGATGTTGCACCGACCTGTGAAACTAATCTGAAGCCCATCTAACCTACACTATTCCATTTTTGTTTATTTGCAGATCCAATGACCAATTAAATGCCCTTAAAAGCTGGTGAGTCTACTACTGTTCCATGCCCCTACTACTCTGAGTAAAGAAACTACCTCTGACATTTTGCCCTATATCTATTACCCTTCATGCTAGACATCAACAGAGGAAAAAGCTCTCCCTGTCCACCCTATCTAATCCTCTGATTATCTTATATGTCTCAATTAAGTCACCTCTCAACCTTCTTCTCTCTAACGAAAACAGCCTCAAGCCCCTCAGCTTTTCCTTGTAAGACCTTCCCTCCATACCAGGCAACATCCTAGTAAATCTCCTCTGAACCCTGTTCAAGGCTTCCACATCCTTCCTACAATGTGGTTACCAGAAATGTACGCAATACTCCAAGTGCAGCCGCACCAGAGTTATGTACAGGTGCATGACCTCATGGTTCCGAAGCTTTTACTAGTAGAGGGATTGAGCTAACACACCGTACTGCCTTCTTAACAACCCTATCAACTTGGGTGACAACTTGCAGGGATCTATGTACATGGACACTGAGATCTCTCTGCTCATCTACACAACCAAGAATCTTGCCATTAGCCCACTATTCTGCATCCCATTGCTTCTTTCAAAGTGAATCACCTTACACTTTTCCACATTAAACTCCATTTGCCACCTCTCAGCCCAGCTCTGCAGCTTACCTATGTCCCTCCGTAACCTACGATATCCTTCAACACTATCCACAACTGTATTGACCTTAGTATCACCTGCAAATTTACTAACCCATCCTTCTACGCCCTAATCCAGGTCGTTAAAAAAATGACAAACAGCAGTGGACCCAAAACAGATCCTTGCGGTACACCACTAGTAGCTGAACTGCAGGATGAACATTTGCCATCAATATCACCCTCTGTCTTCTTTCAGCGAGCCAGTACCTGATCCAAACCGCTGAATCCCCCTCAATCCCATGCCTCTGCATTTTGTGCAGGGATTGAGGGTGATTCAGCGGTTTGGATCAGATACTGGCTCGCTGAAAGATGACAGAGGGTGATAGTTGATGGGAAATAAGGAAAACTAAGTTACAGATTTCTAGCTCACACATCCCAACCCTGGCTTAAAACAGAAAAAAAAAATCTGTAACCATCTATAATGTTGTTCTCTGCCATAACTTCTTGATTTTTTTTTTGAAGTTTCAATTCCTGCCCAAGAGCACCAAACCTCTTCCACAGGTCCAATCTCAGGTCATAGCAGCAACAAACTTTCCAAAGTTATTTACTTATGTCCTGGGATCAATGTGTGAAGTAAATACTGTACTGATACAGTCAGCCTCCTGCAACTTACCACTGGTCATGTGGGATACCTTGGCCAGTTTCTTCATTACATTATCCAGCCGTGACTGGGTACTATCCAACTCATAGGAGAACTCATCAAGCATACTGTGAGAGAACAGAAGGTACAGAGGCTGAAACATAACACTGAAGTCCAGGCTCCAATTTCACCCTTTGTGCACTGCATTATTAATAGAACTTGCTCTTGAATGCACATTATATTGCGATCAGATTGGAAACACAGGTTACCTCCTTATAGCTGCTGTAAAGTGCACTCAAACGTTTTGTCACTCGACGCTTGAAAAGTGCAACAGACAAAAAAAAATGTTGAAGTAGCGTTTTTTAAAATAAGTTAGTTAGTTCAGGCTACCAACTTAACCTGGATCGTTATGAAATTTAATATGGCTTTTCCCATTGTTGGTTCTTGGGCAAAAGACCACAAGATATAAAAACAGAATTAGCCATTCAACCCATCGATTATACTCTATTATTCAATCATGGCTGACGTGTTTCTGAACCCGATTCTCCTGCCTTCTCACTGTAATCCCTGATTCTCCTACAAATCAAGAACCTATCTCTATCTTAAACACACTCAATGACTTGGCCTCCACAGACTTCTGCGGTAGCGAGTTCCACAAATTAACCATGCCCTGGCTGAAGAAATGTCTCCTTATCTCAGTTCTCAAGGGTTGTCTCTTCACTGAGGCTGTGCCATTGTGTCCTAGTGTCTCCTACTAATGGAGACACCTTCTCCACATCCACTTTATCCAGGCCTCTCAGTATTCTGAAAGTTTCCATCAGATCCTCATCCCATCCTTCTAAACTCTAACAAGTACAGACCCACAGTCCTCAACCTCTCCTCATACACAAACCCTTTGTAATGGGGTCATTTCTGTAAACCTCCTCTGGACTCCTCCAATGCCAGCACATCCTTCCTTAGACATGGGGTCCAAAACTGCCTAGAGTTGAACAGAGCTTTGTACAGCCTCAGCATAACACCCCTGCTCTTATATTCTTGAAATGAATGCTAGCATTGCATTTGCCTTCATAACAGCTAATTGAACCTACATGTTAACCTTAAGAGAATCCTGAACCATGACTCCCAAGTTCCTCGGTGCTTCAGATTTCTGAAGCCTTTGCCCATTTAGAAAATAATTTACACCTCTACTCTTTGTATTAAAGTGCTCAACCTCCCACTTTCCCACACCGTATTCCATCTGCCACTTCTTTGTCCACTCTCCTAGCCTGTCCAAGTCCTTCTGTAGTCTCCCCATTTCCTCAACACATTTGGGCCTTGTGGTAATTCACTCAAAACCCACCCACTTAAGAGTTAAAATTGGGCATTTTGCTGTGGAAAATGATCCTGACACAGGAAAAATTAAACCCCCCCTTCTGCCATTTGCTGGCCTGTTAACTCTAATCTATGAAAGCTATGAAATCTAACTTTCCTTTGTCAGGGTATATGAATAGGAAGGATTTGGAGGGATATGGGCCGGGTGCTGGCAGGTGGGACTAGGTTGGGTTGGGATATCTGATTGGCATGGACGGGTTAGACCAAAGGGTCTGTTTCCATGCTGTACACCTTTATGACTCTATGAATGGTTGTCTTAATCCTAATTTTGTACAAAACTACCTTTTCACAGTAACTTCTCAAAGTCCTCTACAAGTCCCACGATAGACTTAAATCCTTTCCTTTCACTTCTACCTCAAATTCCACTGCTTGCTTTTCTCTGGTTATACTTTCTGAACATGATTTAATATCAAATAATTGGGAATACTCCTCGCTTCTCTAAGATTGTCCCCTTTTTTCCTAAAGAGGTTCTAATATTTAGTTCTCAGTTATGACCACTTGCAGCTGTATTACCACACTTGTTTCTAGGTCATAACCGCCCAAGTTAAATTTCTGCCTGAAACTCACTGAATTTGCTTTTCATATCCATGAACTTTCTATATTCAAGAAATATATTTGCTGGGAACTGAATTGCAGTGCGACTCTTAATGAAAACTTTATGAAATGAAGGCATTGACTTCAAACTGTGCAAATGTGACAATTATAATAGTAACAAAAATATGACAAAGTTCCTGTAAGTTTAAAGGGAAGTGGTGGATAGAATATGAAAGGAAGAGTAACGTTGAATTAAAATTAGATTAAAATTCCAAACCAACACATCACTTTTACATTACAGAGGCTGAAGTAATATTAAAAAATGCTTACATGGATCACCCACTCTAAACTATCCTTCAGCTCTGATGTGTTACTGAGGTCGTTCTCATTTCCTTCTCCAAGTTTAATTGCTTTTAGTTTCTTCTATCTTTACTGCTGTAGGCACAATATCTGACTAATCATCTGTTCTCTTCAATTTAATGGTTTTTGAACAGCTCTCTATATCATGTTTTACATCCTAAGTCCTCTCACTCACTAGTTATACTTCCTGTGAACGCCCATTCTTTCTGTTCAACAAGGTTACTGGACCCAGTCGGTTCGGGTGAAGCCCATTCAATACTGCTGTTCGTTCCTGACCCTGAAACAAAATCTCTTTCCAAACCAACTTCTTCACCCACTTTTTCCACATGTCCAGTTTGACTGTCTCAATGTCAATGTGCAGGTGCCATGGGCAATAATTCGCTGATTAATTAATTATGAATAAATTTCAATCTAACTCCCAATTCACGGTACTCTCCAACTGAATTTCTCACCCAACCTTTCACACTGTGCCTCGTTAACTACAGTTAACATCAACTGGATATTCCCTGCTCTCTCTCATGTGCTTACCTAGCCTCTCGAGGGGTCGTTTATGCTGCCACACACACAAACACACTCCGTCATCCACCCTCTCCCCCAAGCTCAAAACAAGTGCTGCGCGCGCACACACACACACACACACACATAGCCTTGTAAAAGACAGAGTGAGATTTAAAAACAAGGGAATAGTTGAAACGACACTCACACTGCTTGCTCGTCCAACTCATTCCCAATCTTCTGTGACATGTTCTTCAAAACACCAATACTGCCTGATACCAGCTCCAGCTGATCATCCTGCTGCTCTGTGATCAGCTATACATGGACAGCAAAGAGAAGAAATATGACCAGAAGATCCATGAATAGCTGTTAAACACCCCCCTCCTCCCACCAATACCAACATCGGCCTCACCCAGGCTCTCAGCAGACAGCACCCCCCCCCCCCCATTATCCATTATCTGCAAATCCCTTTTCTTTGGCACACTGTCATCTCCTGTTACCTGCACAGAGGCACTCCCCATGGGCCAAAATGACTCCGAGGCAGGGAGGTCAGTCCTTACACACCATTCGATCCTTGTCCAGTCCTTCTCAACACAAAATGCTGACCATAGTTTCATAGGTCTCTGTGTTTGCTCCAGTCCCTCATGCAACTGGTCACAGTAAGTGGCAGCACGCCATTAAAGCACAAGGGAATCACTCCCTGACTTTGCATTCAATTGGTGCCCATAGGCATTCTCCAGCCACAATACCTTGCTGGATATCTTTCAAGTGCAGGGAGGCCAGTTTAATGGGGCTCATTCCTGAGAATAATATGCCCAGAAGAGTCCTGGAAATCCACTGGTGGACAGACAATATAGCTCAGACAGTGCCTTTATCCTACCTACTGTAACTGTTACTCTGCCCACAGCAACCACCAACCTTCATGATAGTAAGCTTTGGTTTGTGGCTTTCAATCTCCCATATCCCCCACAGAAAACAAAAATCAGGCATGTTAAAAGACACCCTGATACAGCCTCGACTACTGTCTCCTGCCCATCCATCAACTGGAAGATGCATTTCTCATTCCCTGTCCAAATACCTGCTGTTGCATATGCTGGTCCTCAATAAATTGCGAATTCGCTGCCTGCAACTCTTGGTCCAGCCGGCTATATTTGTCAGAAGTGGAGTTCAGTCCCTGGTTTCCTCTGGTGCTTAGCAAAGTCTGCACACAAGCAGAACAAAAAAATTAAAACTATTCAATAGACAATTGGATTTCCCTGCCTGGAGAAGAAAGGTTTGTAGTCATTAACTTAAGAGCGGCATGGTGGCTCAGTGGTTAGCACTGCTGCCTCACAGCACCTGGGATCGATTCCAACCACGGGTGACTTTGTGTGTGGAGTTTGCACATTCTTCCAGTGTCTGTATGGGTTTCTTTTGGGTGCTCTGGCTTCCTCCCACAACCCAAAGATGTGCAGGTTTGGTGAATTGACCATGCTAAATTGTCCATAGTGTTCAGGGATGTGTAGATTAGGTGCATTAGTCAGACGTAAGTGTAGGGGAATGGGTTTGGGTGGGATACTCTTTGGAGGGTCGGTGTGGACTTGTTGGGCCGAAAGGCCTGTTTCCACACTGTAGGGATTCTATGATGATTCTATCACACAAAAAGTCTCTCAGAAGTGTCTCAAGACACTTCTTACCAGAGAAATGGATGAATTGACATGCTGCAGTAATTTTCCACGCTGTAAACTCCAAGTTAAAAGTCATAAGCAGAACTGGTACTTATATAGTACCATTCATTATTTTCTGAAGTACTTTTGAATGCGGTCATTGCTTATATAGAAAATAATGGCAGTCAATTTCACACAGTGAAGTTCCAAAAATAGGTATTCGTCATTGAAACAACACCTCGGAATCTGCCATATCCAGGAGAGGACAGATGAGTTTTCAGTCTAATATCTTACTGAAAGATGGCACCACTGACATTGCAGTTTACTGCCCAAGGGGGTGCTGGAGTCTCAAATTACATGCAGAAGTTCCTGATTGTAACTTGAACCCATGACTTTGACTCAGTGGGCACCACTTAGCCATGGCCACACCTTAATGACATAGTTCAGGTGGCACAGGATTGAGACATGCACACCAGCAAAAGATCTGGACAGTCGAGGTTCACCAGATTTCTGTAGCAAACAATATCAAGCTGGTGCCCTCAGATGGTAACAGATTACTGCCCATGAGGAACAGAGGTAAACGCAGGTGCCCAACAGATGTCCCAGCTGAAATTGGCCAATTCAGCCCATACAATCTGACCTTTGACCCTGAAATCTTGGTACCATGCCAGCAGATTGGAGTGCCTCTTCAAGAACATTATGATTGAGCCAAAATAGTGATGCTAATGAAACTGTAGATCTGATTAACTTGAATTAAGATGAAATGGTAAAATGTTAGTCTACCTGTGCATTGATGGGGATGTGCGTGCTACTGCTGTCATGCTGGGCTCTTCTTCAACCTTTTGTACAATGCCTTGCATTTTCCAAACAAATGACTCCAAAAATCAGGAGTCGGAGTTGTTGGTAAACTGCAGAACATTGAAGGCAATGCTGACATCAACCATGAATATCCCAATCAGTGAAACTAGCCAGAAGACCACAGTCTGTATTTTTCCCCACTAAGGATTCTCTCTCCTGCCAAAGGGCCACGAGAAACCACAGCTTTGATGGTCAGTGCTGGGGGATTTTTTCCACCAGTGCCTCTACATCATACTGGTTGGTCAGAAGCAAGAGACAAGTTTAAGCTACTTACTCACCTGTCTGTTCCTCTGCTCCACTAATGCCTGCATTGAGGAACTGGACATGTGATCCTTCATTTCCTGCAAATACAACTAAAAAGATCAGTATTCACTACAGCAAAAAAATGGAATCACTCGTCACAAAGGGATGTGAACAGTTGCACTGAATCAGTCGTTCTCCGTGAGACTTGGTTTTACATTTACGTAGTTCTGTTGCTCAACTAAGTCAAAGGACAACCCATGCAGCTTCACCTGTAAAATGAAACATGCTTGCATTAACTCCCCCTTTACTATGCACAGTGTTTTAATAAAAGTGCTAGGGAATTGAGCAATACTTTTCGGATTCCATGCTGTGCTGTCAAGCACTCCCAAGGCAGGTGCAACATTAATTCAATAGTTTAATAACTCCTTCTACCCTGTCCCTACTCAACCCTCCCAAGACAGGTACAGCAGAGGGTTATATTTGGAATAAAACTCCATTTACACTCTTTCGGAAACATGCATCAGAACAAGTTCCCCATCACATAAGTGACATTCCTACACCTCCCACATCAATTGAATTATAATTCCTCCAATTGGCTCTCAGCATTCCAACACTCGCTTGACCTTTCCAAGCCAACACTCAGAAGGCCATTGAAACAAGCAATAGGAATTTGCCTTCTGATTCTCTGATTCACTTTCTTTCCTGGCGCATTGTGCTTTGCTGGTTGAAGGCACAATCTCACAGTGTAAGGCTAAAACTCCACATCTGAACAGTGTACAGTGCTCAGAACAAATTTCAAAAACCATGAAACCCCACAAGTGCTTTCTCAGCCATGTCCATCTCCCATAGGGTAACAGCAATGTGTAATTAAGAGGGAAGGAGTTTGTACAAATAATTGGATCTTACAACCTGACCAAAAAAATTAACTAGGCCTTACATTTACTACCCAACCCTAATGACCTGATGACTGAATGAAGTAGGCAGGAAGCTATAATGAAATTTAAGAATTGATACAGGATTAGAATCACAACAGCAGAATGGTTAAAAGACAGAAGTTTCACTCTAGTAAATTACATTAGTGAACCAGATTAAAGATAATCTACAGCTTTGTGGTCATTTTTGTTGATTCATTCTAGCATGTAAAATGAAGGTGATTCGAGTATACAGTTTTTCTGAGATTTACCCAGAGTTTGGATTGCTAATCTAGTAACAGAACCATCACAATACCATACAAACTCGAGATACAAACATATTGATTTAACAATAAAGGAACTAGTGGTAAGACTTAATATAAAAACACACTGCTTTCTGCCTCTCCACAAAAACTTTTGGTCTTGCTCTATCTCTCCACCTGCCCAACTCCCAGAACAAACATTTCCCACAGCCCACTGCTTCTAGATCACGGTTATTCATCACTGTCTCAGTTGTCTGTTAACACAGCAACAGGACTTGCCTTCACAATTTGCTTCGTATTGGTGATGAACGCTTTCCTCTTACTCAGTTCTACTGGATCAAGGTTAAACTTCCGAGGATTTGTCTCTACAATACGTACGTTGCTGTTAAGGCAAATTAACTTGTGTTTACATTGGATTAGAAATTATACATACAGCAACCTGTATTGATAGAATACTTTTATATAGTACCATGTGGAAGAGTTTAACCAGACCCAATGAAATATAATGACTCACAACTGCAGAAGCTATACATGCTAAAACAAAGGTTTGCAATTTGACACGATAGTAGGCTTGGCACCACCAAATGAAATTGCGTGACAATCTCTCAATGATGCACCTTTGCACCACTCTTCTTCCATTATAGTCATGAATATCAATCTTCTCTCAAGGCCTGTCTTTAGTTGGTACCCAAGAGGGTGGCTCACCCACTGATCTTCCACTCCATAACCTCCATTCGGATGATGCAAACCACTTACTATAAAGATGGTAAATCCACTACTGCCTATAGCCATCACTACAGAAAACGTTCAAACTGTTAAATTTTCCATGGGCTAACACAAAGTAGCATTCAGTTCCAAACTGTGTCAAGTTCTACTGAGTTATTGAGGAACTCAGTTTGCTTGGTGAAACACAGGAATTGTTACAATATTGTTGCCAGGACCTCCATTTAATGGGAAAATTGTTTAGTTTCCCACCCACTTCTAGTCTCTCAAACACTAGCCATTAGAAATGCTATTTTTTGGGATGCATTCAGTACAGGTAGCTTTGCTGTGTTCATACATTGCTTCTGTCAATGTGTGCAGAAACTCACCTACTGTTGGCTTCAGATACAGGAAAACACATGGCCTGACATTTACTAACCAACATCATAAGCAAACCCACTTCCCGTACTCCTGTACAAAGTTACCTTGAGCCTCTAGAGCTTTCAACATGCTTTGGCATCCTGCTTTTAAGAGCCTTGAAACATATCTGTTAAACCAGACATGGATATTTGTTGCAAACATTATTTAGTTATTAGCAGCTGCAGTATTACCCAAGGCAAAACTGCCACATTGCTGTCTGTAGTGACTTTTGAGTAGGAGCCATCACTTTAATATGCAAATAAAGGATATTAATAGTCTCATCGAGGTCCTCCAAGTCCCACTCGATACTCCGGAGACTATTCCGAAGTTCATTAGTTGTCCAGTCACACTCCTCCTTGCTGGCTGAAGAGGGATCGGCCAGTAACTCGGTCCATCTCTGGTACAATCCCTGAGAAGTGTTCACTGCTTTCTGCACTTCGCTGGAAAAAAGAATACACCATGAAATTGGTACAAATTAACTTTTAATATAGTTCAAATCTTAAAACATTGGGAAACATCTTCTCAGCCTTATTCATGCATTTGCATTTGGCATCTTGGGGGGGGGGGGGGGGGGGGGGGTCAACAGTGGTATTGTAGATATTGTTCTCACTGCAGACTTAGGACTTTATGGGTTCAAGTTCTCACTCCAAGAACTGAATGTAAACCTAGGTCGATGTGTTTGCACCGTTAAGGGACTACAGCTGTGTTGAGTTTTTCAGAGGAGTCTTTAACAAATGTCTTGTCTCCACCAGCATGCCAACTCCACTACACACACAAATGGACAATGAGCACATATTTCAGACCAGAACCACGCACCATATCCCAGCTCCACATCTACAGAATTATAAATAAGTTACAACACAGAATTAGGCATCTGACTCATCGGACCCTTGTTAGTTCCCCGAAAAAATAATTTACCCCACACCCCACCTCTTTCCCTATATCCTGCTATTTTTTTCCCCTCTTCAAATAATCATAGGCGCACCCATTCACAACAGTACAGCTGGGAGTAACCACATAGTCCTTGGAGAGACACAGTCCTGTCTTCACATGGAATATATCAAGCATTGTGCTGTGTTGCACTAACATTGTACTTAATGGGATAAATTTTAAAAACATTTCGCAAATCAAAACTGGGCAGCGAGGTGTAGAGGGCGATCAGCAGCAGTAAGATTATATTCAACCACAATCTGTAAACTCATGGCCAGACATACCCCTCACTCTGCCATTACCACCAAACCTTGGTTTCAAGAGGAGTGCAGGAGGATATGCCAGCAGCAGCACAAGGCACACCTAAAAATAAGGTGCAAACTTGCTGAAGTTACAATACAGGGCTTGTGCTCCAAAACGAGCAAACTGTGACAGTAAAGTTAAATGGCTGAATCTACCTAGCAACGTGACATAATAGAGATGCAGCGAACGGAGGGGCATACACAGCACGGACAGGTACATTTCCTGTTGGTGGATGGTCTATGAACAGATGGCATATATTTAAGGGACAGGAGGTTGTAGGGTGGTAGGAATCTAGAACTCATTGCTTGCAAGGGTGATAGAGGCAGAAACTTCCAAGATTTAAGAAGTATTCAGACGTGCTATAAAATGGAATTGGAATGATTAGGTAATTATTTTTGACTTGGTGGACAGAAGGAACAGATTCTGTGTTGTAAATCTCTGAGTCTAATGAGGCAAGTTCAGAATGCCAAATGATGTTTTGTGGACATAGGCTCAACCCCACAAAGGCACATGGTGAAAGATGATTTCAGTAAAACATCTGGGATAAATGGCTGGTTTAATGGCATGCACTATCAATTGTTAAAAGCCCAAGCTGATAACTAATGTCCTTCAGACAAAGAAATCTGCTATCCTTACCCGAATCTAGCCTACATGTAACTCCAGAGTCACAGCAATGTGGTTAACTCTTCACTGCCCTCTAAGCAGTTAGAAATTAACAATAAATCCTTACCTAATTAGTGACACACAAATCCCACAAACAAAATAATAATACCTGACAATGACTATCTCCAACAAGAGAGAATCCAACCATTGTACCATTGAATGTCAAGGGGCAATCATCTGTGAATTCCTCCACTAATAGGTATATTGGGGTTACCTTTGATCAGAAATGGAAATGTAACTGGACAAGACATACAAATACTGCAGCTACAACAACAGATCTGAAACTGGGTCTTAATTCAGTGGCGAGTAACTCGTCTGCCTCAAAGCTTGTCCACTATTTACAAGATTCAAGTCAGGAGTGAGATAGAATACTATCCATGTGCACTCAAGATGATCAGTACCATCCAGGACAAAGCATTCCACTTGACTTGTACCCCAACTAAACCCTTCAATTTTTGCACACTCCAACAACAATGCACAGTAGCAGTAATATGTGACATCTACAAGCTGCACTGCAACGACAAAATGTTCCTTAAAATGCACCTTCCAAACTAAATGACCCTTAACACCTAGAAGGACATGGGCAACAGATACATGGGAACACTATCACCTCCAAGCTCCCTTCCAAGCCACTCACAATCCAGACTTGAAATTATATTGCTATTCCTTCACTGTCACTGGAAACTTCCTTCCTAACAGGACAGTGGGATTTCCACTCTCATGCCGTCACATCCTTCATAAGGTCGGGTGACCAGAACTGGACAAAATACTCTGATCAAGGCCGAAACAATGTTTTATAGAAGGTGATCAGAACTTCCTTCCTTTCGTGTTCCTACAATACTTGTATTCATAAAGCCCAGAGTCCCAATGTGCCTTATCAGTGTCAATAATTGTACCCAATCCCAGATCCTGCACTCACTTTAGGGTTGTAAATATTTTGTCTTTATAAAACGACTAAACCAAAAACTTAACTTTTTAATTAAGCTGTTCAGACATGTTATGACACCTGAAGCAAGTGGGACGGGAACCCAGTCCTCATGGTTCAGAGGTAGGGGCAATATCATTCAGGGAGCGTCCCTTTATTTTACCTTAGGCTTTCCTTGGAAAAATGAGGAAAGGCAATCATTTTGTACTTCTGTCCATTAAATTTCTTGTGTTTACCCATTCAACTAACCTGTCTGTCATCCTGAAGTCTATCACTGGCTTCCTCAAAGTTCCAAGTCTACATAAATTGTCTACTACAAGTTCTGAAATTATGCCTAGATCATCCAAGAGTATATCATTACATTAGATTCCCTACGGTGTGGAAACAGGCCCTTTGGGCCAACTAGCCCACACCGACCCTCCGAAGAGTAACCCACCCAGACCCATTTCCCTCTGACTAATGCACCTAACACTATGGGCATTAACATGGCCAATTCACCTGACCTGCACATCTTCGGACTGTGTGAGGAAACCGGAGCACCTGGAGGAAACCCACGCAGACATGGGGAGAATGTGCAATCTCCACACAGACAGTCGCCCAAGGCTGGAATTGAACCTGGGACCCTGGTGCTGTGAGGCAGCAGTGCTAACCCCTGAGCCACCGTGCTGCCGGTAAAGATCTTAGTATAGGTCTAAACAGGATTAGCCTTAGTATCACTGTTTGGGGAACTCAATTATGTGTCGTCCTTCAATTCAAGGAAGACCATTCACTATTATTCTGTTTCCTGTCACACCTATAGTTTTTATGCCATCCACTAATCTTTCTTCATTTTCTTTGTCCCTTTTCCTCTCTCAGTTCATTTATATACTTAGCTTTCTGTTGCATTTGAACTGACATTTATGATTTACATTCTTTTCTTGTTTATTTTCGTTATCATGTTTTTGGTAATCCAAGAAGCCTTTTCTTCACCCCTTGTGGAAATGTGTCTAGTCCCTGTACTCAAACCATCTCAGCTTTCAATGTCTCACATTATTGAGTCACTGCTTTACCAGCTAACTTTAATTCCAATACATCTGAGCCAGATGCCTTTGTAGTCAGCTGTGACTCCATTGGCCACACTTTTGCCTCCAAGACAGCAAATCCCACTCCAAGACCTAAACACAACAAAACTACTCCAGAGCATTTGTGGGGAATATAGTTCTGTCAAGGTAGTTTTTCAGGTGCAACGTTAAATTAAGGCCCAGTCATACAGATGTACGGCACGGAAACAGACCCTTCAGTCCAACTTGTCCATGCCAACCAAATATCCTAACCTAATCTAGTCCCATTTGCCAGCACTTAGCCCATATCCCTCGAGACTTTGCCTATTCACATACCCATCCAGATACCTTTTAAATGGTGTAATTGTACCAGCCTCCACCACTTCCTCTCCTCCCTCTCATGGTGCTATTTCAAAGACCAGGGGAGTTTTCCTCACTATCCTGACTAACATTTATTCCTCAATCAACATCATAAAGGCAGATTATCTGCTCATATGCCATTGCGGAAGCCTGTGCACAAAAATGGCTGCTGCATTTCCTACAATAGCAAACTACACATCATTGGCTACAGTGTGTTCAGGGACACCTTGTATTTGTGAACGGTACTATTGAAACAAATCACTTTCTCTCAAAACGAAAATTGGCTTTCTCCGTCCAAGTATTTTGAAACCGAATTACTTCTAGCACTAGCTCATTCTAAAATGGTTTCCAATCACTACTGCCTAAGCACACTCTTGTTTATTCCCGTGATATGAATTATCAAATTTTCATTCAAATCCTTTTAGACTTATTAGAAAGAATAGAAACAAAACATATTTAAAAAGCTAAAAGATTGTAGAACTCTGCAGTAGAGGGGCATCCAAGTATACAGGTGCATTATGAAGGAATTATATTCATTGGAATTTAGAAGAATAAAAGCGATTCTCTTGAAACAGAGGATCTTGAAGAGACATGACAAGGTGGATGCTGAGGGGATGTTTCCTATTGATGAAGATTATAGAACCAGGGGACACAGTATTTAAAAATAAAACGTCTTCCATTTAAGACAGAAATGACTGTTTTTCTATCCGCCCTCTTAAAGGTTTGTTAGTCTACGAAATCCCTTTCCCAAGACAGTGGTGGTGGAAGAGCCATTTTAAAGCAGATATAGATGGATTCCTGACTAACAAGGAGTCAAATTCCTGTTCCACAGGGCTTGGTGCCGGGTTGCCTTATTTGTCATTTATATAAGTGATTTAGATGAGAATGTAGAAGGCTTAGTTGGCAAGCTTGCAGATGGTACCAAACATTGGTGGTATAATAGATAGTGAGAAAGGTTATCTAAGATTATTTAAAAATCTTGGTCAATTGAGTTAGTGGGCTGAGGAGTGTTAGATAGAGTATAATTCAGGCAAATGCAAGTATTGCAGTTTGGTGATACAAACAAAGGC
Organism: Chiloscyllium plagiosum; assembly: GCF_037043375.1. Taxonomy (NCBI): domain Eukaryota; kingdom Metazoa; phylum Chordata; class Chondrichthyes; order Orectolobiformes; family Hemiscylliidae; genus Chiloscyllium; species Chiloscyllium plagiosum. Next base: position 95,773,835 of record NW_028270147.1, on the reverse strand, counting down.
AGGTCTTACACAATTAAAAGTA